>NC_089787.1:17578525-17833525 GCF_040412425.1 Macrobrachium rosenbergii | reverse complement strand
ACTCATGACAATCTTGCGGCACCCCTAGGCACTGTCTGTGGGACCCCAGGATGCCATGGCACCCAGTCTGAGAATCAGTGACCTCTGAATTTCTCTGCGTCTCTGTTTGGCAAAGAATTCTTTTACTTCATCCCATCCAGTTCCAGAATGAGGAATTCGAGGTCACTCTAATACGATATCTGATTTGTCAATTGGAGTAACTACGTGGACGTTGCAAACTCGTGGGTCAACTGGTTTCATCGATTCATCTTACTGCGCCCCTCAGGAATCGGGGATTCTCTGTTCACTTGTGTATTCCCTGGGCCATTTAACTTGACATACACATTTCTTGCAATGAAAAATAAGATTGTCTGAGCTGCTACTATATTCTGAAAAATGTTGTAAATAAGTTTTGAGAGAGAGAGAGAGAGAGAGAGAGAGAGAGAGAGAGAGAGAGAGAGAGAGAGAGAGAGAGAGAGAGGCTTCAAAACGATGACATTTCTCACTGGTTTTTCCTTCCCACACAAAAACATTCCCTCTAAAGCCCCGTTTTAAGTGAGAAACTTCTTTACCCTTTATTTGCTCAGTCAATACGTCACACACTTTGCACAGCAACAAAGAACAGACGTAAGCAACAACGTGAATGATTAAGGCGGCGATATCCGTAGCAATTGGCACGCAGCTGATTAACCAATCAGGGCGAGGAGGCCCAATCCTCCCCGCTAATCACCTGTTGCCTGTGCTACTTGTCCGAGCTGTACGCCACGCCTACTTACGGTATATAATCGATTGCGCAGTCGGACAGATGGTTACACTTGAGGTTGATAACACTAACTGAAATAGATTTCCTCTCTTTAGGAAGGTAAGTGATACTGCTAATCTTGAATCTTGACAAAGGCACAATTTTCATTTTCGCGTCTGTCTTCACGACTGTGATGACAGAAACACACTAAGTCAGTTTTCTTCCATTTCATAATCTGATTTGAAGGTTTCGTGGGTGCAGACAGGCTCTCAATGTATTGGTAGCTTTTGCAATTACACCTCTACATGACTCATTCAAAGCAGAGGTATAAAATATACTTTCAAATGCTACTTTACCATGACAGCTATCAACAATTTCTGCCGTTTCCGTAGACTGCAACTTTGATACAATTCTGTCCCAACGAAAGTACAAGTTAAAACATTGTTGATTTATCAAGTATGCAAATCTGACTCCCAATCTAAGTTTATCATATTACAGGGTCACATATACCTTCAATATCCCAGCACCGTGAAGCAAAATATATATATTAGATATCCGGAATGTCTTTAAGTTGACACTATTTTATTTATGTACGACCTCTAACAACTACTCAGCTTCTATTTTCTGATCACTTAAGATCCTCCATCACCTTCCGAGGTCAGAACCTATTTTATTCCCTTCCACTTTCGTCCTCCTGTGCTAGCTGAGGATGCAAGGATTCCAATCCCTTCGGCCTTGTCAACCAGAATTAAATCACTATTTTGAATGCCATTGGAGATCTTCGTGTTCTTACTAAGATATCCCTGGCATCAATTGCTTAAGGGTATACTTAGACTAACTGATATAGTTATCTGTTATCATTATGTACTGTCGTGCAATATCTAAGCATCATCATTTGTGCTGGCAATATACAAGCAATTTTGCAACTGTTTCATCATTTGTTTGGGTGTTGGAGGTAATTCAACTAGAAAATTTATGCCAATAAATCTGGTGCATTGTCAGTATGACGCAGTTACAAAGTTATTTACAGGCTGCAGTCAACTTTGACTGATCAGGTGCACTAGTAAGAATAATGATATTTCAATGCTTCAGTCACTAAAAGTTTATACAGAGGGAATCTTCAAGAGGAGGTGAACGTAATTCAATTCCAAATAATTTCTAAAGGCATTTTTTCAGTTGTTCCATTTTGACTGGTTTCCGAGCCTCAGTTATATTGCGAAACGCGGAGCACAAAAGATTTATGCATTGTACAGCAGCAAAATAAATAAACTCGAAACAACATAGATGCGTTAAGAGAATCAGAATATAAATGAAGAACAGTCAAATGAGATACAGCCAATGTTAACAACTAAAACAAAACAATAAAAAAGGAACGAAAGAGATAATGTATCAAATGACATTTAGAGGAACCGAAGTCCTATCTCCCTTTGAAGAAAGAGATAATGTGTCAAATGACATCTAGAGGAACCAAAGTCCTGTCTCCTTTGAAGACTGGTCGTCTTAGTGTCAATAAAATAGATTCCACTATTCGTTGACATAGCCTACAGCTTCTGCCTCAGCCCAAGGACTAGCTATAGCTTCTGTCGTAGTCCAAGGACTAGCTACAGCTTTTGCTTTAGTCCAAGGACTAGCTACAGCCTCTGCCTTAGTCTAAGGACTAGCTACAGCTTCTGCCTTGGTCTAAGGACTAGCTACAGCTTCTGCCTTGGTCCAAGGACTAGCTACAGCTTCTGCCTGAGTCCAAGGACTAGCTACAGCTTCTGCATTGGTCCAAGGACTAGCTACAGCTTCTGCCTTGGTCCAAGGACTAGCTACAGCTTCTGCCTTGGTCCAAGGACTAGCTACATTCCAAGGACTAGCTACAGCTTCTGCCTAAGTCCAAGGACTAGCTACAGTTTCTGCCTTGGTCCAAGAACTAGCAGATATATGTTCACTGTTCCAAATTGGAGAGTTTTGAGTCAATCCTACATCTTTCAGTGTTTTTACCCAGTCCACCGATGCTTCAATACAGAACATGCCACGCCATCGAAAATGCTTCATCAGTTAATTCAGAGGACACAAAAGCCGTAAGTCACAATGAAGTGACAGAAAACAAGTACTGAATTGATGAAATTAAGCAAATAAAGTCTTACCACTAACACGACAGATATCTCTGTCGTGTTAGCTTTCTCTCAAGTCCCACAACAGAAAACAAACTGTGATAAAAACATGTATGTCGAGAATAGTACTGCCACAATAAAGTGGATTTTCTTTCTGGAGACTGTTTCCTCTTCTGATTAAACTGAAATATACCAATTTCCAGCAAAGCCCGTTTCCTAGTTACTCTCATGCTAGTTTTCGACAGCATGCGTGTAACTCTCCCATGAGCTGCATGCATTCATGGTGATCAAAAGCCCCAAAATTAATAAGCTCGAGAGCAGAGATAACATTCCTGAAACCTGCAAAAAACAAGTAAAAAATGCGCCGAAGTTTCTTCGGCGCAGTCGAGTTTTCTGTACAGCCGCTACATCGTATGATCAAGGCCACCGAAAATAGATCTATCTTTCGGTGGTTTCTGTCTAATGGTATATGAGCCGCGGACTATGAAACTTTAACCACGGCCCGGTGGTGGCCTATCCTATATCGTTGCTAGAAGCGCGATTATGGCTAACTTTAACCTTAAATAAAATAAAATAAAACCTACTGAGGAGGCTAGAGGGCTGCAATTTGGTATGTTTGATGATTGGAGGGTGGATGATCAACATACCAATTTGCAGCCCTCTAGCCTCAGGAGTTTTTAAGATCTGAGGGCGGACAGAAAAAGTGCGGACAGATAAAAGTGCGGACATAATAAAGTGTGGACGGACAGACAAAGCCGGCACAATAGTTTTCTTTGACAGAAAACTAAAAAACCAAAGTCAGACTTTGAATGAATATTATCTCAACAGGAGAGTCTCGTACATTTAATGCCAGTAAATGAAGATTCAGAACAAGTGTTATGCTTGGCGCAAGCACCACTGGATCACAATGAGGGCGGCAAGCAAACCTAGGTTAGGTTAGATTAGGTTTAGTACTATCACGATAGTTTGGGTGTGGGAACATAATGAGATTATTCTCAAGAAAATTCTATGGTTAGTTTTTAAGATATGGCGTCCCGCTTTTTTCAGGGAAAGGTCCCGGTACGGGGGTTAGTGCTGTCAGTGTACCACATGCAGTGCACTGTAGGCATTACTTAAGGTTCTTTGTAGCGTCCCTTCCACGGTCCCTAGCTGCAACCCCTTTCGTTCCTTTTACTGTAACTCCGTTCATATTCTCTTTCTTCTATCTGGCTTCTCTCAACCCTCTCCTAACGGTTGTTTTTTGGCCTAAATTCTACATTCTATTCTGTTCTATTTATTTTTTCCTCTCCAGCCAAGCTTGATCTCTGCTCACCATGGCTGGCAAATTGAATATATATTACCTATTTTTATGAAGTCCTTTATGACTCGTTCAGCGACTGTTTTCTCTCTCTCTCTCTCTCTCTCTCTCTCTCTCTCTCTCTCTCTCCAACCAAGCTCAGGATTTTTTTTTTTACTTCCTTTTTCTGAGGCGTTAGAGGCCTTTCCTCGGAGCCAGGTTCCATCTTCCTTCTCCTCCAATCATTTGAAACAAATATACACTATAAACTTAAATGATCTATATTAATTACAAGTCCTCTGCTAAAATTTTCACAATACATGACTAAGATTTGATTGAAAAAATATTCCCAGGTTCGAAGATTTAAGAGCAAATGAACTGACGATGAGGTTTGCTTCATTTTTGGAAAGGAAATATCCTGATAGCATCTTCCCCGAGATGTAACCGAGTACTGGGACCTTTCCCTGAAAAAAGCGGGACGCCATATCTTGAAAACTAATTAAAGAATTGTCTTGAAAATAATCTCATAATGCTTCCTACACACAAATTATCTCCAAATTTACCAATCTAACCTAACCTAACCCAGCCTAACCTAACTAGGGGCATGGCAAAAATAACCGGGGCTGGTGCAGTTCTAGCATACATCTTAGGAATTTACTTCCAGCCCTCATTGTGATCCACTGGTGCTTGCGCCAAGAATAATACGCGGTGTGAATCTTACTAAATTCGAGACATCTCGTCCCGTCACCAAGAGGAAGAAGGGGCAGCCCGTCCCAAAATTCGTTGTGAATCATATTAAACCAGAGAAATTCCTCCTCCTCTTCTACATTGGATACAGTGGAAAGGAGACGAAATGTCTCGAAATTGTCGGGAAATTAAACGAATATTTGAAATTGTAGTTATATTTATAGCAGCTCATAAAGGAGCTCTTGACATGCGTATTGACTCTTTATCTTTGCAGGTCCTCCTATGTCGCGTAAATGAATTTCAAGAAGAGACTCGTCATGGCAACGGTCATCGTCGCCTTTTTCATAACAAAACCTTCAGACTCGGAGAGGCCAGGGGACTTGAAATCACCCAGCAACGCCTCGTCGGTCGACGGTGGGCCGGACCAAAGACTAGAGCCTGCAATGAGCAGCGATTCGAAAACTATTGGAAATGTCGTTGTCCCTTCATCTAAGACAAAACAAAATGATCTTCCACTCAGAGGATCGACGCAGACTATCCAGCCAATCCAGAATTCCAGCGGAAGTTCAGGAAAGTCTTCAGAAAATGTTAGGGATGATGGTGGGGTTTCCTCAAGTGAGCCCACACAAATCTATCATCCGTCGACGCGATCTACAAATATTGACTCAGTGTCAGTGGTCACCCTCGAAGCCAACAGTGGCTCTCGGAGGGAAACGTTGCCGCTGGTGAATTTCATTTCCAAACTGGATTATGATATTTCCTCCGGACATAAGCTGGAAAGAAACAGCCCGCTGATGGCCTCGCAAGTCAGGGCGTGGCCAAAAGCCGAGACGTCGCTGGAAAGCCTTTTGAAATACATCATCGAGAGCAGCCTGAAGCACTGTGAGCTCATCATAGCTATTGACAGAAGCTTCGCAGAATCGAGAGTGCTGGAGAGCCTCGTGGAACTGCCGGCTCTAAAACAGGTAAGAATTGTTCTCGCGTCGATCTTTCCTAGACAGTGACCCCCAGTAAGGGTTTTAACCCGGTATGTATCCACCTTTGCGGCGTGTTTAGCACAAGTCCATTGGGGATGACCGTAAGACCATAAATAAAACAAGTATTCAAGGCCACCGAAAATAGATCTATCCTTCGGTATGAGCCGCGGCCCATGAACCTCTCAGCAGGTTGTGGTGGCCTGTGTTGTTGCATTGCCAGAAGCATGATCATGGCTAACTTCAACCTTAAATAAAATAAAAACTACTGAGGCTAGAGGGGTACAGTTAGGTATGTTTGATGATTGGGGGGTGGATGATCAACATACCAATTTGCAGCCCTCTGGCCTCAGTAGTTTTTAAGATGTGAGGGCGGACAGAAAAAGTGCGGACAGAATAAAGTGCAGACGGACTGACAACGCCGATGCAATACTTTTCTTTCACACGAAACTAAAACTGTAAATATCATCAAGATAATGACCCCCCAAAAAACAAGGACCCCAGAAAACTCTTAGGGGTCACTATCTAGGAAAGATCCGATTCGAGTTACACGGTGATTCCTGTGAGACAAGTGGGCGATGCCATTCACCAGAATCAAATGTTTTATACCTCCCAAAATATCTACATTAGTGAAGAACAAATGAACTCTCTTTTATTAGTTACAAATGGTAAAAAAATAAGTTAGCAATATCGATACTTAGTTTTTATGGTCCTTTTTCATATCAGTGTTTTATAGGATTTATTGTCAAATAAGAGAATTAATATATATTAAAAATATCAGATAATTTCCTTCTAGTATTTTATGCTTAAAGTTCAATTTTTCTCTTAGATATATTAATCAGTATGTTGACTATGTCTTATTACATAATCTAATCTTCCATAAATTTTGCTATCTAACTTCAAACTTCTTCCTTAGGTTGTATCATTTAATACCAGTAACCATATTATATTAGGCATATAAATATTCGGGATCCCTTTCTTAGGAAACCCTTGCAATTTTTACTGAAATCGGTGATGTATTCACCAAGAGTTTTCAAGGTCATTTATGTTTCCCTCTCAACTTTCTCTCCTAGATCGTGCTCGTGAAATCTCCCGAGGACCTGGCCCAGCTGGTCGAGTGGGAATCCATCCATTGCAAGGGCACAATCCTCCTGGTGTCTGATCCTGAACCTCTGATCGATTTTGGAAGCAATTACAAGTTCCAGTGGGCCTACAAAGCCAAGTAAGTTCTACGGGTAATTACCCTCAGTCAGATTATCATCACCATAACTCTTCCACGCTAAAACTGGTCTTTTTAAGGATGTGTGGAACTTCTTAGGGCTTATCAGGCAAACGGCCTGTCCACTCAGTCACAGAAGGGAATGAAGAGAGTAGAACTAGATATGCAGTAAGCTGTAGGTCCCGTTGCTGAGTAACCAATTGGTTCTTAGCCACGTAAAATAAGTCTAATCCTTCGGGCCAGCCCTAGGAGAGCTGTTAATCAGCTCAGTGGTCTGGTAAGACTAAGGTATACTTAAGATACTTTTTCTTTGTATTTTGGGAGGGGAATTTGATCCATCTATTCAATGCTGGTGGGGCGAGTAGCCCACATAAAAGGGTGCAACAGGCTCGTTATGGTTCCAAGTAAATGCAGTAGCATATTTGGCTTTACTCTACGTCCTGTGTGGCTAGTAAATATAGCTTTGCCCAGTTCAGTCACTGGTGAGAAGTTCAAATCTACAGAGGTGAGGTTTTTCTTACTGTGAAATCTGTGAAGGGATATTTTAAGAGCCTACTCCACTCTCGTCATCGGTCTATATTTAGACAGAAAAATTATTATGGAGTTGATTCTTCATTGCATTGCTCATTATTGTTTTCTTAGTTGCCTATATTTTTAAAATAAGTCTATCTTTTGTGGCATATTGAATCAAGAAAAGTTTCTATGACATGCCTAAAGCACAGAGCTTCTTGGAGATAATGTTGCATTGATATTTACAAGGTTATTGTTAAGGAATTAATCTCTTGTATTGCTTTGCATTTAGGACATGAAGCTCCAAGACTAAAATGAATACCCCATCGCAGCCTTTGGCTCATAATTTTTCTCTATGAAAATTCAATACAAGGGTGAAACAGACACGACAATAACTAACAAGTCTGGTCATTCATCTTCCACATTATTTTAGATATATGATTTGGTAAACAACAAATATTTTATTTTCATTACAGTGCCTGTAATTTCCCCTTGCAGAGTCGTCATTGTGGGCTTAACATTGAAGTCTCTGGAGACGTTTCTTCTGACTATGAAAGGAAAGAAGACCGAGCATATCATCGGTGTCGTAAAGGTGAGTTGACAAAACCAGCTGAAATGATACTCAGATTATTTCTAAGCTAAGTCATCATTATGGTATTTGT
This sequence comes from Macrobrachium rosenbergii, assembly GCF_040412425.1. Taxonomy (NCBI): domain Eukaryota; kingdom Metazoa; phylum Arthropoda; class Malacostraca; order Decapoda; family Palaemonidae; genus Macrobrachium; species Macrobrachium rosenbergii. Next base: position 17,825,377 of record NC_089787.1, on the reverse strand, counting down.
TACAAGGATTGAAACGTTCATGATGTTCAAGACTTCAACATCAGACATTCCCAAATGGAGAAATGGGGCTACAGCCATATTTTCCCTTGGTAAAATCTAATCATTCAAATCTTATCAGTACTATAATTGATTATTTATGCCAGAGCTGTTATTGCATTTAATGTGAATATCTGAAAAAGAATAGCAAGTACTAAGCTTTATATAGGAGTAGGGCTACATGACAGAAAACTGAAAGAAATGATACAACAACTAACGCTCCTTAGGATGGCAACGACCAACACTTCAAAATTTTCATGAACCTGCTGTTCTGGGGACAAGGCATGGAACAAATCACAACCTGGTGGGGCCAGAGGTTCACTAGGGCAGCTGACCTTTTTCCTGACAAGATCTCTAACCTTCGTGGAAGTGTAATTAAGGTAAAAGGTTGCTAAAATGTTTATTATATCATCATAGAGGTACATTCATTTCATGAATCTTCCATTCTTCATCCCACAGTCTGTAAGTTTACTTTTATCTCCAGTGTCATGAGGAACCCCAGTTTTACCCAGTTTGATTTATTTAAAGTTTTAATCTGACTGGCAGAATTGTTGTGGTGTATGTTGGAGACCTATCCTTTCACCCTGTAATCTTGCAATTGAATGAGCAAAAGCAAAAGACAAGAATTAGGGAATATTACATAGATAAATAGGCTTCAGTGACTAGTTCAGTAGTGTACCGGATTTTGACACCAGAGGACACTAGTTGGGGTGTTCCTAGAGAAGGGGAAAATCATCATCAAGAACTGAAAGGTTACTCTCCAAGAATTGGAATCCTTAACTGATACTACCACGAAACCACTGTGACCCTTCCTCCTATTGAAGAAAACACTCTCTGCTGAAACCTGAAGTACAAATTAGTAGTCCATTGGAGACCACAGCCTCTGCAATGCTTGATTAGATAACTGAATTAGGCTTGTAGTCACCGTAATGAATATGGAATATACTTTAGGCATGTAGTCACTGTAATGAACGAATATACTTTAGGCATGTAGTCACTGTATTGAACGAATATACCTTAGGCATGTAGTCTCTATAATGAATTTATATACTTGAGGTATGTAACCATCGTAATAAGTGAATATACTTTAGGCATGTAGTCACTGTACTGAATGAACATACTTTAGGCATGTAGTCACTGTAATGAACGAATATACTTTAGGCATGTAGTCACTGTAATGAATTTATATGCCTGAGGTATGTAGCCATCGTAATAGATAAGTGCATATACTTTAGGCATGTAGTCACTGCCATGAATGAGTGAATATACGGCACAAAGCTTGATTAAAAGACAAACTGAAACCCTCTCCTCCCCTCCCAAGGCATGCATGTTTGACGTGAGGCCTCTCATCTACTCCCTGAGGGACAAAAACGGGAAGATCAAGGAGCGACAGGGCCGGGACACAGTCTTGGCGCAAGAGCTCTCGGTAATCTTCAACTTTACTCTTGTCTACGTTGATATTGAAGCAGGTAGGAAACCTTCCCAGCAAAATCACACTGATTCATCACTAAACCACTCCATGAATGGTTTCATAGGTCCCAGCGCTTGGCCTTTGGCCTAAATTCTATATTCTGTCTGTCTGTCACTGAACCACTCAAACGCTTTCAGACTAAATAATCACCACAGTTTCTGTTCTTGCCTTGCATGTCCTTTCATCAGGCTGCATCACTTTTTTTTTAATATCGCCTTCTTTCATCTTTCACCTCTCCATAAACTCCCTGACATGGACCTCGGTAGCCTTACTGAACATATCTATAATAATGATAATGGCTGAGACCCAATAATTATGGCAGGCTAAACACCACTTGTACTCTTGATCATTGGGATCTGATACGTGAGAGATTAAATAAATGAAAAAGTTTTAGGCAGCTGGGACAACCAGCTAGGCTGATGTCATCTAGACTTCCTGCCAACTGGTATTTCATCAATCTGTGGAGCAAAGAAACAAGTAAAATATGAGTTTTCTGTACAGCAGCTACAGCGTATAATCAAGGCCACCGAAAATAGATATACCTGTATGAGCCTAGGCCCATGAAACTTTAACCACTGCCAGGTGGTGGCCTATCCTACATCGTTGCCAGAGGGACTATTATGGCTAACTTTAATAACCTTAAATAAAATAAAAACTACTGAGGCTAGGGGTCTGCAATTTGGTATGTTTGATGATTGGAGAGGGATGATCAACATACCAATGTGCAGCCCTCTAGTCTCGGCAGTTTTTAAGATCTGAGGGCGGACAGAAAAAGTGCGGACTGACAGACAATGCCTTCACAATAGTTTTCTTTTACAGAGAATGAAAACTGTCACTGGAACTGTTATTTAGCAGTTGAGGGAGAGTACGTATATTACATCGAGGATCCAATTTCCCAATCTCATCTTTTCCAGACTGGGGGACGCCGCTCCCAAACGGTTCATTCACCGGTCTAGTCGGTTTCTTGGACAGGGATGAGGGTCAGATGGGATTAGCCTACCTCTACTCGACAGCCTTGGATGATCGACACAAACGTCACGAATACAGTCATCCAATAGACGATGATGTGAGTAACGATAGTTTTTATGTGAATAGTCTACTATTCAGATAACAAAAACTTTCTCTTCCTGAAACTTGAATAAGTGATGATTGTTGTAATACTTCCCTACAACGTTGTACAGTCGACGTAAGCATCACTAATTCAGCAATTTGATAGACGTTGATATTGGGCAATGTAGTTGTTCTATGTGATCAAATCTAAAAACAATTTCAATTACCAGTTTTCCTTCTGTTCTCTTTCGCTTAAATAGATTATTATAACAATTATGAACTTTAAGTTTTACGTCTATATTTGAAATTCTGTCTGACGGGGTAGACGGTAGACAAGGAGGAACTGAAAGATAAGGTTTATTGCCCATGACCAAATCTTGTTGATGTGCTAATTTTAGCGTTACGAACGCATCTATCACTGAAATGTGTCATCGACAATTGATTTCATGATGCCAGAGCCTTCAGTCGTTCGATCAAACATTGGGAGCAATACAAATGAAATTCGGGGACTAGGAAAGTCAATAACGGCAGTTCCCGAACTGGAATCCGTAGCAGTGTTTGATGTCATTCATAAGCTTGGATAGCATGATCAGAATTTAATCATTTTTGCTCTTTTCCTTTCTTTCAGAAAACGTGCTTCCTCGCTCGCATCTCGCCTCCTCTGCCGGCATGGCAGAACCTAGGGCTGCCGTTCCAGGCAGACACTTGGATTGCCTTTATCATTGGTCTCTTTCTCTCTGGACCAATATTTTATGCACTGGTCATGGCCAGCAGTGGCGTGTTGGTATCGATTTTGCTCGTGCTAGATCACATGTGCTCATAAAAGCTTCAACTTCAGCCAGTTGTGGAACTGCTGTTTATGTGAATTCTTGACAATATGGTGAACTTGGTAATATAGAAGACAGTGTTGCCCTTGAATCTTCAATCGCACAAACAGAAATTCTGATTTTCCATCCTGACAGAGGTGAAGAAGAGCGTCGTTTCAAGTCCCTAGCGGTATCCAGCCTCAACACCTTCGCAATGCATTTCTCATACCCTATGGAGGCCATGCCCAAGCTCCTGAGTACCCAGATCTTCATCGCCTTCCTGCTGCTCTACACTTTCATACTCAGTGTAGGCTACAGGGCCAACCTCACTTCATTCCTGACTGTCGCCAGGGCGCCAAAGAAAATAGAAACCTTCAAGGACTTATATGATTCTGGGATTTCAATCAAAGGGTTTCAGTGGTTCTACAATGCCTTCAATCATTCAGGAAATTTTTACCTCAGGGTAAGTCCTCACTTTAAGTAGGCTTTTTTCAGTGTGTCGAAAACTCTGGTATTAATGCACTGTTTTGAGGCATCCCCTAGAAACGCTTTTAAGGGAAGAATTTATATACATCGAAGTTCAGAGTTTTCGATGCTTGAGCTACAAATCACACAGTGTCAATGACAGCTCCTTGTAATAATAGAGACAATAGTATCAATTCCCCTTTTCAGAAATTACTTGAGAGATATGAGATTAGAGATACGTTTGAGGAGATTGTTCAAGACATCATGTCTGGAGGTTCCGCCACAATCAACAGCAAAGCACTGTTGGAGATGACCAGCACTCTTATGAGAACGAAAAAAGGGAAGCCTTTAGTCAGGTTCCTCAAGGTAAGGTCCTATATCTTCGTTCTTAAGCAATTCATATTAGCATCAGTGGCATTATTGGCACGACCATTGTGATTTTTATATTGTGTAGTTGTCCACATATTCTTTTTCTTCAGGTAGGCTTCTTAAGAACATGGGGAAAATTTTAATGTTTTTTCCAGTAATTCTCTTATGTAGACTAAATATGCAGAAGGAAAAATACATTTTTTTACAATTTACACATTTTATATCATAAACGCAACACTACTAGTCAGGAGTTATTTCTTAGGAATATCAAATTCCTATTAGTTGCTGTGTCTCATTCCTGTATTGGTGGTCTGGACAGCACAACCCATGTACCTTTCCTGCACTGGTGGTCTGGACAGCACAACCCATGTACCTTTCCTGTACTGGTGGTCTGGACAGCACAACCCATGTACCTTTCCTGTACTGGTGGTCTGGACAGCACAACCCATGTACCTTTCCTGCACTGGTGGTCTGGACAGCACAACCCATGTACCTTTCCTGTACTGGTGGTCTGGACAGCACAACCCATGTACCTTTCCTGCACTGGTGGTCTGGACAGCACAACCCATGTACCTTTCCTGCACTGGTGGTCTGGACAGCACAACCCATGTACCTTTCCTGCACTGGTGGTCTGGACAGCACAACCCATGTACCTTTCCTGCACTGGTGGTCTGGACAGCACAACCCATGTACCTTTCCTGTACTGGTGGTCTGGACAGCACGACCCATGTACCTTTCCTGTACTGGTGGTCCGAACAGCACAACCCATGTACCTTTCCTATACCGGTGGTCTGGACAGCACAACCCATGTACCTTTCCTGTACTGGTGGTCTAGACAGCACAACCCATGTACCTTTCCAGTACTGGTGGTCTGGACAGCACGACCCATGTACCTTTCCAGTACTGGTGGTCTGCAAAGCACAACCCATGTACCTTTCTAGTACTGGTGGTCCGGACAGCACAACCCATGTACCTATACTGTTCCTAAGTTGTCGCCCTGTGCTGTTCTCGTGTCTGTTCATCAGGGTATGATGCCTACACCTTACTGCTGGTCTTGTTGACGTCCAGGCTGATGCCATGTTCAGGTGTGTTTCTCCCATGGTGCATGGCTCTCCCATGTGTCTCTTAGGGGGTCGATGTGGGCTTCATGTAGACTTCTAGAAGAGGGGTGAATAAAGTCCATATCTTCTTTGGGATTAAGAGTGAGTTCGTGCTTGTAGATACTTGCAGCCAGCCTCGCCTATCTGTAGTCTATGGGGGAAGATTTCCTTATGCAATATTTCTGCATTCTTCAATAGTGTTTTCGGTCTTAGACATCCACTTAGTCTGGAATATTGCTTGTGATGGGCTCGCAGACACTGTGTATAGTGGCCACATTACATTCAATGTAGCAGTTGCTGAGGCTTGACTTATCCCTTCAGAACAGTTAAATCTGTTTCACTCTGGTCGACTCTGCAGTGTCTCAACAGGAGAAGAGCTATTCATCATCACAGTGGAACTAACCAAGTTAGGGCAGCGACAGATCTGTAAGGATTCTTAGCTACAGAAGGAATTGGATGTGGCCCTTGGGCTATTATTCTTTTTTGTAGCCTTAGCATTCTCCTCGCGCTAGTTATGGTATGCTGTGCATTATTGCAGGATGATTTCACCTACTGTAATTGTGGTCGTCCTAGTGTGCTGGTATATGCTTCCAGTTGTTTACACATAAAGCTTTTCCCTAGGAGAGAGATGTAACCATTATTCAAAAGAAGCTGTCTTACAGACCCCATTTGTATTAGGCAATTTATCTAGTATTAAATCTATGGTTTCTTTAATTAGCATTTCAGAGATGACAAGGATGTTATAAATTCCTAAATTGTGGTTGAAGAAACTCATACAGATGTTTCAATGTATCACTAGTCATTATTAATAAGTACAAACACAGTTCCTAATGGATGAGAATTTTTATGTGGAGAGCCATTAAGGCAATGTTTCTCATAGCCTGAAAGGTTACAAAGTAATTTATGAATAATCAAGACGGACAGCAAAATAGCCAAAAATGGCACTCATCTTCACCTCTTGTTCAGGAATGCTTATCGACGTATTCGGCAGGCATCGGGTTCCAGCTACATTCTCCTCTGAAACCCAAATTTGACGGGGCCATTGTGAAGTTGGTTGAGAGCGGAATAGTCAGAAGGTGGTCTCTTCAAGCTAGCGAACGCTATAAAAAGGTAAACATTACTAGTTTTCCTAGCGTATATTAGGGCAGTGATTCTCAAACTGGGTGCCGTGGCACCCTGGGGTGCCACAGACAGTGCCTAGGGGTGCCGCAAGATTGTCATGAATTTTGTCTTTGCCAGATCATCTCAGTGAACATTTGTAAAGAAAAAAAGTTTGCAGAAGTCTTCACATAATTGTCATCAGTGTGTCTACTCTAATTATGTTTATCTAATTCTTCTGATATGCTCTTTGTTTGTACAGTGTATTTCTGCATGTACAGTGTGCTGATTTTGGTTTGAGTATGGATAATAATTTTATTCATTAAATAAGAAGTTAATTCATGCGATACGGTGGGGTGGTGAAGAAGGGGTCCCACGGTAATGATTGCATTAGTTAGGGTGCCATCACTGAAAAAAGATTGAGAACCACTGTATTAGGGAATCTAGAAGGTAAGAGTTGATCACTTGTTAGTTGTATTTAAAATGCTGGATTAATTTAACCCCTGAATTCCGTGCACATCCACACATCCTTCATCAGAAATCGCTGAACTCTCTTCTCACCTTCTGCACTCAGTCATCTGAGAATGGAGAAAGGCTGTCAGCTCCTCCGCTTGATTTCAAGATTCCCTGACGTTTTGATTTTTAGACTAAGAACAAGTAGTGTTAAATCACACATTTGTTAACTTGTTCTTTCAGTTGGTGGAGGAGGAAGGAGGCGTCACCTATTACAGAGACGACTGGTACACGAGCACGGATGGCGTCATACCCCTGGGTATGAGTCACATGCAAGGGATATTCATCGCCGTCGTCATTGGGTATCTCTTCGCTACGGTCGCTTTTGCTTTCGAAGTCTTAATCTGTTGACTTTTATGCATCATCTTCCATTATGATCATCTTCCAAGAACAATTGGGGTGCTACCTTGGCTTGTTAGCTACGCGTGACCTGCTCTGAGGTGCTAGTACTAAATATGGTGGAAGCTCAAGGGAACACCACGTTTAGTACTAGTCCCTCGTGGATCAAAGTATTATATACACCCATTTCTATATTGTGTGGATGACGGATTAGATTAATAAGCGATATCTTTGTTCCCCTAGGTGCTAGTACTAATCATGGCGGAAGCTCAGTGGGACGCTGTGTTTAGTACTAGCCCCTCGGGGATCACAGTATTATATATACCCATTTCTATATTGTGTGGTCAACAAATTATATTAATAAATAATATCTTTGTTCACCTAGGTGCTAGACTAACCAAGGCGGAAGCTCAATTGGACGCCATGTTTAGTACTAGCCCGTCGGGGATCAAAGTATTATATAGACCCATTTGTATACTGTGTGGTCAACAAATTATATTAATAAATAATATCTTTGTTCCCCTAGATGCTAGTACTAACCATGGCGGAAGCTCAATGGACGCTGTGTTTAGTACTAGCCCCCCGAGAATCAAAATATTTATATATACCCAATTCTATATTGTGTGGTCGACGAATTATATTAATAAACGATATCTTCGAGCATCCGCTTACTTTACTTTAACCATACGGCGTTTAGTACTAGCACCTCGGAGTAGGTGGCAGGTGGATAACAAGCCAAAGTAGCACCCAATTCGGACCTTGATACTCCTCCAGCGATACACTGGGCCACAAAGACTTGGAATCTTCTTGAAGAATTTCTGCGCAGCAGACTTCTCTAAAGCAGTGGTCCTCAACCTTTTTTTGGCCCATGCACCCTTTCACCATATGTCAGAATGTCATCCACCCAACCCCTTTCCAAAACTGTCTGCCTCAAAAGGTGCATTCCAGATAATATGCATGTAATACTAAAAATTCCTTGGTCACAGTTCCCCCAAACTCCTCTCAAACTCTGAAATTTCCCCTGGTTGAGAACCACTGCTCTAAAGTGGTGAAAGAGGACAGGGTAAAGGGATGTCTATCAAAGGGCAGGTAGAAGTTAGATATAACTACATGCTCACAGATAAGCAAAGAAAATGCGTGAGCTGAGGAAATGATTTAAATATAGATGTGTCGTTATAAGGCCATATGTTGAAAATAAAAGCTTATATGTTACGCTCTCTGAAGTCTCGTGTTCATTTCCTATTATTTTGGATCACGCTTCTTGGTGTTATTTCTTATACAAGCGTGTTTACACTGTCAGCCAGTTATGAAACTGCTCTATGATGAATTGTATTGCTTTTGTGGTTTTTATTCTTATTTTGCCTATTTTTACTATATGAAATTCAGTATCGATTACTCCATGCTTTAACATGATCAGTTGTCCTATATATCGATGATCTGTTGTAGTTTTCAAGATAATAGCCATATTCTTATACCAAATTACCAAAATTTCAGTAGCAAATATTTTTGTTTTATATTCTAAGACTTACAACCATATATATATTTAAATATATATATATATATATATATATATATATATATATATATATATATATATATATATATATATCATATATATATATATATATATATATATATGTGTGTGTGTGGACAGTACTTTATTTGCAATTTAAAATTAACCAAAATCCTGGAAACTGTTCAGGCAGCGAACACTCCATTCTCCCCTTGATGAAATCAGCTCAAATGTAGCTGAGTGAAAAAAATATCAACCACGTAACTTCATTGAAGGGTCCCAAACTACTATCTAGTGTCCAACCGACGTTGTGTCCCACCCCAGATGCTTGAGTGACCTGGAGTTGACCCCTCCTTTTTGGCTCTTTAACTCCCTCCTCCAAGGGAAGTTAGGGGCCTTTTCCAGCCTGTTTGTATTTGAAAATGGATTCTCTACATTCTGATGTGTATACGACGTAACTTGACAACCATTGATCATGCTTACTTGTAGGGATTCATCTCCAACGCCCACCCCGACATCCTCAGAGAGACTGTTCCACAGTCCAACAGTGGAACAGTCTCCCAGAGGATGTTGTGCAAGTTGGAACCTCAAAAGTTCAAGCGAAGATGCAATGCATTGCTACCCTAATGATATTCTCCTTGCATCTTAATACATTTTATCTATTAATTAATTCATTAATTTATTTTTTTAATAAGTGAGATCTCTTCTTTTTGTATGCCCCTTTACCTTCTCTTAGTTCCTAATGAGCACCATATTCTTTGGAAACTTGAATTTCAAGTCAGTGGCCCCCTTGGTGGGCTTGTTTTAATTGAACAGGGTTCATCATCTAAAAATAATAATAATAATAATAATAATAATAATAATAATAATAATAATAATAATAATAATAGTAATAATAATAATTATAATAACAATAGTTTATTAATACACATATTTCATTGTCAACAACAATATCAATTTTTGACACAAGAATTGATCTTGCTGCCTCCATGTTTTGTTTCTCTTGTTATAAAATGGCTATTTTACATTACACGTGGCATCAGACTGCAGTCCTAAATTATGTTTCCTTTTATGGAATCTGTATATTACTATGAACTTGTTTGTTACAAATTAAAAAAATTTGCAAAAGTTTAATAATCCATCATCAGTTTAACTGCTATAATAAAGCATTTATTTGCTACTATCAGCCTCATATTTATACACACACATACATGCATACTTATATATGTATTTATACATATAAACATATATATGTATATATATACAGCATTTATGTGCTTGTACGCAAACATACATACCCTTAAAATATCCTACAGAAGAGATTACCACAAAATTTGCAAAACCCTTAATAATAAATGAAGAAAAATTGCCATCAGACACTGAAGAAGAGTCGAATAAACGCACAGACGATGTCGACGCACATGTGTAGGTCAGTACATGAGCACTTCCTCCCCGTCACCAGCAAAATGCCCATGAAATGTGGGTAGGACTGTTCCCTTGGCTTGGAAATCCACTCGCCCTATTTCTGTCCACGACTGGGCGTCCAGAACCAGTAATGATACGAGCCTGAGGTCAGTCTGTTAATGACTAAATAGAGATGAATAAACAAATTAATAAATAAGATAGGTAGATAGATAGATAGGTAGTTAGTTAGGTAGATAGATAGATAGGTGAAATTGCAGACTAGTTCCGTGGCCTGATTCCCGCCGGCTTTTTGTTTATTTTTTTTGTTTATGCGATTGTCTTTTGTTTTTTGCTTACGTTTGGGACATTCGTCGTCTTCTTTTATGTTTTTACATTCGTCCCCGAGGGGATGGTACTAAATACCGACCCAATTTTGCACATAAATAGATAGTTGTAGAGCTGAGCAAATAAGTTGATTATTATAACTGTCATACCTAAATACTTCAAGCTTAGCCGTTTGCTAAAGTCCTATTTAAGCTGATGAAAGAAAACGGCTCTGTTTAATGGATAACTATCCTGAAGTCTATGGTGAGCTTCCGTTCCTTGTTTGGTATTTTGAGGGGATCATGATAACACTTTTCAGTTTTGTCTATAAACCATAAAAATTTTTTTAGGTATTCTTATCCAGGATATCCTCATTCATCCAATAGACCACAGACTAGCTAAAAATACTGTTAAATAAAATTTTATTTTTAATGCCTTGTGGTTTTTGGTGTACCTCAATAACCATTGAAATTTCATCATTGTAAAAATAATAACGAGTTCTCTTTTCAGAACGTTGAAAATAATTTTTTTGCCTTTCAGCTAATTTATAAGTAAACTAAACTTCTCTTAACTGCGTTATAGGTCACTAAATTCTCCCTACCGAAGGCGTGGAACCTCTTTCCAAAGAGTTAGAGCAATATCTGAATTCTCATTTCGTAAGGTTAAAAGCCACTAAGCTTTCTTTTCAGTGAATCAAAAACTATTGAATTCAGTATCTGAGTTCTCTTTTCATAAGATTAAAAGTGACTATGTCTTATTTTCAGTGAATCAAAAAAGGATTGATTTCAGTAACTGAATTCTCTTTTCATAGGTTAAAAGTCACTAAGCCTTCCCTTCAGTGAATTACAAAAATTATTAAATTTTCTGTCATCTATGATTATCGTTAGTGTAAAATACAAATCATTATAAATGGATTCCTAAAAGTGCTGAAGGTCAGATTAAATTCACGTAAGCAAGAATTATTATTGTTCAGAAGATGATCCCTATCCATATGGAACAAGCCCACCAAAGGGGCCACTGACTTGAAATTTAAGTTTCCAAAGAATATTATGGTGTTTATTAGGAAGAAGTCAGAGGAGTTAAATGGAAATACAGAAAGAAGAGATCTCATTAAAAAATAAAAAATAAATTAATAAACTAATAAACAGATAAAAATGTATGAAAATGCATGGACAATAGTATTAGGGTAGCAATGCATTACATCTTCGTTTAAACTTGAAGACAAATGACGAACCTTTTTTGGTCAATGACCTCTCTCCCCTCCTCTCGACCTTGCTAAGTCACGAACTGACCTAATCCAGGCCGACACGAAAACGAGTTCGCTCACGAATTTATTCCTTTCAGACCATATTCGCACTTGGCCCGTCTCTGCGTTCATTTTGACGAGCTGTTGGTTGTTGGAAGAGACCATTACAGCTAGTCTACGTCTCTCTCTCTCTCTCTCTCTCTCTCTCTCTCTCTCTCTCTATATATATATATATATATATATATATATATATATATATATATATATATATATATATATATATATATATATATATATATATATATATATATATATATATATATATATATGTATATGTATATATATATGTATATATATATGTATATATGCATATATATGTATATATACAAAAATGTATATACATATATATATATTATATGTAATAATGAACAGGATAGCGAGAAGACCGAAAATCATTCCTTCTTTTCATTTACGCCAACGTTTCGGGAATCCTTTCCCATCTTCAGGGCTCTAAACAGAATCAATCCTAGCTAAGCCAAAATTTCTATATTTAATTACAAAAAGTAAAAATACGAAAACATCGAGAAGAGAACTCAGCGGCACGGGAGCATGTACAGGACTGAATAAATCGTTATTTATTTTTTAACACTAGGGAAGGCAAACGCAATGAGGCGAGAATGGATGGTCTATTAGGCAGTGCTCAGTTGTACAGCGGTTGAATGGTTGGTGAGGGTTGGTGACCGCTGTTCAATGAAGAGGGACTCGAGAATGATAATGACCGGTCATCTGTTGCCTGGGATAGAATTTTGAAATCACTGTACAGAATATTATTTTTGCATTTTACTGTATGGCTGCTATTGCAGAGAATTCCTTCCAGGATAAAGTTAATCCTGTCCAGTGACAGGGTTGGCTATCATATGTATATATATAAGTATTTTCGTATATGTATATGTAAAAATATATATAGCCTATATGTGTGTGTGTAATATGTATATATATATATACGCATACATATATATATCTACATACATATATATATGTTAAAACTTATATATATATATATATATATATATATATATATATATATATATATATATATATATATATATATATTATATATATATATATATATATATATATATATATATATATGTATATATATGCAATTGTATAATTCAGCAAAAAAAACATTCGAACAGCTTACATACAGAAAAAGAGGACTCATAGTTTCTTAGGTGGCTTGAACATCTAGAGAAAATGGGAAACAAGAAGAAAAAAGCCCCTCCTGCGTTCGTCATTAGGTCCTCTCTTTCTTCTCTCTCTCTCTCTCTCTCTCTCTCTCTCTCTCTCTCTCTAACTCCAAAATTCAACATTATTTTCCTTTCCCTTTAATCTAAGATGCTCTTATCTTCTGGTACAAAGATACATGTTAGTGCTCAATATATAATAATAATAATAATAATAATAATAATAATAATAATAATAATAATAATAATAATAATAATAATAATAATAATAATGCAGTTCAGATCCAAGTAAACATAAGATAAAAGGATTTGTCTCACCTCAAAGTAATCTTTTCCTTTCTCTGAAAGCGAGTCATCATGACAAGATTGGTTTGATCATCATATTTTCTTAGGGGGCAAATCTTAAGACTGCAGTGTACAGCTTGAATGACTTGTAAATCCAGAGTAATTACACAGTCTTTTCTTCAGGGGCAAAATTCCTTTAGGTTGGCTAACTGTAACTCGGTTCCATTTCAATAAATGAATATTCCAGTGGAATCGCATCAGGAATGCAATTAGTATTTCTGAAGAGCAAACTTTTCCTATGAGACCCTGAATGGAGTGACTGGTTCATGTTAAAAGTGTATTGACCTCTGGGTGCTCCCTTTGCCTAATAAACAATTATACGTGAAGCTTTCAATAGAATGAAGAAAATATGGCTTGATGAGACTTTATTACTATAAACATATCATTATTTTGAAAAATGTGGCGTAACTAGGACAATAATAGAGAAAATCTTTAACCTCAGTTTCAGCTTCTTTATTTCAAAGGTTCGTCTGGTGATGAAGAGATTCTCAGTTGGCATTTCTGCAATCTCACGTCTAATTGCAGTCGCGCCTCAGTGATGAGCCTCAGTGAGTTCCATGAGTGAGTAAGATGATGAATGACTTGTTGCCTTAGGCCTACACATTTTAACATTTACGCTTCTACACTTTTCGAATCTTTAAGCTCTCTAGCAACGGTTTCACAAGAAGGTGCAATATCTCAGAGGTTCCTAAATTTAGATGACAAAGAGAGCAGCCGAAGTTCTATACGCAGTTAGGTGGCCATGTTTTGATGACAGAAAGAAAGCCGAAACTGAATAGCTGGGGTTTGGTATCGAAGAGCTGAGGTTCATTAACAAAGAGCATTGTTAAAGCTAGGTACAATGCAGAGTTAGCATGGGTCGATAGCATGGTCGATGCATCTGTAATAATGAAATCCAAGTGGCTCTTGTTTGTCGGCCCTGGGTGGGGGAAGGGCAGGTAGGGGATCGGGAGGGTAAAGGAGACATGACACATCCACCCTCTTCTTGCAAACCTGTTTGTCTGCCCCAGGTTGGGGCGGGGTAGGTAGGGGATCGGGAACGTAAAGGAGATATGAAACATCCACCCTCCTCTTGCAAACCTGTTTTTTCACCCCGGGTGGGGGCGGGGTATTTGGGGGATTGGAAGGGTAAAGGAGACATGACACATCCACCCTCTTCTTGCAAACCTGTTTGTCCACCCCGGGTGGGGACGGGGTAGGTTGGAGATTGGGAGGGTAAAGCAGACATGAAACATCCACCCTTCTCTTGCAAACCTGTTTGTCCACCCCGGGTGGGGGCGGGGTAAGTAGGAGATCAGGAACGTAAAGGGGATGTGATACATCCACCCTCCTCTTGCAAACCTGTTTTTTCACCCCGGGGTGGGGGCAGGGTAAGTAGGAGATCAGGAACGTAATGGGGATATGATACATCCACCCTCCTCTTGCAAACCTGTTTTTTCACCCCGGGGTGGGGGCAGGGTAAGTAGGAGATCAGGAACGTAAAGGGGATATGATACATCCACCCTCCTCTTGCAAACCTGTTTTTTCACCCCGGGTGGGGGCGGGGTAAGTAGGGGATCAGGAGCGTAAAGGAGACATGACACATCCACCCTCCTCTTGCAAACCTGTTTGTCCAACCTGGGTGGGGGCGGGATAGGACAGGGATCGAGAGGGTAGAGGAAACATGACAGGCAGTGCCGGGTTCCAGCGTAGCATAGTGCACTCAGTCAAGCTCGTAGTTAAATAATGAAGAGGAGAGTTGAAGGTAGATTTCATCTGGGTATCCAAGAAATGACAGTGAAGAGGGAATTAGAGATTCGACAGTAAAGATAGCAGGTGAAGCTAGTTATCTTAAGATATATATGAAGAAGACTGTCTGATGTTCGTTGACGGAGAAGAAAATTAGTCCTAGGCATCTGAACTTCGAAGAGGAAGTGCAAGTTATATGTATACGAGGCTTGGTTACAGAAATAAGTGTTAAAGCTAGGCATTCGAAGTACTAAGACAATGGGAACAGCTGAAGTGAAATGTTTGCAAAGATGGAAAGGATGTCTGGAGACAGCTGATGATACGTATCTTAGGTTTGATAATGAAAAAGACAGTTCAAGCTAAATATAAGAAGTTTGAGATTGAAGAAGGTATTTGAAACTAAGCTTCTAGAGTTTGATTAATGGAGGGAAAGCTGAAACTAGAAGCAGATATTCAATGAAGATGGAGCTAGGGATCTAATCTTCAGTAACAAAGGGGACCTTTAAAGATGTCCTCATGGTTTTACAATATAGAGGATAGTTATAGACCTGGGTGCTATGGCAGCTCTGATCTGGTTTGACCATGGGTATGTTTTAAGCTCTTACATTCGTTTGAAAGGGATGAATCCCAGTCTAGGCTGCTGGACCTGACAACAAACAGGAAGCAGCACCATACCAAGCCGAATGAGGGGTACGTTTGGTCCCCTCAGAAACTCACACACGGCCCTATATAGATAGCCAGACTAAACATATTATTATTATTAATTCAGTGGATGAAACCTATTCATATGGAACAAGCACACCAAAGGGGCCACTGACTTGAAATTCAATTTTCCAAAGAGTGTTGGTTTCAACCCCCCAGAGCAGTAACTGATCATGACAGAGCCAGTGATTCTTCACCGCCCTGGGGGAGACGCGAACCCGCGACATCTGAGTACCATACCACGACACTAACAACTACACCAGGCGACCAATAGCCTGTTCTCAGGAAGTGGCCAGTACAGTACAGGCATACTGTAGAAACCAGAACCACGAATAACGTTTACGAAAACTTTCTCTCAGCGACAAAGATGAGAGCAGCAGCCAGGTAACCGAAAGCAAGGAGAATGAAGATCCCCTGGATGTGATCCATGCTGATGGGGACGAAGCCGTCAGCGGCCGTGTCTCCTAAATCATTGTCGAACTGGGTCTCCTGAACCTTTTCCTTTTCCAGCTGGAAAAGAGGAATCACTGTTATGTAAAACGGAAAGAAAGAGATTAGCTAAGGAGAGAGGAGGGGGTAATTTAGTTTGATATCACCCTAGTCTTCTGTGATTATGTAAATTTGTCAATTTCAAGTTCATTACTGAGACTTTAGATCAAAATGGTCAATGATAAAGTTTTTCATTTGACTTTTTATCGAAAGGTTAAACCACTTACAAAGTTTTCAAGTTCCTAAATAATACCTATGGTTGGTGCTTTTATCTGCATTAAAATATAATGATAATAATTGGTGAGAAGGCCCTCCTGTAAATAGTTTATATTTAAGATAATGTCTCACAACAACAATAATATTGATTAAGATATCAGTAACTCTTATTTTATATATTTCTTGTAAAAGATTCTTAATTCCAATTATAATAAAGAAAAATCTTCATTTCTCAACCAGATTGTTGTTGTTGTACTCATGAAGAACTTACAAACAAAACTTAACCAAATCAATAAATCAAATATCTAGGCAATGACAGCCATGACCTGGAGGATGTGAGCTGAAAATTTCCAAGTAGGCAAATTTCAAGATGTTGGACAGCTAAGTGGTAAGGGACCAGAGCAATCAGAGGAAAAACAAAATACAGTAGGTCAAGAAACTGCCCACAGCAATGTGTGTAAGGCACATTGATGGGAGACTTCCTTCCTCACCTTCTTGTAAAGCTTATTGGTGTCCTGTAGCCAGCGTCCTACCAGTCCACTCTCAAACATCCTGGCTATCACTTGGTCGAATTTTAACTTCAGAGGCGAGTTCCTGGGGTACGCGATGCCCACTGAATAGGTGGAAAAGCATTCCTGCAGAAATAACGTTTACCAGATATACTACATCGCCTTCGATTAACTGAAGCTCTGTAAGTCACTCGCTTTTGACCTCCCTATAAAACCCACTGCTAAAGAAGCAGGAATGGACCTTGGTTCATCCCCTCCTCCCCCCAACAGCAAAACACCTGAGCCTCTGTGAAGCAAGTAGCACCATCACCAATTCCCAAGGCAAGGCTAACATGTGTAGGGTCATCTAGTTAGCAGTGTGTGTAACGGGTTGACTAATCAAGAGCTTGATACCTATCCGACATCAGCTTAGTCCTGCTAATATTAATACACCATATTTGGCTACTGCATATCACTGTTCATTCCTTAATGATGATTAAAAGACATTCATTTCTGAAATGTTTGGTTAGTAAACAATAAGATTATACTAAGTGAGTGTGTTATTTACTCCATAGACCGAGGGTTCTATTTAAGATCGACAGTGTTCTCTGTGCAACCGAACCTCCTGAAGAAGGCATTTTCCAAAAACCAATTTCAGCGTCACCTTCATGGTCCTGACCAGTGGCTTCCCACTGGGCGTGGTCATCTGTGCCGCAACGGCATCCAGGTATATCTTGCTGTTGATGGTCACCGCCCTCCCAGCCAGGACATCTTTGGTCGTTTCTTGGAAGTGGTATCTAACCACGAATTTGTCAGCTAGGGCCTGTGGGTGAATAACGAAAATGAAAATGATAGTTTTCTTATTCAGCACTGAGCCATTTTCCCGAGAAAACCAAAGCAATCCCCGTTGCCACATTGACACGATCAGCGCTGAATCATGAATGTGTAAAAAACAAACCCTTCTTCAGTCTTCCTCTGCTCACTCCTACTAACACCTCCAAACTGTACACTATTGTCACCAACCCGTCATCCTCAATTCTTTCCACATAACCAGACCATCTCAAAACACCGATCCATCCTTTCACTCAAGCTACCATTTTTAGTACTATGTATCCTCGCATTTCTTACTCTTTCAATTGCCATGTCATATATACTGCATAATTAATCATTTATCTCGATCTGTACTATCAACCTTTTCCTTGCATTCACTGTTGACATCCACACCTCATTTCCAGGGATCCTTCAAGCAACTGTCTTCCAAACAGGAATATGGCTCCAGGATCCACTCTAAAGCCTTCTGTTCAGTTGATTCAGGTTCTGTACCACTTGGCTCTTCATGTAAACAAATGATGGCATGAATGTTAATATATTTTTAGTTTCCCGTAAAAGAAAACTAGTGTACTGGTTTCGTCTGTCCGTCCGCACTTTATTCTGTCCGCACTTTTTTCTGTCCGCCCTCAGATCTTAAAAACTACCGAGGCTAGAAATCTACAAACTGGTATGTTAATCATCCACCCTCCAGTCATCAAACATCCCAAATTGCAGCCCTCTAGCCTTAGTAGCTTTGATTTTATTTAAGGTTAAAGTTAGCCGTGATCGTGCTTCTGGCAACGATATAGGGCCCGTGGTTAAAAATTCATGGGCCGCGGCTCATACAGCATTATACCGAGACCACCGAAAGATAGATCTATTTTCGGTGGCCTTGATTATAAGCTGTAGCGGCTGTACAGAAAACTCGAATGTCTTCGGCGTAATTTTTACTTGTTATATATATTCGTAATTTTTTTTTCTTTTCTGTTATTTTAGATAAGAATCCGATTTTGTAAAAGCCTGCTTCGCAAGTTAAAGACCTTTCAAATCCTTTCAACATAATTACAGGTTCTGTCTGAATGATAATAATTATGATAATATTAACTCAAGTACGTGTTCCTGCCTCGTTGTGACCCATTACCGCTCACAACAGACTCCTTACGTATGCTGTAATCGTCTAGCCTTAATTCTTAATATTTCTTTATTTGAGTTAGAATTTCAACCTCATTCCCAGTAATACTAATAACATCAGCAGTTATTTTCTGAGAACTTTTTTAATAATAATAATAATAATAATAATAATTATTATTATTATTATTATTATTATTATTATTATTATTATTATTATTATTATTATTATTATTATTATTCAGAAAAAATTCATTGCTTGACGAAGCATCACATTCATGAGCTTTTAAAGACATTATTGGTATAATCACGTAGCTTGTAAAACTCTACTTGAAAATCACAACTCTTCTTTATTACAGGTCTTGGAATGATAACAAGAGCCGACCAGGTACTCAAAAACTATTGGGGAATCTTTGAATAAATTTGAGCGAGAAAAAAACAAGTAAAGAATGCGCCGAAGTCTCTTCGCCGCATTCGAGTTTTCTGTACAGCTTATAATCAAGGCCGCCATAAATAGATTTATCTTTCGGTGGTCTCGGTATAATGCTGTATGAGCCGCGGCCCATGAAGCTTTAACCACGGCCCGGTGATGGCCTGGTCTATATCGTTGCCAGACGCACGATTATGGTTAAATTTAATCTTAAATAAGATAAAAACTACTGAGGCTAGAAGGCTGCATTTCGGTATGTTTGATGATTGGAGGGTGGGTGATTAACATACCAATTTGCAGCCCTCTAGCCTCAGTAGTTTTTAAGATCTGAGGGCGGACAGAAAAAGTGGAGACAGAAAAGAGTGTGGACAGGAAAAAGTGCCGACAGAAAAAGTGCCGACAGGAAAAAGTGCGGACAGAAAAGGTGCGGACGGACAGACAAAGCCGGCACAATAGTTTTCTTTTACAGAAAACTAAAAGAAGCGAATGCAAAGTAGGGAGACAGGAGTAGGCGTGAGAAATCCTTACCTTCCCTAGAATGCCGTGTCTTGACCTAACCAGACCTTACCTTCCTAGGCTAACGTAGGGTGCTGTGCCCTGACCTAGCCAGGGGGCTTCGCCCCTTTGACCCCCTCAAGTACCAATGAATACCCTAGTCTCCCTCCTCTGCATACTACCCAAAAAATAGCTATTGATTGTATCTTCTGTAACCTCATTGACGCTGCACAAAGCTTACCCTAAGATATTGGTTTCCCGATGCCCGGAGCGAAGTTTCAAAGAAGGGAATGCCCAGAACCTGTAAACCAGATTCATACAGTTCCTTGAAGGTTTCTATGCTCTGGGGATCCCTTGTGACTGTCAGGAAGGCCGTGAGATTCGACTTGTAGGCTGTGGTGAGGATGAGAGTGTAGATCAACAGGAAGATCACGAACACTCTCGTGCTGGAGCACCTGGGTTCCACCACCATCGGGTAGGCCAGGTGAACTTCGTACGCTATGAAACTCGTTGACATGATGGAAGTGAAGCTAGGGCGCTCAGAACCCCTGCAAGGGTAAGAGTTATGTTTTAGCATGATAAGAGCTTACCCTTTTTTATCAGATCGCTAGATAAGATGGGGACAGGGTTAACTAGGTATAAACTCTGTGGTAGGAGAGAAGTGAAGCTTGAGCACTGTAGATGCCACAGCAATGACAATTATAAACACACCTTCAGTATTATCCAAGACATAGCTGCCTTATTCATGTCCCAGAAAACATTTAAGATCCACCAACTATAGTGGAAATTCTTTATGACTTACACAAAATGTTCAAGAAAAAATGTAAAGCCTGAGATTCCTGTTATTGTGGAAAAGGATATAAATCTTTATGATTTACGTAAAGTGTCAAGAAAAAGGCAAAGCCTGAGATTCCTGTTATTGTGGAAAAGGATATAAATCGCGTCTGAGTGTCACCAGGTCTCTGAATTGGATCACTTTGCCCAAGTATCAAAGAACTTCCAGTGTTCCTTGGGAATGTTTATGATAACATCGTGTGCTCCGTTGTCAACAACACAGACACACGCAGTATATGTATATATATATGTGTGTGTGTGTGTATATATGATACTATATATATATAAGCAAAGGACTCAGAAGAAACAAAGCAATGGTTAGAATACATGAAAAAGGACTGTTTAGCCAACTCTCCTTTATGGAAATGGATACTGCTTGCTGAGCGAAATGATGAAACCAAGACTGAAAGTACCCAGACAAAATGTTTGCCCAGTGCTTGAGTGGACCACAAAGGAATGAAAGGGTAAGAATATATATATATATATATATATATATATATATATATATATATATATATATATATATATATATTAATGATGACATACCTGACCCTGTTGGCGATGGATATTAGGTAGAGGACAGGTGCTGTCAAGACAAGTCCCGCAAGGACCAGAATCCAGGTCTCCATCTTGAAAGGAAGGACTGGAGACTGCCAGAGAGGCAGGGGAGGGTCGACTCGGGCCAAGTAGCAGCTTTTCTGCAATGGAAGTTCATTATTATTATTATTATTATTATTATTATTATTATTATTATTATTATTATTATTATTCACTACTTGACTTTTATCCTGTGGAACAACCTTTAAAGGCAGATGAATATCTATGATAGAATTATTATAGAAATGATTTCTGGAATATTATGAAACTATATGTTTGTCATAATAATAATAATAATAATAATAATAATAATAATAATAATAATAAATAATAATGGTGAAGAAATCTACCGTGGATCCCTTCACCACTTTAGTGACTCATGCTATTATGAGATTTTATGAATAATAATAATAATAATAATAATAATAATAATAATAATAATAATAATAATAATAATAATAATAATAATAATAATAATAACATTAATACATTTAAAACCTCTACACAATAAAATACAATGTGTATGTATATTTCTCGCTGTGTAACAACAACAATCTATTGAAATCACCTCCTCACTTACAATCGCTGTAGTACAGTACAGCCCACAGCCAGTTTTCAGGCCACTAGCCCTTAAAAAAGCATATTCCGAGCTTCAAAACAATAAGGAATTTCCCCAGGTGTAGAGCATGAGGTCACAGAATCCTCTCCAATATCACCATCCTCAGTATTATTACTTAAAGGCCAACATTGAATCAATAGTTGAATGATGAAGTTTGCGAAGCATCTTTCTAACAGGGAAGAGAGCTCATGTCTCATACATGGGGAATCAGAGGTGGTGAACCTCTGCGAAGGTGATTAACAAAGTTCTCCCAATGCTATGGTTCGTTTGTGTATTCTTCCTCGAGTTCTGTGAAGTGATTTACAGAGTTAATCCTGTCGTCAGCACTTTCTTTTACAAATTTGAAGCAAGTCCAGTAAGTTGACCTAAGCCTACACAAAGAATCAATCAATTTACTTTGTTCCATATTTTTCCTCTATTTTTTTATTAATTTGTTAATTTTATTTTTTTTATCTTCTAATAACCGATCTCTTCTTTCTGTATTTCCTAATACTATCTATTATTTCTTTTAAATGCCCACCATATTCTTTGGAAGACTGAATTTCAAGTCAATGGCACCTGCAGGATTATTCCATGTGAACAGAGTTCATCTTCTAAATAATAATGATAATAATAATAATAAAATCCATTAAACCAATGAATTCTTCAGTAGGATATGACTGACCTTTCTAAAGACCTTGAAAATTCATTTATTAGTTTTAATGCATTACTAGTAATATTTTCTCCTTTGTACAGCCTTAATACCATGTTCCTGTGGGGTCGGCCTCTCATATGTTCTACTTTCTGCTTTCGTGTCTCCCTGTATGACGTCATTTCACCTAACTCCCTGCCTACCTCTATATTTTCTATATGTAAACACCCTATCTAAGCAAACCCAGACGACACAAATGACTTCTTACATCCTCGGCAAAAACCGTGCTGTATTCCTGGAACTGGTCCCGGCCCTGAATGGCTGAGATGTAGAGATTTGCGACCGCTATGTCACCCTGGTCGCTTCCCAGACAACCCACCATTCCATTGAAGCTTCCATTTGGAAGCTGCAGGCCAAAGAGCTCATCTGGAAGTGATAATAAGAGAATAAAAGACAGAAAATAAGTAC
Organism: Macrobrachium rosenbergii; assembly: GCF_040412425.1. Taxonomy (NCBI): domain Eukaryota; kingdom Metazoa; phylum Arthropoda; class Malacostraca; order Decapoda; family Palaemonidae; genus Macrobrachium; species Macrobrachium rosenbergii. The sequence continues at coordinate 17,802,416 of NC_089787.1, read as the reverse complement.
ACTGATGATCAGCTAAGTTATTTCAGTATTTTTTGACGTTGCATAGTGATTGATCCATTGAATTTTTTAAATTCAGACTGTCAAGGCAAGTACCTGGGGAATTTCAGCCATTCAGTGTTTAGGACAAACAATAAAGAGAGGGAGTTGGAGTGGTAGGACAACAAGAGAAAGACATCCAGAAAACGAAGGGGGATGAAGAACAAAGATCAGAAGGTGGAAGAAGGGGAGAGCCCCAGTTACACTAAAAAGTTACAAAAAGTTTTAGACAGTTGGAAGATAATTAGACCTGGTGGAAGTCATTAAAACCAGTACGTACACCAAGTAAAAGATGACGGGCTTAGGATGCAACCATAAAACGTAACAGAAGAAAGTGAGGATGATGAGACAAAGTGAGAATAACATTTAAGATAAAGATGGGAAGTTGGCCAGATTCAAGAGCACTGAAATGGAGGGAGTTCGTTCATTGCAAATGAAATTCAAAGAGCAAGTCGTTGGGTTGATCAGACAATGATTGTGAGCACAGCCACCTTCAGGCATGTCCACGAAGAGAATGGTGAAATTGGTGGTCTCAGCCAGAGCCTCCACTATGGCAGTATCTCGACCATAACGCCTCAGTAACTTTCCATTGGAGTCACGGTGATAGATGATTGCCGGTTGCCATTCGAAGATCAATACCTGAGAGAGGGATTGCCTGTATATATATATATATATATATATATATATATATATATATATATTTACATACGTATGTAACCTATATATATACATACATATATACTGTATATATATATACACCTTTTTCATATTACAAGGTATGGTCACACATCCAAGCATTACCATTGCAAGTAGCCACCAGTCGAATGACTAGCAAAGCAAACATGCTACTATCGTTCCATAGAAATTATTTCATTTTCCATAGAAGTTATTTTATCAGAAATAGAACTGACAGGTTACATCAGGATATTAGAAAGATGGCTTAATATTGAGAATTAAGTGGGTAGTTTTTGGAATTTCATTCTTTCATCCAAATGATCTAATTTGATTTCAATACAAAGAGTACTTTAATGAGCTATGGATTAGCAACTCTTGGTTATACATCTCAGAGAAATATGGGAAGTTCATTATTATTATTATTATTATTATTATTATTATTATTATTATTATTATTATTATTATTATTATTATTATTATTATTATTATTATTATTATTGTCTCAAACATGAACGTATTAATATTGGTCCAAAAAGTTCATTAACTTCCTTTGAGGTCTTATACTGAATTGAACGTATTCAAGTGACAACAAAAACAATTAGCAATAATACATTTAATAAACTGAAATAGAAAATAACAGGTAAAATAAGAAATAAAAAAATAATCCATAGAAAAGATAAACAATAAGAAGATTAAAGGATTAAGAACTCTCTAACATCACCACAAACACATCAGATCTGGAACTACCTTGACAACCCCTTTCTGCAGATTCGACACCTTATCAGGGAACAGACGGACTGGAATCGTGAAAGAATTCCCATTCCAAGTCGTGATTCTCCTCATCCCGGGTCCCCAAAAGAACTGGTTCATGTAGACGATGAAGTGACTCTGCCTCTCATCCTGAGGAAAGGGAGTGTTTATAGCTTCTTGGTTAAAAAATTATTTTTTACAGATGCTGAACTGAGCCTTTTGTGTCTGCTGTCGTCCCTGGTATCAGCACTTTCCATCAAGATCCCCTTTCATACTACTCCCGCTTTTGACGGGGTGTGTATTGCTACAGTATTATTCAGAAGATGAACCCTATTCATATGGAACAAGCCCACCAAAGGGGTCATTGACTTGAAATTCAAGCTTCCAGAGAATATGGTGTACTTGTAAGTAAGCATGTGTGTACGACATAGATCTCACCTCCACCAGACCAATGATATTCTCAGTTTTCCTGCCCTTTCTGGTCTTCAAGAATTCTTCAAGCGATTCCTTCTTCAGCCCAGTGATGACCACTCTGCCGAAAGACCACATGACTAGTTCAGCTCTGTGTTATTTGACGGGGACTGTATCAGAGCAGTGTTTTCATTATTATTTTAAGAGCAAAGGCCGCTGGTACTGACAACCTAATGATTGAAATGCAATCAATATGAGTCGTTGGAGCGAATATATCAAAGAATCAGACAAGGTGGCTCTTTATGCTTGAAAGAACAAAAGAATTAGTTACTTTATCAGAGGCTGAGACAGGTGTGGATCCCAACTCAAGGTTAGCCCCTTCTTTTCAGAGATAACGACAAACAAGTATTATACCTAAATTCTTATAGGTTAGATGATGATGTAAATACAGAACCAAGGAGACAACTCCATATCCAGTAAGGTTATTCTATCAAGGACAGACACAGAGGCACCAAGGTAAGGAGTGATTCTCAGTCCTCTTTTTAGTGTTGGCACCCTAACCACTGTAATCATTACCGGGGCACCCGTTCTTCACCATCCCACCATATTGCATGAATTAACTTCTTATTTAATTAATAAAATTATTATCCACACTCAAACCAAAATCAGCACACCGTACATGCAGAATTATACAGTACAAACAAAGAGCATATCAGAAGAATTAGATAAACATAATTAGAGTAGACACACTGATAATAATTACATGAAGACTTCTGCAAACTTTTTTGTTTTACAAATGTTCACTGAGATGATCTAGCCAAGACAAAATTCATGACAATCTTGTGGCACCCCTAGGCACTGTCTGTGGCACCCAGTTTGAGAATCACTGGGTCACTATAAACAGAAATTTGTGAAAAAGAGTAATTCAGAGGTGATAATACGATTTTTCGTTAGCGTGACGTCTGAGCCTTCTTGTTTTCAAAGGATCAGAGAGGATAGATTTATCATTAACATAAGAGGATCCGTAGCCTACAATTCATGCAAAATAGAACATGCTGGAAAGACTTTCTTTGTAGTGAAGGGGTAAGTCATGATGTCAATTTCCGTCTTTACCTGGCTTTGTAGTCCCAGAGGAACAGCCTCTGATCTCCAGACTCCAGAAGAAGTCCGGGATCCGACAAAAGAAGAAGAGTTCCCTGACATCTTGGAGACTTCCAGGACACCTGATCCAGGTCTTCGAGGGATTCCAGGTATATTATCTGTAAGGAAAGGTCATTTTTGTGAAGCTGGCATTTAGCAGCAATGGTACCTTCATAAATTTGATAGTTTTCCAGTAAGTATTCTCTGACTGCCAATGGAAAGATAACATCTGAGAGATTAATTTACCAGAATTGAATTAAGTATAGGGATAGACCACACAAGTATAAAGGTCTTGAACAAACATAATGGGCTTAAGAAGAACAAGCAGCAATACCTCTTAATTGCAAGTTGTTATCTCCTAATTCTTACTTGTTTCAAATTCGGGAGAGGAGCCAACTCGGCAACTAATGTTGACCTTCGGAACCCACTGTCAATGATGATGATCAAGTCGCATGAGTGAAGATCTTCTCTGACGATCGTCGCTAGGAGACGTGAAAGCGACATCAGGGTTTCATGGGAATGGGGTTGGCTTCTCAAGAGATGAAGTGGAATGCTGACGACCTCCTCCATGTGAGTGATCGCGCTGTTCCACCAGGAAAGCCTCTTCGTTGGATCTGGAGGTGAAAGTGAAGTCTTTTTACTAATGTTGTCTGCCAAGACATCAGTAGCTGGAGTTTGCACTGTCAGAGCTGATGATGAAACCACTTTACTTGCAATGTCTCCCAAGGGTCCATTTACTGGTGTCACTGGAGGTGGTAATTTTAGAACTGGTGGCAAAGGTGTCTTGGTTGCTGCTTCCCCAAAATGGCCAGTAGCTATTGATAGTAATTCTAAAGTTGAGGGCAAAACCTCTTTATTTGCAGCGTTTTCAATAGTTCCAATTACTGGAGTTAGTATTCCTTGAACTGCAGGAGAAGTTTCTTTTCTTGCAGAGTTTTCTAAGAGGCCAGAGGCTGTAGACTGTATGTCTAGAGTTGTGGGTGATTTCTTTTCTGTTATGGCCTCCCCTAATGAATCAATGAATGGAGTCTGTAAGTGCCGAGTCCCAGATAAATCCTTCATTCTTGCAGCGTCTCTTACTAGACCAAAAGCTGATGCTGAAAACTTCGGACCGGGGGATGAAGGTACCTTCGTTACAACGTCCCCCTCAGGGCTAATAGCTGGAGTCAAAGACTCTGCGTGAAATAGAATGCAACCTTTCCTCTGTTTTCTCCCAGGTTTTGAATCTGCTGTCTTTACCATCGTCCGGCAAGCAACATGGCGGCCTAAGACTAGCTGAGAAACCAAACCCTGTCTGCCAAGCGGGTCCCCCAGTAGCTGATGTTGAATAGCAGGCTACAAGCAGACTGCAGAGAGGGAGAAGAAGGCACCTAAAGTGGTATTTTCTTATCTCCATATTTTGCCCTCGGTCTACAGAATCCCCGGACACAACCGTCATCCTAAGACTGTGTAGCTTCTTATATATGCGCCGACTCCCTACCAAACCCATAATGGCTGTATAAAGACATGACAAAGTGACAGGAATTTGACACTGAAAAGATAAAAGCTTCCACAAGAAATTAATGATAACGGCCAGTGTTCACGAGTCTGCCTTGCTATTTTCTGGCCGTCATAATTGTCGTTGATTTGTCTATCAGATCAAGTCTAATGGAAATTACGTCCATAACCGTTGCTTTTTGAAATCAAAGACATCCTATCTATCGGCTTTCTCGCTCAGAAGCATCGATATTTAATAATCAGTGATTTGCGAGGCTTCTTACACGCTCGAACAGTATTTTTTATGACCGAATGTGCATTTGTCAAAAAGAGTTTACCCTCTTTATGGCAAAGATATCAATCTTTGGTACATCGAAGTGGCAGTTGATATTATTGTGACGATTCATATATAAAATATTGTTCATAAAATGGACGGAGAAATGTGAGGCTAACTTATAGCTTAAGTTAGCAACTAATATTTTTGGACGGAGTAATGTCAGGCTAACTTAAAGCAACTAATATTTTTGTAGATATATTTCTAACTATTAGTTGATCTGTCCAGTTTCACGCTACTCCCTTCATACAAGTACTTGTTTTCCAGTTTGTGGGCACTTTGCTAAACCAGTTAATAAAGTTTTTAATCAGTTTCACAGAGAAGCTCATAGTGATAATAATGCGTTTCCGGAATTCCCTGCAAATTTAGAAAAACGATTTAGATATTTATTGCTTCCCCATAAAAACGGTGATAAGCTATATATCTCATTATCAGAAATCGCTCGAAACTTGGCCATTCCTAGCAGAGATTTAACAATAATAATAATAATAATAATAATAATAATAATAATAATAATAATAATAATAATAATAATAATAATAATAATAAAGACAGACTAAAGAACTGGCCAGCGATGAAACCTGGCATTGGCTACAGAGTGGAGAACTCAAGAGGGAAACAGAAGGAATGCTAACAGCGGCGCAAGATCAGGCCCTAAGAACCAGATGCGTCCAGAGAACAATAGATGGAATTAACATCTCACCCACATGCAAGAAGTGCAATATGAAAGACGAGACCATAAACTACATAGCAAACGACTGTCTGGCGCTTGCACAGAACCAGTACAAAAAAGAGGCATGATTCAGTAGCAAAAGCCCTCCACTGGAGCCTGTGCAAGAAACACCAGCTAGCTTGCAGTGATAAGTGGTACGAACACCAACCTGAGGGAGTGATAGAAAACGACCAGGCAAAGATCCTCTGGGACTGTGGTGTCAGAACAGATAGGGTGATACGTGCCAATAGACCAGACGTTGATTGACAAAATCAAGAAGAAAGTATCACTCACTAATGTGGCAATACCATAGGGCACCAGAGTAGATGAGAAAACAGAGAAAAAATTGATGATAAGTATCAAGACCTGAAAATCGAAATAAGAAGGATATGGAAAATGCCAGTGGAAATTGGACCCATAATCATAGGAACACTAGGCACGATCCCAAGATCCCTGAAAAGGAATCTGGAAAAACTAGACGCCGAAGTACCTCCAGGACTCGTGCAGAAGAGCGTGCTACTAGAAACAGCGCACATAGTGAGAAAAGTGATGGACTCCTGAGGAGGCAGGATGCAACCCGGAACCCCACACTATAACAAAAAAAAAACACCCAGTCGAATAGGATGACTGTGATAAACCAAAATAATAATAATAATAATAATAATAATAATAATAATAATAATAATAATAATAATAATAATAATAATAATAATAATAATAATTTTTATTTCGACTCAGGACCATATACATGGGACATACACAGTGGAGACATAACAATACACAATACACAATCTATGTACACGAGATAAAATGATAAAATTGACAGTCGTCAATATCCACACAGTTGCTGATGTAGTAGCAAAAATAGTAATTATAATAATGGTCATGACAGTACTGATATTGATAATAATAGTAAAAATGTTAAAAATGATAACACTTACAAACAGATTGCATTAAGCTTGATAACGTTGAGAATAGGTCAGATTATTATTATTATTATTATTATTATTATTATTATTATTATTATTATTATTATTATTATTATTATTATTAGTCAGAAAAAGAGATCTGACTTCTTAATAAAGAAAAAATAAATTAATAAATAGATAAAAATGAATTAAAATTCAAGGAGAATAGTATTAAAACTTGACATTTATGGGATATGAGAAAGTGAGAAAATACCCATCTATCCGGTTCTCTCTCTCTCTCTCTCTCTCTCTCTCTCTCTCTCTCTCTCTCTCTCTCTCTCTCTCTCATCTGACCTAATCTTGCGTATTCAAAGCTGAAAAGGAAAAAGAAGGTATCTTTACTAGGATTTTCTGCAAATATTACTTTAGACACCACTCTCGTGAGGTTCCTTCATAATTTTTGGATCAGCGACGGAGGAACGGGTAGAGAGAGAAGTACTTATGTAGTTAATAAAAATAAAGGAAATACAAGAGATAGGAATGACAGAGAGAGAGAGAGAGAGAATGCTTTCTGACAAAAATTAAGAAGATTACGAGAAACATATAAATATATATGTGTGTGTGTAATGCATATATATATATATATATATATATATATATATATATATATATATATATATATATATATATATATATATATATATGCATTACACACACATATATATTTATATATGTTTCTCGTAATCTTCTATTGTTTGTCAAATATATACATGTGTGTGTGCATGCGTACAAAGGGAGAAAGAGATATACAAAAAGAGAGAGAGAGCGGAAAATGAGAAAAAAGTATATAAACAGTACACTCACAATTTAATCAATAGTGATTCCACGCCCTTTAAATCATGCAACCTCATTATCGATTATTGCCGAGAGGCGCCTCGGGAGCGGGAGACCATTCCCGGATCATCGATCAGCTGACTGGACTCAGGTCCTCATGGAATCTCAGTTTCCGTGGGACGAAAAGAAAAATATGTGTACACAAGAGTAAGATGTAAGAAATGGAGCCCTTAAAGGCACCAAAAGGGTAGAAATTTTAGCGTTATATTTCGAAGGCAACTGTCTTTTTCAATGGACAGGTAATGAATTCGGAGGTAGAGAACAGTGCTGTTTATACAGTTGAAGGAATGTTCCTGAAGTTGGCCGCAGCGCTGCGTTAGTCCTATTGACAGCTTCCTCTTAATGAATCCCAGGCTCCTTTTGGACCTCTCTAAAGGAGCCTGGGATTCAGATCTGATTGAAAAAATCACTCCTGTTGACAGTTTCTTCTTAATGAATCCCAGGCTCCTTTTGGACCTTTCAAACGGAGCCTGGGATTCAGATCTGATTGATAAAATCTTCCTCCAACCAGCGGTTAAGAAGGTTAAGATGAAACTGTCAACAGGAGTGACGTAGAGGCCGACTTCTGGAAAATTCCTTCAACTGTCTGAATAGTTCTGTTCTCTACCTTCGAATCCATTACCTGTCCGCTGAGGAAGACAATAGTCTTCGAAATATAGCACTATAATTTCTATCTTTTGGTGTTTTTATGGGCTCCTTTCATTAGATGAAATTCTGTTTTAACAGAAAATATTTTATAGTTATATAGTAAGATGTTCAAAGCATCAAGAGGCCTGGTGTGGCCCTTGTGGATTCTGCCACGTTAACCGAGATGAATTATATCTACTTCTGTTAATTATGTTTAATTAATTGTTTATTTTCTCCTCGAAGGGAGTTTTTTTTTTATCATGCACGGCGAATCTTCTCTAATGAAACTAACGATTGCATGCGAATGTCTGTATCCACTTTACCTGCCGAGAGCGACTAGATTCGCTGAACAGCAGAAGCACCAGTGGACAGTAAATGTTTTGCCTTGCTGTCGAACTTTTCAGTTCCAGAGGTCCTTTATTCCTCACACCGTTGGACGTGGAACAGTCTCCCAGAGAAGTTCAAGCGAAGATGCAATGCATTACTACCCTAATACTATTCTTCTTACATTTTAATACATTTTTAACTATTTATTAATTTGTTAATTTATTTTTTTTTTTTAATAAGTGGGATATATTCTTTCTGTATTTCCCTTTACCTCGTCTTACGTCTTCCTATTGAACACCATAATATTCTTTGGAAGCTTGAATTTCGAGTCAATGGCCCCTTTAGTGGCTTGTCCCATATGGGTTTCATCTTCTGAATAATAATAATAATAATAATAATAAGAGTATGTATGTTCGTTGTACCCATCCAAAATTATAGCTCCATAGTACTACTGTACATCAAAATCTCTCAAGCACTGTCAAACATTGAAGATCAAAATTATATACCGATCTGGGGGGCCTTATTGATGCTAAAGGCTTAATTCCATAATGATAATTACTAATAACGTCTTCCCAGTGGGCAGACGTTATTGTTTGAATATTAGCTTTCCTTCTGAGTCTTAGAAGCTATCATTACAAATAATCATGAGAAAACAGGTAATTAGAAGGTCATTTAATCAACCTGCCAACGACTGTTTACCGAATAAGCTAACCTGCACTATTAATAGTGTTCATGTCACTTGTGGTAATAATCACATTGATAATGATAATGATAAGATGCTCTTTACAATTAACTTAATTATAATTATGTTTCTTTATCTCAGCTTAAAACCAGTTCTATCAGGATGAAAATCCTATCAAGACAGAAATGATAGGGAATATTTCAGTTGCCCAAAATCCTTCATATTGAAGTATTGTCGTTTTAGGTTAAAAGTTAAAGAAAATTATTTTCCATTCAAATGTAATGCTCCACTATTATTAAAAGGCTTCAGGCAGGCTGTCCTCAAAACCCCAGGTTGACTGATATTATGATGATTATTTTTATTATTATTATTGTTGTAAACATCAGGTCCACAATAATATTCGGTGGTGAATTATGTTGATTTCGTAAAAACGTTGCAAGTGCAATAGTTACCCACGCATTCAGTAACGATCATAGACCAGACTGGAATAGAGCTAATTATTCACAAAAGCAACAACGTCAACATGAGAAGATTAGCGGAGGGCGCCGCCAGAAATATAGGAGAATCATTCAAGGGGGGGAAAACCAGTCGTTCGTTAACGAGGACCCACGACTTAACTTCCATGTAATCAAAACATTAAATTTATTAAAGGTTTTAAAGTTAGGACAGGCCCCGTCTTTCCTTCGTCTGATGCTCCCGTTATCTCTCGCATCGACACGCAGACACCATATAAGAGCCGGGATTCCGAGAATGTCACCGCAAACGATGAAATTAAACGCAGAAGAACAAGTCAGGAGATCAAGAGGATTAGCCACGCGAAATGTAGGAAGAGGAGAAGCGATCATCTGGTTGGATAGTTGACCGTCCTGCGTGTCGCCTCGCCCGTTTGAGAAACACATCGTCGAGGTCGCCCATTGGTTCCATCCTTAAAACTGGAGCTTAAATGTTTACTTTTTGTGTTGATGAATGTAGTTAGACTGAAGATGAACCCAGGACGGGGTTCGAAAGCTCTTGTAACGTTTTTGTAAAATCAAAACAATTCACCACTGAATATTATTGTGGATCTGATATACAGCACATCCCGTTCTCGAACTAGAGGAGAAAGACCTTATTATTATTATTATTATTATTATTATTATTATTATTATTATTATTATTATTATTATTCAGAAGATGAACCATATTCTTGTGGAACAAGGCCACAGGCGCCATTGACTTGAAACTGAAGCTTCCAAAGAATATGGTATTCATTAGAAAGAAGTAACTGAAGGTAATGGGAAATAGAGAAAGGTTTGTAAAAGTGGTCTTACATCGTGACTACTATTTCCTAATATTCTTTTATTGCTTAAAGAATAAAAAATAGACTGGAATATATGATTTATTTACCAGTTTCCGTAAATGTTGCTATTTCAAAGACTCTGTGCTTTGGATAAAGATTCATGCTGAATAAAGCGACATCTGAGGTCTTAGGTTTTAACAACCCTAATGCTATTCTCCTTGCATTTTAATACATTTTTCATCTATTTATTAATTTATTAATTTATTTTTCTTCTTAATAAGTAAGATCTCTTCTTTCTGTATTTCCCTTTACCTCCTCTTACTTCTTCCTAATGAACACCATAATATTCTTTGGAAGCTTGAATTTCAAGTCAATGGCCCCTTTGGTGAGCTTGTTCCATATGAATAGGGTTCATCTTCTGAATAGCGATAATAATAATAATAATAATAATAATAATAATAATAATAATAATAATAATAATAATAATAATAATAATAATAATAATGTTCTTTGGAAGCTTGAATTTCAAGCCAATGGCCTCTTTGGTGGGCTTGTTCCGTATGAATTGGGGTCATCTTCTGAATAGAAATAATAATAAAAATATTCTTTGCACTTTTCTTTGTTCTTTTTCAGCCGGGGTTTTTTCACAGAAAGCTTGGAAGTCCTCTTGTTCAGCCCTTGCTGAAGATGTCCTTGAGGCTCTGCTTATAAAATCAAACTTCAGCCATCCACCCCCTGAATATAAAGGAATTCCCCTTTGACGTCTAAGTCTGACAAGACCATCACGGCCCTGTTTGAGGGTGGTTCGGTCAAAAGGTCCATCAAGTTCTATGGAAGGGTAAATTCTGTGCTGAAGTCTAGGTCTTGGATTCATATCTTGCTTATCAATATCATTATATCTTTACATATGATTGTTTATGGACGTATGACAATATGTACATGTCTTCCAGTTTGAGACCCAGAATGCTCAAACGAAATGAGAATCGATTCGAGGTGATTCTTCTCAAATTGAAGAAGACTGGCGTCACCCTTCCTGGGAGCGGACCACATGGAAGGAATCTTCATCAAATATATGACAGGTATCTGGTTTTTGACTCCTCTTTTCACACTTGAACGCACCTTATCCAGAACCTTCTGGACGCAACCTCTTCTAGATTGCCTTATGGTGTTTTTCTTACTAATCGTCATTCAAGAAGAGACCTTGTTTTCATTTTGACAAATTATTCAGTCACGAGCAGCCTTTATTTCTGATTTACTGAAGCCTGATATGCGTTCATTCAACCCCATGCAATATACATATACACTATATATATGCATATATATTTGGTTTCAAAGTACATTTTACAAAACAGGTGTTCATTTTAAGTTATTCTTTCAGCTGTAATGAATCGACTGGGTTACCTTTGTATATGTTATTTCCAGTAGTAACTTGTTATGCCTCTGTTCAATTACCTCTCATTATAACAAGATCATGATACTATCTCCTTATGATACGAATGAAAGAACAAATCCACAGTTATGTATGGGTACAAATATATTCGAAAATAAATCTATACAGAGCTTTTGGGAATCTATTCGATTCTCTTTTTCAATTTACGACTGAAAAGGGGAATCGAGCAGATTCCCTAAAGCTCTCTGTACAGATTTATTTTCAAATATATGTTGCCCATACATAACTGTGGATTTGTTTCTGTATTACACGACTCATGCCACTATGAGTATTTTTTATAATATGAATGATAAGAAGATTTGAGAGACTATGTATCTAAACAAACAGTCAAGTGATTTATTCACTGTGGATCTTCTTCATTATATGCTCAGGACATTTGGTGCCATTTGGACCTATTTATGTTTATTCAGGATGGAACTCCTAGACCTTCTGTATTTGTGAGAGCTGAGACCCAGCACTGAACCCCGAGGCTTCCCTCTTGAAAATTAGGAACTATATTGGACAAAATGCAAATACATGTGCATATCTTCCTATGAAATATGTTGCTAGGCTTTGTGTTTATATGTACACATCAGTAAGATTAGTCTCCATTGAAAATTCTTTGCCTGATCGTGAACTATTACATTTGATTCCCTGCAAGGGGCACCAACTATGACGTGCCGTGAGGAGGGCAACATTGGCAGAGCCCCTTCGGCCTTGAACTTTGCCACTGTGACCAGTTACTTTCTGTCTGCTGCCTTTGGAAACAAATCCTTCAGGAGAGCCTCTGTGGTCTGGTTGAATTACTTTAGAATGGTGATAAGCTGTGTTTTAACAGAGATCTTTCACATTCTCAGTTGATCCCTGATCCCTTTTTCGCGCCGGGAGGAACCAGATTTGCTGAACAGCAGAAGCACCAATATGCAGTAAATGTGCCTCGCTGTCTAACGCCTCAGTTCCAGAGGTCCTTTATTCCTCACACCGTTGGACTGTGGGACAGTCTCCCTGAGGATGTAGTGCAATTAGAGCTTCAAAAGTTCAAGCGAAGACGCAATGCATTGCTACCCTAATACTGTTCTCCTTGTATTTTAATACATTTTTATTTTTTTATTTAATAAATTTATTAATTTATCTTTTATTTTCTAATAAACAAGATCTCTTCTTTCTGTATTTCCCTTTACCTCCTCTTACTTCTTCCTAATGAACACCACATTATTTGGAAGCTTGAATTTCATGTCAATGGCCCCTGTGGTGAGCTTGTTCCATAAGAATAGGGTTCATCTTCTGAATAATATAATAATAATAATAATAATAATAATAATAATAATAATAATAATAATAATAATAATAATAATAGCTTCATTAGAGCTCTCAAAGGACAATCCTTTCAGCGTATAGTTCACAAAGACCTTTTCCTCTGGTACACGGCTAGCTCGATGATCAGGAAAGCGGCAGCAATCAAATACCCAAAGACCAGGAGGAGGAAGACTCCCTGGAGGTGTTCCATGCTGAGAGGAGTTGCGCCCTCTTCTTCAGCTTCTGCGTCACTGGTCTTGTAATGATTCTCTTTCCTGTCTTGCTTTTGTAGCTGTGGAAGGTGGAAGGGGTCACTTAACTCATGCTTATGAATGGAGGAAATCCAGGCAAAAAATATCAGCAGACAACTATGACATAAATTATCATTGCAACAACCCATGGGCTTACAAGTATCCACAACCACAACAGTGCCTTTGGCTTAATTGATTAGCTCCTTGTAAAGTTAGAGATTCTTCATCATAACAGATTATGTCAAGTTAAGTGCATTGCCACAGTGTATAGTTTCTAGCAAAGTGAGTAAACTCTTAAGAGTGCAGACACCACCCTACTTACGAACATTCGACTTACAAACATTCAGAGATACGAACAAACGGGATCACAAATTAAAATTTCGTTCAGAGCGCGGTTCGAATTTTTTTTTTTGTGTGTTCCTATTCTGTACATACAGTACTATATGTACAGTGTATTGTTTTTTAGGAAGAAAACACGTACAGTACTGTATTGATTTTATATTAGTTCAACATACAAACGTCAGTCCAGGAACGTCACTTGTTTGTAAGTAGGGTGGTAACAGTATTAACGTGTAAAAAGTCATGAGGTGGCGTCTCACCTTCTGGTAAAGTCTGATTGAGTTCTGGAACCATCTTGTCACAAGGCCTCCCTCGAACATCCTCGTTATCATCCTGTCGAACTTGGGTTTCAAGGGGGAGTTCCTTGGGTATCCTACGGCCACGGTGTTTGTAGAAAAACATTCCTGGTTTTTATAGATTATTATTATTATTATTATTATTATTATTATTATTATTATTATTATTATTATTATTATTATTATTATTATTATTATTATTATTATTATTATTATTATGGGAGAAACAAATCTACAGTTAAGCATATGTACATATATTTCAAGATAAATCTGTATAGAAAGCTTTCGGGAATCTGTTCGATTATTTTTTCCAGATTCCAATTTCGTGAAAGCTCTCTGTACAGATTTATCTTTAAATATAAGTAATACATAACTGTGGATTCGTTTCTCCATTTCAAGACTCATGCTTTGGTTTTTATTATTATTATTATTATTATTATTATTATTATTATTATTATTATTATTATTATTATTATTATTATTATTATTATTATTATATTCAGGAGAGATGAGGAACAATATTCATATGGAACAAGCCCACCAAAGGGGCCAGTGACGTGAAACTGAAGCTTCCCAAGAATATGGCGTTCATTTGAAAGTAGTATTTCATATTTATCGATACCTTAAAATTATTCCTGTCTCTTGGTAAAATACAATACTGTGCTTTGCTTTTTTAAATGTATTCATCCTGGAGCAATAATGATTTAGGAAAATGTCATTAAAACTGCTGTTTGGTTTCTTTCTATAATAAACGAAAATTTTATTATATTCGACTTTAAAGGCGATGCTGGAATGATCTAGAAACTTAACAAAAATTTCCCAGCCCCTGGAAGGACGAGAGAGAAATCATTCGCGCATGCGCCCAACGCTGCTATGGCTCAGAAAAATTCAAATTTCAGTCTCTGGAAACAAAATTTGAGTTAAAAAGAAGGTGAAGAGTTTACAGATGAATTCAGTGATTAATTTTATGCTCATTAAAGTATGGACTACCTCGCGAAGCAGAATGGAGTCGACGTTCCAGTCTTAGGCGATTTATAAAGCGAAATAATTTTAATACTATCACATTTGGAAGTAAGTTCTCCACCCGAGACAAGCGCGGAAAGGACTCAAGAGGAGAGGATGACCCTGGGAAAGACACTTAGATAAGCACGGAAAGGGAATCAAGAGGAGAGGAAGACCTTGGATTAGAGACTTTCGAGAAGATTCACGGGAAGAAAGCAGAGAGAGAGAGAGAGGGAGAGAGAAGAGACTTGTATTACCAGAATTACTATTTGGATCAACATAGGGGTGAAATCTCACAGGACTCCAGAAGAATTTTCGCAGCCTTGGAATCCGTCTGTATTCGATTCCTGGAGGAGCAGGAGAGGCACCAGCAGCCTCTGAGGAGGACCTTCTGCGGTCAAGGCTGCCTTCAAAGGAAAGCATCCTTAGGGCGCCTTGGAGCGCCTCAGTCTTGTGGTTCAAGTCCTCCTCAGGCCCGCTGCCCCAGCCTCTCAGGAAGCCTACCTCCCTCCATGGAAGCAGCCTCTGAGGACGTCCTTCCCCTGGCAGTGACATCCTCAAGGGATGGCTTCCTCGGGACGCCTGAAAGTGCTTCGAAATCCTTCTGTCTCCAGCTCCTGGAAAGGCAAGAAAAAAGAAGAGCCCTTCCCGATTCCCCCAGTGAAACTCCAACTTCAGCCTCAAGAATCACTCTCCGAAATCCTTCAAGTCTCCCTGAAGCCTTCGGGGATTTAACGTCATATTCGAAAAGAAGGGATAAGGCGAGCCTGAACCAAAAGGCAGAGGGGCCCCAGGTCGCCCTAAGGATGCCTTCCCTTGAAGGCACCCTTAACTGGGGAAGATCCTCCTCAGAGGCTGCTTCCCTGGAGGAAGGCAGGTTTCCTGCCAGGCTGGGGAAGCGGGCCTGGGGAGGGCCTGAGCCGCAAAGGGTGAGGGGACCCAAGGCGCCCTAGGGAAACCATCCCTTAAGGGCACCCTTGCAAGGGGAAGGACCTTCTCAGAGGCTGCTTCCCTGGAGGGAGGCAGGTTTCCTGCCAGGCAGGGGAAGCAGGCCTGGGGAGGACCTGAACCGCAAAGGGTGACGGGACCCAAGGCGCCCTAGGGAAACCATCCCTTAAGGGCACCCTTGCAAGAGGAAGGACCTCTCAGAGGCTGCTTCCCTGGAGGGAGGCAGGTTTCCTGCCAGGCTGGGGAAGCGGGCCTGGGGAGGACCTGAACCACAAAGGGTGACGGGACCCAAGGTGCCCTAGGGAAACCATCCCTTAAGGGCACCCTTGCAATGGGAAGGACCTTCTCAGAGGCTGCTTCCTGGAGGGAGGCAGGTTTCCTGCCAGGCTGGGGAAGCGGGCCTGGGGAGGACCTAAACCACAAAGGGTGAGAGGAGGACCCAAGGCACCTGGGAAACCATCCCTCTGATGGCGTCTTTCAAGGGGAAGGACCTTCTCAGAGTCTCCTTTCCTGGAGGGAGGCAGGTTTTCTGTCAGGCTGGGAAAGCGGGCCTGGGGAGGACCTGAACCACGAAGGGTGAGGGGACTTAAGGCGCCCTAAGGGAAACCATCACTTAAGGGCATCCTTGCAAGGGGAAGGACCTTCTCAGAGGCTGCTTCCCTGGAGGGAGGCATCTCTCCTGCCAGGCTAAAGCGGGAGAAAGAGAGAGATATAGAGGGCAGGGGGAGAGTGGGAGAGGCCGTTGTTAGCATCGGCAGATTCTCTGATGACGTCATCAAGTGAGGAAGAAAGAAAATTGAGAAAACTTTTTTTTCTCATCATTAGCCTTTGTTGTCTCCTCACGTAATAACGATGACGTCATCACCAACACTTCTTTTTAAAAATAATAATAATAATAATAATAATAATAATAATAATAATAATAATAGTCATTCTAACAATAATATGGTAACTGAGGGAGAGAGAGATAGAGTGTCAGTGAGCGTCAGTTTAACAAGCGTCAGTCCTGCGAGCATCAGTCTAATGAGTCAGTCTTGCGAGCAACAGTCTAACGAGCTTCAGTCTAACGAGAGTGTCAGTGAGCGTCAGTCTACGAGCGTCAGTTTAAGGAGCGTCAGTCTAATGACCATCAGTCTTGCGAGTGTCAGTCTTGCAAGCGCCAGTCTTTCAAGCATCAGTCTTGCGAGCGTCAGCCTAACGAGCATCAATGAGCGTCAGTCTTGCAAGAGTCAGTCTAAGGAGCCTCAGTCTAATGACCATCAACCTTGCGAGCGTCAGTCTTGTGAACATCAGTCCAACGAGTGTCAGTTTTGTGAACGTCAGCCCAACGAGCATTAGACTTGAGAGCATCAGTCTAATGAGTATCATTCTTGCAAGTGTCAGTCTAGTGAGCATCAGTCTTGCAAGCATCAGTCTTGTGATCGTCAGTCTAACGACCATCAGTCTTGCAAGCGTCAGTCTTACAAATGTCTGTACAACAAGCATCAGTCTTTGTAAACTTCAGTCCAAATAGTGTCAGTCTCGCAAATGTCAGTCCAACAGGCATCAGTCTTGCAAGCATCAGTCCAGTGAGTGTCAGTCTTGCAAATGTCAGTCCAGTGAGTGTCAGTCTTGCAAATGTCAGTCCAGTGGGTGTCAGTCTTGCGGGCATCAGTCTAACGAGTGTCAGTCTTGTGAGTGTCAGTCTAACAAACATCAGTCTTAATGAGCATCAGTCTAACGAACATCAATGAGTATCAGTTTAATGAGCGTCAGTCTAACTATCATCAGTCTTGCAAGCGTCAGTCCAATGAGTGTCAGTCTTGAAAACGTCATTCCAATGAGCATCAGCAGTGTCAGTCTAACAAGCATCAGTGAGCGTCAGTTTAATGATCGTCAGTCTAAAGAGCGTCAGTCTAACCAGCGTCAGTCTAACCAGCGTCAGTATAACGAGCGTCAGTCTGTGCAGAAAGAAGGCTTCCTTGTTATGAAAACCAGCCGATGGATTAAGGAGGACGAATCACATCGGCCCCTATAGCTTCCCCACCATGACCTTTGAGTGAATGACAATTATTATTATTATTATTATTATTATTATTATTATTATTATTATTATTATTATTATTATTATTATTGTTGTTGTTGTTAAGTGACCAGCTGAGCAAGTCAAAGTGGTTTCCTTACGATATTTGGAGGACGGCACAGTCCTTTAACCTGCAAGCAAATGAATATCTATATATGGTCAAACTATAGTGGAATCTCTCTCTCTCTCTCTCTCTCTCTCTCTCTCTCTCTCTCTCTCTCTCTTTCCATCGAAATTCGGGTGGGACCAGGATTCCCTTTCGCAAACACTCGTTAATTAAAAATGTGGCGTGAAGAATAACGCTATGCGCCACCTTTACTATGGTCTGGAATTGCTTTTAATTGAAAGAGTTTTGTCTAACGCGAACGACACCTCCAACTGTTTCCTTACCGATAATGTTATCCGCCATGACGTGGGCCAGATGATCTACGCCACAGTTTTCTGGAGGGCCGTTATACAGAATTATTTTTACTCAGAGACACTTTGCGCTCCGGGTGGCAGGCCAACCAACCAACCAGCGATTTTGTTGTTGTTGTGTGATTCGGAAAGTACTAATCATTTTCCTTAAACTTTATCGCTGACCGACAAGGATATTATCAATCATCGAGCGATAGTGTTACTGCTGCATTGAGTTTAGACAGCGTAGATTCTATGGAAGTGTGGTTTGTGGCCAGGGGTCGTCCCCGGATAGTGTGGCAAGAAAGCAAAACGGGAAATATATTTGTCTGTGCGTCGGTGGCTTCTGTGTGGCAAAGGTCAAGTCCTTTTGGATGATGTCTCATGTTCAGATCACAGTGATGTTGATGACTGTTAGCCTTTTCTGGCCATCTTGGCGATATTGTTGTTACTGACCATGGCAGTGTCATGGTAGTTGAGGGGAAAGAAGAAAGCAGTGACATCAATGGTATTACCAAGTTGGGGGATGAGGCTATTACTGTCATCTTCGAGCTATCCTGGCCAGTGGGGGCCACGACTTGCAGACAGCAGCAGTTGCAGAAGACCTCCAAAGAAGTATTCGCAGGGAACCCATCCAGAGGGAGCGATCTGAGGCAGAAAAAAAGCAATAAGTGGACACTAAGATGCTTTGCTACTTTCAGTTCCCATACATCCAAAAATCACCATGAGGGCCCAGAATGCAAAGGAAAAGTTGTCTGAAGGAGGAGCAACAATAAAGGACCTGCAGGGCACCAACACCAACACCAGAAATATAAAAAAGGCTGTTCTAGGGTGCGTCCATGAGTACATATATACAACTTTTGCCCATTTGTTCCAACCACTGCACCCAAAGACACACCCCGAAGGGGCCATAATTGCTCTTACATCAGCAGCATCTTGGCACTTCACGAAAAACACTTTAATTTCGTGGATGTCAGTCAGCCTGATGTTTGCTACAACAGGATTTTCATTCGCCAATTGTGGCGCAGTCTTTCCAACATTGTCTTCCTCCCCCCAGCCCTTGTTGGCGGCTTTTTCCTCCCTGTGAATGGGTGCACCAGTACACAAAACAGAACAGAAAAAGACACGCCAAGAATTTCTCAGACGTTGGTGAGTAAAACTATTTTTTGCCACAATCCAGCGTTCATTACCTTTTCATCCATCAATGAATATTATTTTGTTGCATTAATCACCCGTATCTGCATCATTACTCGTTATATTGACAAGTATGTTATGATTATTATAACGTTCTCCATTTTTATTCACGTTTGTCAACTGTGTGAGACAGTATTAATTTTGTAATATTCTTCTTTGGCTTCATCATGAACCATGATTCACAGGATTGTCAGGATTGTTGTTTTTGCACTGCACGATCTGTTGGCTAATTGTAGTCGATGTATATCAACTATGTGACAATGGTTTGTATTAATTGTTGGAATTGAAAAAAGAGAATGGGGTGTTTTGGACGATTTTTTAAAAAATCCCGCATACAGTATGATTGAGCAACGTGGTAACATTACAGAAACAACACCTTGGGAATTTATACAATAACAACATGACAAACCACACTTTAGTGCTGAAATTGGGAAATTGGGGTAAAAGCAATGACAGATATCTGAGAAACTGATCATTATTTTTGCCAACAAATTTGACATAGGCACAATTTGCATACTTAGCTTAGATTAAGGCAAAATGTGAGGCCAGAACGTGTCCCTTGAGTAAACGACTCGTATATATATATAACCACGTGATATATACGTGATATATATATATATATATATATATATATATATATATATATATATATATATATATATATATATATATATATATATATATATATATATATATATATATTATTTTCAAAGTACAATTTACCAAGCAGGTGTCCATTTTAAGTTATTCTTTCAGCTGTAATGAATCGATTGGGTTACCTTTGTATATGTTATTTCTAGTAGTAACTTGTTATGCTTCTGTTCAATTATCTCTCATTATAACAAGATAATGATACTATCTCCTTATGATACGAATGGAGAAACAAATCCACAGTTATGTTTGGGTACAAATATATTCGAAAATAAATCTGTACAGAGAGCTGGGAATCTATTCGATTCCTTTTTCAATTTACGATTGAAAAGGGGAATCGAGCAGATTCCCTAGAGCTCTCTGTATAGATTTATTTTTAAATATATTTGTGCCCATACATAACTGGATTTGTTTCTGTATTACACGACTCATACCACTATGAGTATTTTGTATAATATGAATGATAAGAAGATTTGAGAGACTATATTTAAGCAAACAGTCAAGTGATTTAGTCACTGTGGATCTTCTTCATTATACGGTCAGGACATTTGGCGCCATTTGGACATATTTATCTTTATTCAAGATGGAACTCCTAGACCAGTGGTTCTCAACTTTTTTTGTGCCCATGGGCCCATTTTTGGCATCGCTAAATACTCATGGCCCACTGCCCTTCAAAATTGTGTAATGATGATAATAGAATTGTTATAAAGCATTTTCAGAACACTTTATTAGTTTTACATTTTCATTTATGGAATTATTTTTCAGAACAATTTATTAGTTATACATTTCCATTTATGACAGAAAGGACTGGCCTGCATTTACTGTAAATGATTTTTCATTTTTTAAATAGTATTTTGAAGATGTTCTCGGTGTGGCCCCTCTCTCAGAACTGCCCATGGCCCACAGGTTGAAAACACTATATTGGACAAAATGCAAATACATGTACATATCTTCGGATTAAATATTTTGCTAGACTTTGTGCTTATAATATGTACACATCAGTAAGATTAGTCTCCTGTGAAAATTCTTTACCTGATCGTGAACTATTACATTTGATTCCCTGCAAGGGGCACCAACTATGACGTGCCCTGAGGAGGCCAACATTCGCCCTTAAACTTTGCGACTGTGACCAGTACTCTCTGTCTGTTACCTTTGGAAACATATCCTTCAGGAGAGCCTCTGTGGTCTGGTTAAATTACTTTAGAATGGTGATAAGCTGTGTTTTAACAGAGATCTTTCACGTTCTCAGTTGATCCCTGGTCCACTTTTCCCGCCGGGAGGAACCAGATTTGCTGAACAGCAGAAGCACCAATGTGCAGTGAATGTGCCTCGCTGTCTAACACCTCAGTTCCAGAGGTCCTTTATTCCTCACACCGTTGGACTGTGGAACAGTCTCCCTACTGAGGATGTCGTGCAATTAGAGCTTCAAAAGTTCAAGCGAAGATGCAATGCATTGCTACCCTAATACTATTCTCCTTGCATTTGAATACATTTTTATTTTTTTATTTAATAAATTTATTGATTTATTTTTTTATTTTCTAATAAGCAAGATCTCTTCTTTCTGTATTTCCCTTTAACTCCTCTTACTTCTTCCTAATGAACACCATATTCTTTGGAAGCTTGAATTTCATGTCAATGGCCCCTGTGGTGGGCTTGTTCCATATGAGTAAGGTTCATCTTCTGAATAATAATAATGATAATAATAATAATAATAATAAAAGCTTCATTAGAATTTTCAAAGGACAATCCTATCAGCGTATAGTTCACAAAGACCTTTTCCTCTGGTACACGACCAGCTCGATGACCAGGAAAGCGGCAGCAATCAAATACCCGAAGACCAGGAGGAGGAAGACTCCCTGGAGGTGTTCCATGCTGAGAGGAGTTGCGCCCTCTTCTTCAGCTTCTGCGTCACTGGTCTTGTAATGATTCTCTTTCCTGTCTTGCTTTTGTAGCTGTGGAAGGTGAAATGGGTCACTTTGCTAATGCTTATGAATGGAAGAAATCCAGGCAAAAATATCAGCAGACAACTATCACCTAAATTATCATAGGAACTTCTCATGGGCTTGCAAGTATCCACAACCACAGCAGTGCCTTTGGCTTAATTGATTAGCTCCTTGTAAAGTTAGAGATTCTCCATAATAACAGATTATGTCAAGTTAAGTGTATTACCACAGTGTATACTTTCTAGCAAAGTGAGTAAACTCTTAACAGTGCAGACACCACCCTACTTACGAACATTCGACTTACGAACATTCAGAGATACGAACAAACGGGATCGCAAATTAAAATTTTGTTCAGAGCGCGGTTCGAATTTTGTTTTGTGTTCCTATTCTGTACATACAGTACTGTATGTACAGTATATTGTATTTTAGGACGAAAAATGTACAGTACTGTATTGATTTTATATCGATTCAAATACAAACGGCCGTCCAGGAACGTCACTTGTTTGTAAGTAGGTTGGTAACAGTATTAACGTGTAAAAAGTCGTGAGGTGGCGTTTCACCTTCTGGTAAAGTCTGATTGAGTTCTGGAACCATCTTGTCACAAGGCCTCCCTCGAACATCCTCGTTATCATCCTGTCGAACTTGGGTTTCAAGGGGGAGTTCCTTGGGTATCCTACGGCCACGGTGTTTGTAGAAAAACATTCCTGATTTTTTGCAGATATTTATTATTATTATTATTATTATTATTATTATTATTATTATTATTATTATTATTATTATTATTATTATTATTAAGCATATGTACATATATTTTAAGATAAATCTGTATAGAAAGCTTTCGGGAATCTGTTCGATTCCTCTTTTCAGATTCCCGAAAGCTCTCTGTACAGATTTATCTTTAAATATATGAACATATACATAACAGTGGATTTGTTTCTCCATATTAAAACTCATGTTCCTATGATTATTATTATTATTATTATTATTATTATTATTATTATTATTATTATTATTATTATTATTATTTAATAGATTCACAATTTCGTGAAAAACAGTCTGAGTAATAAAAATCCACAATTATATAGTAAATATATTACTATGTAAAAAAACCAAAGACTTTCGAACACCTGAAAGGTATTCCTCATCAGTGTTGACGTTAAAATGAAAACTACCCTCACTTTGAAAGTCTTTGGTTTTTTACATAGTAATATATTTACTATATAATTGTGGATTTTAATTACTCATTATTATTATTATTATTATTATTATTATTATTATTATTATTATTATTATTATTATTATTATTATTATTATTCAGAAGATAAAGAACAATATTCATATGGAAAAAGCCCACTAAAGGGGCCAGTGACTTGAAACTGAAGTTTCCCAAGAATATGGCGTTCATTTGAAAGAAGTAGTATTTCATATTTATCGATACCTTATAATTATTCCTGTCTCTTGGTAAAATACAATACTGTGCTTTGTTTTTTTAAATGTATTCATCCTGGAGCAATAATGATTAAGGAAAATGTCATTAAAACAGATGTTTGATTTCTTTCTATAATAAATAAAAATTTGATTATATTTGACTTTGAAGGTGATGCTGGAATGATCTAGAAACTTAACAAAAATTTCCCAGCCCTTGGAAGGACCGGAGAGAAATCATTCGCGCATGCGCCCAACGCTGCTATGGCTCAGAAAAATGTAAATTTCAGTCTCCGGAAACAAAATCTGAGTTAAAAAGAAGGTGAAGAGTTTACAGATGAATTCAGTGATTAATTTTATGTTCATAAAAGTATGGACTACATCGCGGAGCAGAATGGAGTCGACGTTCCAGTCTTAGGCGATTTATAAAGCGAGAATAATTTTAATACTATCACATTTGGAAGTAAGTTCTCCACTCGAGACAAGCGCGGAAAGGACTCAAGAGGAGAGGAAGACCTTGGATTAGAGACTTCCGACAAGTTTCAAGAGAAGAAAGCAGAGAGAGAGAGAGAGAGAGAGAGAGAGAGAGAGAGAGAAAGAGAGAGTGAGAGAGAAGAGACTTGTATTGCCAGAATTACTATTTGGATCAACATAGGGGTGAAATCTCACAGGACTCCAGAAGAATTTTCGCAGCCTTGGAATCCGTCCGTATTCGATTCCTGGAGGAGCAGGAGAGACGCCAGCAGCCTCTGAGGAGGACGTTCTCCAGTCATGGCTGCCTTCAAAGAAAGGCATCCTTAGGGCACCTTGGAACCCCTCAGTGTTGTGGTTCAAGTCCTCCTCAGGCCCGCTGCCCCAGCTTCTCAGAAAGCCTACCTCCCTCCATGGAAGCAGCCTCTGAGGACGTCCTTCCCCTGGCAGTGACATACTCAAGGGATGGCTTCCTCGGGACGCCTGAAAGTGCTTCGAAATCCTTCTGTCTCCAGCTCCTGGAAAGGCGAGAAAGAAGAACAGCCCTTCCCGATTCCCCCAGCGCTATAGCTCAGTGGAACTCCAACTTCAGCCTCAAGAACCACTCTCCGAAATCCTTCAAGTCTCCCTGAAGCCTTCGGGGATTTAACGTCATATTCGAAAAGAAGGGATAAGGCGAGCCTGAACCGAAAGGCAGAGGGGCCCCAGGTCGCCCTAAGGATGCCTTCTCTTGAAGGCACCCTTAACTGGGGAAGATCCTCCTCAGAGGCTGCTTCCCTGGAGGAAGGCAAGTTTCCTGCCAGGCTGGGGAAGCGGGCCTGAGGAGGGCCTGAACCGCAAAGGGTGAGGGGACCCAAGGAGCCCTAGGGAAACCATCCCTTAAGGACACCCTTACAAGGGGAAGGACCTTCTCAGAGGCTGCTTCCCTGGAGGGAGGCAGGTTTCCTGCCAGGCTGGGGAAGCGGGCCTGGGGAGGAACTGAACCGCAAAGGGTGAGGGGGCCCAGGGCGCCCTAGGGAAACCATCCCTTAAGGGCACCCTTACAAGGGGAAGGACCTTCTCAGAGGCTGCTTCCCTGGAGGGAGGCAGGTTTCCTGCCAGGCTGGGGAAGCGGGCCTGGGGAGGACCTGAACCACAAAAGGGTGAGGTGACCCAAGGTGCCCTAGGGAAATCATCCCTTAAGGGCACCCTTGCAAGGGGGAGGACCTTCTCAGAAGCTGCTTCCCTGGAGGAAGGCAGGTTTCTTGCCAGGCTGGGGAAGCAGGGGAGAGAGAGAGAGAGAGAGAGAGAGAGAGAGAGAGAGAGAGAGAGGCCGTTGTTATCATGGGCAGATTCTCTGATGACGTCATCAAGTGAGGAAGAAAGAAAAGTGAGAAAGCTTTTTCTTCTCATCATTAGCCTTTGTTGTCTCCTTACGTAATAACGATGACGTCATCACCACCACTTCTTTTAATAATAATAATAATAATAATAATAATAATAATAATAAGGCAACCGAGAGAGAGAGAGACTGTTTTTGAGCGTCAGTCTAACAAGCGTCAGTCTTGCTAACATCAGTCTTGAATGTGTCTACTAATGAGCGTCATTCTAACAAGCATCAGCCTTGCAAACATCAGTCTAATGAGAGTCAGTTTTATGAGCAACAGTCTAACGAGTGTCACTGAGAGTCATTCTTGTGAGCGTTAGTCTAAGGAGCGTCAGTCTAATGATCACCAGTCTTGCGAGTGTCAGTCTTGCATGTGTCAGTCTTGCATGAGTCAGTCTAATGAGAGTCAGTCTTGCGAGCGTCGGTCTAACGAGCATCAGTGAGCGTCAGTCTAAGAAGTGTCAGTCTTGCGAGCATCATTCTTGCGAGCTTTAGTCTTCTGAACGTCAGTCCAACAAGCGTCAGTCTTCCGAACGTCAGTCCAACGAGCGTCAGTCTTGCGAACGTCAGTCCAACGAGCGTCAGTCTTGTGAATGTCAGTCCAACGAGCATCAATCTTGCGAACATCAGTCTAACGAGCGTCAGTCTTGTGAACGTCAGTCCAACGAGCGTCAATCTTGCGAACGTCAGTCCAACGAACGTCAGTCTTGCAAACGTCAGTCTAATGAGTGTCAGTCTTGCAAGTGTCAGTCTAACAAGCATCAGTCTTGCAAGCATCGGTCTTGTGAACGTAAGTCTATCGAGCATTAGTCTTGCGAGCATCAATCTTGCGAGCGTCAGCTTACAAACGTCAGTCCAAATAGTGTCAGTCTTGCAAATGTCATTCCAACAAGCATCAGTCTTGTGAGCATCAGTTCAATGAGCGTCGGTCTCACAAATGTCAGTCCAATGAGCATCAGTCTTGTGTTCATCAGTCTAAGAGTGTCAGTCTTGTGAGTGTCAGTCTAACAGGCATCAGTCTTGCAAGCATCAGTCTTGTGAGTGTCAGTCTAACGAACATCAGTGAGTGTCAATTTAATGAGCATCAGTCTAGCAAGCAACAGTCTAACTATCATCAGTCTTGCGACCGTCAGTCTAATGAGCATCAGTCTTGCAGGTATCAGTCTAACGAGTGTCAGTCTAATGAGTGTCAGTCTAACGAGCATCAGTGAGCGTCAGGTTAATCAGCGTCAGTCTAAAGAGCGTCAGTCTAACGAGCGTCAGTCTAACCAGCGTCAGTATAACAAACGTCAGTCTGCAGAAAGAAGGCTTCCTTGTTATGAAAACCAGCAGATGGATGGAGGACGAATCACATCGGGCCCTAAGGCTTCCCTACCAAGACCTCTGAGTGAATGACATAATTATTATTATTATTATTATTATTATTATTATTATTATTATTATTGCTTTTGTTGTTGTCTCTCTATTTCCCCCTAAATGACGATAGCAATCATACGTGTCCTTCAGTCGAGAACATGTCATGCGCCATTTCCATCGAAATTCGGGTTCATTTCTTCAAACACTCGTTAATTAAAAATGTGGCATGAAAAAAACGCTATGTGCCACCTTTATTATGGTCGGGAATTGCTTTTAATTGAAAGTGATTTCCCTAACGCGAACGATAGCTCAGACTGTTTCCTTACCGAGAAAAATGTTATACGCCATGAAGTGGGCCAGCTAATCTACTCCACATTTCTAGAGGGCCGTTATACAGAACTATTATTACTCAGAGACACTTTGCGCTCCGGGTGGCAGGCCAACCAACCAACCAGGGTTTTGTTCTAGTTGTGTGGTTCGGGAAGTTCTGGTCATTTTCCTTAAACTTTATCGCTGACGAATAGGACATTATCAATCATCGAGCGATAGTATTACTACTGCATTGAGTTTAGACAGCGTAGATTCTATGGAAGTGGTTTGTGGCCAGGGGCTCGTCCCCGGAGAGTGTGGCAAGAAAGCAGAAAGGGAAAAATATCTGTCTGTGTGTCGGTGGTTTCTGTGTGGCAAAGGTCAAGTCCTTTTGGATGATGTCTCGTGTTCAGATCATAGTGATGCTGATGACTGTTAGCCTCTTCTGGTCATCTTGGCGATATTGTGTTACTGAACATGGTAGTGTCATGGTAGTTGAGGAGAAAGAGGAAAGCAGTGACATCAGTGGTATTGCCAAATGGGGGATGAGGCTATTACTGTCATCTTTGAGCTATACTGGCCAGTGGGGGCCACGACTTGCAGACAGCAGCAGTAGCAAAAGACCTCCAAAGAAGTATTCGCAGGGAACCCATCCAGAGGGAGCAATCTGAGGCAGAAAAAGGCAATAAGTGGACACTAAGATGCTTTGCTACTGTCAGTTCCCATACATCCAAAAATCACCATGAGGACCCAGGATGCAAAGGAAAACTTGTCTGAAGAAGGAGCAACAATAGAGGACCTGAAGGGCACCAACACCAGAAATATAAAAAAGGCTGTTCTACTGTAGGGTGTGTCCATGAGCACGTATACACAACTTCTGCCTGTTTGTTCCAACCACTGCACCCATAGACACACCCAGAAAGGTCATATTTGCTTTTACACCAGTAGCATCTTGGCACTTCACGAAAAATACTTTAATTTGGTGGATGTCAGTCAGCCTGATGTCTACTGCAACAGGATTTTCATTCGCCAATTGTGCGCAGTCTTTCCAACATTGTCTTCCTCCCCCCAGCCCTTGTTGGTGGCTTTTTCCTCCCTGTGAATGGGTGCACCAGTACACAAAACAGAACAGAAAAAGACACGCCAAGAATTTCTCAGACATTGGTGAGTAAAACTATTTTTGCCACAATCCAGCGTTTAATGCCCTTTCATCCATCAATGAATATTTGTTGCATTAATCACCCGTATCTGCATCATTATTCGTTATTGACAAGTGTGTTATGATTATTATAACGTTCTCCATTTTTATTCATGTTTGTTAACTGTGTGAGACAGTATTAATTTTATATTATTCTCCTTTGGCTTCATCATGAATCATGATTCACAGGATTGTCAGGATTGTTTTCACACTCCACAATCTGTTTGCTAATTGTAGTCGATTTGTATTAACTATGTGGCAACGGTTTATATTAATTCTTGGAATTGAAAAAAGAGAATGGGGTGTTTTGGGCGATTTTTTAAAATTTCTGCATACAACATAATTGAGCAACATATGGTAACAATACAGAAACAACACCTTGGGAATTTATGCAATAACAACATGACAAACCACACTTTAATGCTTAAATTGGGAAATTGGGGTAAAAACAATGACAAATATCTGAGAAACTAATCATTATTTTTGCCAACAATTTTTACACAGGCGTAATTTGCATACTTAGCTTAGATTAAAGCAAAATGTGAGGCCAGAACGAGTCCTTGAATGAAGGACTCGTCCCTCAACCACGTGATATATATATATATATATATATATATATATATATATATATATATATATATATATATATATATATATATATATATATATATATATGTGTGTGTGTGTGTGTGTGTGTGTGTATATATATATATATATATATATATATATATATATATATATATATATATATATATATATATATATATATATATATATATATATATATATATATATATATTGTTTCAAAGTACAATTTACCAAGCAGGTGTCCATTTTAAGTTATTCTTTCAGCTGTAATGAATCGATTGGGTTACCTTCGTATATGTTATTTCTAGTAGTAACTTGTTATGCTTCTGTTCAATTATCTCTCATTATAACAAGATAATGATACTATCTCCTTATGATACGAATGGAGAAACAAATCCACAGTTATGTTTGGGTACAAATATATTCGAAAATAAATCTGTACAGAGAGCTTTCGGGAATCTATTCGATTCCTTTTTTCAGTTTACGATTGAAAAGGGGAATCGAGCAGTTTCCATAGAGCTCTCTGTATAGATTTATTTTTAAATATATTTGTGCCCATACATAACTGGATTTGTTTCTGTATTACACGACTCATGCTACTATTAGTATTTTGTATAATATGAATGATAAGAAGATTTGAGAGACTATATATCTAAACAGTCAAGTGATTTAGTCACTGTGGATCCTCTTCATTATAAGGTCAGGACATTTGGCGCCATTTGGACATATTTATATTTATTCAAGATGGAACTCCTAGACCAGTGGTTCTCAACTTTTTTTGTGCCCATGGGCCCATTTTTGGCATCGCTAAATACTCATGGCCCACTGCCCTTCGAAATTGTGTAATGATGATAATAGAATTGTTATAAAGCATTTTCAGAACACTTTATTAGTTTTACATTTTCATTTATGGAATTATTTTTCAGAACAATTTATTAGTTATACATTTCCATTTATGACAGAAAGGACTGGCCTGCATTTACTGTAAATGATTTTTCATTTTTTAAATAGTATTTTGAAGATGTTCTCGGTGTGGCCCCCCTCTCAGAACTGCCCATGGCCCACAGGTTGAAAACACTATATTGGACAAAATGCAAATACATGTACATATCTGCGGATGAAATATTTTGCTAGACTTTGTGCTTATAATATGTACACATCAGTAAGATTAGTCTCCTGTGAAAATTCTTTACCTGATCGTAAACTATTACATTTGATTCCCTGCAAGGGGCACCAACTATGACGTGCCCTGAGGGGGGCAACATTGGCGGAGCCTCTTAGCCCTTAAACTTTGCGACTGTGACCAGTTACTTTCTGTCTGTTACCTTTGGAAACAAATCCTTCAGGAGAGCCTCTGTGGTCTGGTTAAATTACTTTAGAATGGTGATAAGCTGTTTTAACAGAGATCTTTCACATTCTCAGTTGATCCCTGGTCCACTTTTCCCGCCGGGAGGAACCAGATTTGCTGAACAGCAGAAGCACCAATGTGCAGTGAATGTGCCTCGCTGTCTAACACCTCAGTTCCAGAGGTCCTTTATTCCTCACACTGTTGGACTTTGGAGCAGTCTCCCTACTGAGGATGTCGTGCAATTAGAGCTTCAAAAGTTCAAGCGAAGACGCAATGCATTGCTAACCTAATACTGTTCTCCTTGCATTTTAATACATTTTTATTTTTTTATTTAATAAATTTATTAATTTATCTTTTATTTTCTAATAAACAAGATCTCTTTTTTCTGTATTTCCCTTTACCTCCTGTTACTTCTTCCTAATGAACACCATAATATTCTTTGGAAGCTTGAATTTCATGTCAATGGCCCCTGTGGTGAGCTTGTTCCATAAGAATAGGGTTCATCTTCTGAATAATAATAATAATAATAATAATAAAAATAATAATAACTTAATAATAGCTTCATTAGAGCTCTCAAAGGACAATCCTGTTAGCGTATAGTTCACAAAGACCTTTTCCTGTGGTACACGGCCAGCTCGATGATCAGGAAAGCGGCAGCAATCAAATACCCGAAGACCAGGAGGAGGAAGACTCCCTGGAGGTGTTCCATGCTGAGAGGAGTTGCGCCCTCTTCTTCGGCTTCTGCGTCACTGGTCTTGTAATGATTCTCCTTCCTGTCTTGCTTTTGTAGCTGTGGAAGGTGGAAGGGGTCACTTAACTAATGCTTATGAATGGAAGAAATCCAGGCAAAAATATCAGCAGACAACTTGACCTAAATTATCATTGCAACAACCCATGAGCTTACAAGTATCCACAACCACAGCAGTGCCTTTGGCTTAATTGATTAGCTCCTTGTAAAGTTAGAGATTCTCCATAATAACAGATTATGTCAAGTTAAGTGTATTGCCACAGTGTATACTTTCTAGCAAAGTGAGTAAACTCTTAACAGTGCAGACACCACCCTACTTACGAACATTCGACTTACAAACATTCAGAGATACGAACAAACGGGATCACAAATTAAAATTTCGTTCACAAAGTGGTTCAGATTTTGTTTTGTGTCCCTATTCTGTACATACAGTACTGTATGTACAGTATATTGTATTTTAGGACGAAAAATGTACAGTACTGTATTGATTTTATATCGATTCAAATACAAACGGCCGTCCAGGAACGTCACTTGTTTGTAAGTAGGGTGGTAACAATTAACGTGTAAAAAGTCGTGAGGTGGCGTTTCACCTTCTGGTAAAGTCTGATTGAGTTCTGGAACTATCTTGTCACAAGGCCTCCTCGAACATCCTCGTTATCATCTTGTCGAACTTGGGTTTAAGGGGAGTTCTTGGGTATCCTACTCCATGGTGTTTGTAGAAAACATTCCTGGTTTTATAGATTATTTATTATTATTATTATTATTATTATTATTATTATTATTATTATTATTATTATTATTATTATTAGTACATATATTTTAAGATAAATCTGTATAGAAAGCTTTCGGGAATCTGTTCGATTCGTTTTTCCAGATTCCCGAAAGCTCTCTGTACAGATTTATCTTTAAATATAAGTAATACATAACTGTGGATTCGTTTCTCCATTTCAAGACTCATGCTCCTATTATTATTATTATTATTATTATTATTATCATTATTATTATTATTATTATTATTATCATTATTATTATTATTATTATTATTATTATTCAGAAGATGAGGAACAATATTCATATGGAACAAGCCCACCAAAGGGGCCAGTGACGTGAAATTGAAGCTTCCCAAGAATATGGCGTTCATTTGAAAGTAGTATTTCATATTTATCGATACCTTATAATTATTCCTGTCTCTTGGTAAAATACAATAATGTGCTTTGTTTTTAAATGTATTCATCCTGGAGCAATAATGATTAAGGAAAATGTCATTAAAACAGATGTTTGATTTCTTTCTATAATAAATAAAAATTTGATTATATTTGACTTTGAAGGTGATGCTGGGATGATCTAGAAACTTAACAAAATTTCCCAGCCCTTGAAGGACCGGAGAGAAATCATTCGCGCATGCGCCCAACGCTGCTATGGCTCAGAAAAATGTAAATTTCAGTCTCCGAAACAAAATCTGAGTTAAAAAGAAGGTGAAGAGTTTACAGATGAATTCAGTGATTAATTTTATGCTCATAAAAGTATGGACTACATCGCGGTGCAGTATGGAGTCAACGTTCTACATTAGCGATTTATAAAGCGAGAATAATTTAATACTATCACATTTGGAACTAAGTTCTCCACTCGAGACAAGCGCGGAAAGGACTCAAGTGGAGAGGATGACTCTGGGACAGAGACTTAGATAAGCACGGAAAGGGAATCAAGAGGAGAGGAAGACCTTGGATTAGAGACTTTCGAGAAGTTTCACGAGAAGAAAGCAGAGAGAGAGAGAGAAGAGACTTGTATTGCCAGAATTACTTTATTTGGATCAACATAGGGGTGAAATCTCACAGGACTCCAGAAGAATTTTCGCAGCCTTGGAATCCGTCCGTATTCGATTCCTGGAGGAGCAGGAGAGGCGCCAGCAGCCTCTGAGGAGGACCTTCTGCGGTCAAGGCTGCCTTCAAAGGAAAGCATCCTTAGGGCGCCTTGGAGCCCCTCAGTGTTGTGGTTCAAGTCCTCCTCAGGCCCGCTGCCCCAGCCTCTCAGGAAGCCTACCTCCCTCCATGGAAGCAGCCTCTGAGGACGTCCTTCCCCTGGCAGTAACATCCTCAAGGGATGGCTTACTCGGGACGCCTGAAAGTGCTTCGAAATCCTTCTGTCTCCAGCTCCTGGAAAGGAGAGAAAGAAGAAGAACCCTTCCCGATTCCCCCAGCGCTATAGCTCAGTGGAACTCCAAATCAGCCTCAAGAAGCACTCTCCGAAATCCTTCAAGTCTCCCTGAAGCCTTCGGGGATTTAACGTCATATTCGAAAAGAAGGGATAAGGCGAGCCTGAACCAAAAGGCAGAGGGGCCCCAGGTCGCCCTAAGGATGCCTTCCTTGAAGGCACCCCTTAATCGGGGAAGATCCTCCTCAGAGGCTGCTTCCCTGAGGAAGGCAGGTTTCCTGCCAGGCTGGAGCGGCCTGAGGAGGGCCTGAACCGCAAAGGGTGAGGGGACCCAAGGCGCCCTAGGGAAACCATCCCTTAAGGGCACTTACAAGGGGAAGGACCTCAGAGGCTGCTTCCCTGGAGGTAGGCAGGTTTTCTGCCAGGCTGGGGAAGGGCCTGGGGAGGACCTGAACCACAAAGGGTGAGGTGACCCAAGGTGCTCTAGGGAAACCATCCCTTAAGGGCACCCTTACAAGGGGAAGGACCTTCTCGGAGGCTGCTTCCCTGGAGGTAGGCAGCCTGTCAGGCTGGGGAAGTGGACCTGGGGAGTACCTGAACCATAAGGGTGAGGTGACCCAAGGCGCCCTAGGGAAAACATCCCTTAAGGGCACCCTTACAAGGAAAAGGACCTTCTCAGAGGCTGCTTCCCTGGAGGTAGGCAGGTTTCCTGCCAGGCTGGGGAAGCGGGCTGGGGAGGACCTGAATCACAAAGGGTGAGGTGACCTAAGGCGCCCTTGGGAAACCATCCCTTAAGGGCACCTTTGCAAGAGGAAGGACCGTCTCAGAGGCCTCCCGATAGGCAGGTTTCCACCATTGTACAACTAGAGGACCTTGAACCACAAAGGGTGAAGTGA
This sequence comes from Macrobrachium rosenbergii, assembly GCF_040412425.1. Taxonomy (NCBI): domain Eukaryota; kingdom Metazoa; phylum Arthropoda; class Malacostraca; order Decapoda; family Palaemonidae; genus Macrobrachium; species Macrobrachium rosenbergii. The sequence continues at coordinate 17,768,502 of NC_089787.1, read as the reverse complement.
CCACAGCCCTAGGGAAACCATCACTATAACACCCTCTACAAGGAAGGGATCTTCAGAGGCTGCTTCCCTGGAGGGAGGCAGGTTTCCTGCCAGGCTGGGGAAGCGGTCTGGGGAGGACCTGAACCACAAAGGGTGACGGGACCCAAGGCGCCCTAGGGAAACCATCCCTTAAGGGCACCCTTGCCAGGGAAGGACTCTCAGAGGCTGCTTCCCTGGAGGGAGGCAGGTTTCCTGCCAGGCTGGGGAAGCGGGCCTGGGAGGACCTGAACCACAAAGGGTGGGGACCCAAGGCGCCCTAGGGAAACCATCCCTTAAGGGCACTTTGCAAGGGGAAGGACCTTCTCAGAGGCTGCTTCCCTGGAGGGAGGCAGGTTTCCTGCCAGGCTGGAGAAGCGGGCCTGGGGAGGACCTGAACCACAAAGGGTGAGGTGACCCAAAGTCGCCCTAGGGAAACCATCCTTTATGGGCACCTTTGCAAGGGACCTCTCAGAGGCTACTTCCTGGAGGGAAGGCAGGTTTCCTGCAGGCTGGGGGAAGCAGGTCTGGGGAGGACCTGAACCACAAAGGGTGAGGTGACCCAAGGTTTCCTAGGAAACCATCCCAAGGGCACCCCTGGAAAGGGGAAGGACCTTCAGAGGCTGCTTCCTGGGGGAGGCAGGTTTCTGCCAGGCTGGGGAAGGGCCTGGGAGGACCTGAACCACAAAGGGTGAGGTGACCCAAGACGCCCTAGGGAAACCATCCCTTAGGGGCACCTGAAAGGGGAAGGACCTTCTCAGAGGCTGCTTCCTGGAGGGAGGCAGGTTTCCTGCCAGGCTGGGGAAGCGGGCCTGGGAGGACCTGAACCACAAAGGGTGAGGTGACCCACGGCGCCCTAGGGAAACCAACCCCAAGGGGGGAAACACCCTTGCAAGCAGGAAAGGACCTTCTCAGAGGCTGCTTCCTGGAGGGAGGCTGCAGGCTTCCTGCCTGGAACAGGCTGGGGAAAGCGGGCCATCCTTTAAGGGGAGGACCTGAACCAGGCTGGGAAAGCGGTGGGAGGACCTGGGGACCCAAGGTGCCCTAGGGAAACCATCCCTCAAGGGCACCCTTGCAAGAGGAAGGACCTGCTCAGAGGCTGCTTCCCTGGAGGGAGGCAGGTTTCCTGCCAGGCTGGGGAAGCGGGCCTGGGGAGGACCTGAACCACCTTACCTTACCTTACCTTACAGTTCGTTCGGGTTGCCCCAGGTCCCTCAGTGTGATGCACCTCTGATGTCTACCACAGAATTGCTAACGCATCTTCCGGTATATATATTTTGCATCTTCCAATCTTGGATGGTCTGGGATGCATCTTAAATATTTGTCGAGCTTATTCTTAAACACATCTACGCTCACTCCTGATATGTTTCTCAGATGAGCTGGTAGCGCACTAAATAGACGCTGCATTATCGATGCTGGTGCGTGGTGGATTAATGTCCTGTGTGCTATCCTTAGTTTCCCTGGTATCGTTCTGGGCACTATTAATCTACCTCTGCTTGCTCTTTCTGATATTTTTAGCTCCATGATGTTTTCGGTAATTCCTTCTATCTGTTTCCATGCCTGGATTATCATGAAGCTTTCTCTTCTCCTTTCAAGACTATATAAATTTAAGAATTGTAGTCTTTCCCAATAGTCAGGGTCCTTAACTTCTTCTATTCTAGCTGTAAAGGACCTTTGTTCACTCTCTATTTGTGCAATATCCTTTTGGTAGTGTGGGTACCGTATTATATTGCAATATTCAAGTGGACTACGTACGTACGTTTTATAAAGCACATGTGTTCGGCTTTTCTTGTTTTGAAGTGCCGGAACAACATTCCACTTTTGCTTTGCATTTTGCCATTAGTATTGCTATTTGATCATTGCATAACATATTCCTATTCAACATCACACCAAGGTCTTTAACTGCTTCCTTATTTGTGATTGTCTCGTTATTAGGTCCTTTATATGCATATAGAATTCCTTCTTTATCACCATAGTTTATTGATTCAAATTTATCAGAGTTAAATACCATCCTAGAGAGAGAGAGAGAGAGAGAGAGAGAGAGAGAGAGAGAGAGAGAGAGACTAAAAGACAGCAAGAGAGAGAGAGAGAGAGAGATTTCATTGTGCCTGTCACAATTGCTTAGTCAAGTAAGCATTATTTCGGTGAACTCTGAAAACAAACATTTCTACCTACTTTACACTCTCATTCATTCATATATTATTATTATTATTCATATATTATTATTATTATTATTATTATTATTATTATTATTATTATTATTATTATTATTATTATTACAAAATATATTTCATATTTCTTTTACAGTCAATTTTCTGTGGTAGTGAATTCCTGGTTACAGTGAATTCACGCTGAGAGTGAATTCACTCTCACCATGAATTCAAAGTGTATTCATGGTGACAGTGGTTCACTGTGAAAGTGAATTCATGATGACAGTGAATTCACTATTCACTGTGGCAGTGAATTCAAGGTGACAGTGATTCACTGTGAAAGTGAATTCAAGATTACAGTGATTTACTGTGACAGTGAATTCATGGTGATAGTGAATTCATGGTGACAGTGATTCACTGTGAAAGTGAATTCAAGATTACAGTGATTTACTGTGACAGTGAATTCATGGTGATAGTGAATTCATGGTGACAGTGAGTCACTGTGAAAGTGAATTCATGGTGACAGTGAATTCACGGTGACAGTGAATTCACGGTGACAGTGATTTACTGTGACAGTGAATTCATGGTGATAGTGAATTCATGGTGACAGTGAGTCACTGTGAAAGTGAATTCCTGGATACAGTGAATTCACGGTGACAGGGAATTAACTGTGACAGTGACTTCAAGGTGACAGTGAATTCATGTTGACAGTGAATTCACGGTGACAGTGACTTCAAGGTGACAGTAAATTCAAGGTGATAGTGAATTCACTGTCACCTTGAAGTCAGTGTCAGCATGAATACACCTTGAATTCATGGTGACAGTGAACTCACTCTCATCGGTAATTCACTGTAACCACCTCGTCCCACCTCGGGCATAGAAATTCCCCCAAAGAATCCTCTCCTTGTACACAAACACACACACACACACCCACACTCACTCAGGCAAGCAAGCATGCGCTTCGACGTACGCTCGCACACAGTAACGTAAACGCGTGCGCGTGCGCACAAAACTGATAGTAAGTTTTTGTCTCCAGGATATGAATTTTCTGTCGTGTACCCAGCTGATATAAAGAATTATTATTATTATTATTAGAGGATTATTATTATTATTATTATTATTATTATTATTATTATTATTGGAAAGAGAAACCACAAGATTCTTGTATATAACTTGTTTACTGGTAAATATTTACATATTACTTTTTGATCTCGAGCACTTTCAGGTCCTAACTGTGACCCTTTTCAAGAGATGAGGTAGTCAGGCTGGTTCAAGGCCCAGCAATCTAATTCTGGCCAAAGTTTTGGAGTAGGACCCCTATAATTCGATTTCCCAGTTACTGTAATCTAAAAACAAACTTTCTCCTTTTTTTTATTTTTTCAATTTGATAAATGTAACAGCTCAAAAATTTTTAATTTGTTCTTATCTCTATCAGATAGTTTGCTGAAACAAAAATTTTTACTGAATTTTGTTTATTTACCTCTGAAAAAATAGAATTTTATTCATTATAAGTTTTCAGAAATCAAAACAAAATAATTTTTTGTTACTCGAAAACTTTGGTAAGCAGGAAGTTTGGAGAGTGCATGTGTGTGTGTGTGTGTGTGTGTGTGTGTGTGTGTGTGTGTGTGTGTGTGTGTGTGTGTGTGAAATGCTTCTTAACATTCGTAAATTATTCTTCAAAAAATTAGTAATTATTAAATGTTAAAAATTAACATTCTTGGCTCAATGTTTTGAAAAGCGAAACAAAATTTATATTTATTTCTGAAAAGTTCATTAAAAGCAGTTATTTTGTTCATTTTCTTATAGATAATATAGATTTTCATGTTTATTGATGTACAATAACTATTTTATATAGTGAATAAAAGCTATGTTAGTAGGTATATAGATTTTAAATAATTTTTGGTCCCGAGTTACTGATTGTGTAAAGACATCTGAGATTGTAATAGTTAGTCATAAAGTAGAGTGAGGTTCTTAGTTTTCTATGATTGAGTGAAATTCACTTAAAAGAAAACGGATATCTTTGAATGGGTGACTATTCTGAAACTTTAGGAGAGCTTTCGTGTCCTGTCATTTAATTAGCCACACTAAGCCGTCCTGGTGATTGACTCGATGATAATATAAGTTATAAAAACTGCCTATAGCCACAGAAGACCATTTTTTTACATATAATACTTCATCACATGATTATTTAGAGATTTAACCGACCAAAAATAACATATTACCTTCATGATCCTAACCAAAGGCTTCCCCCTTGCCGTCGTTATCTGTGCTTCGGCCATTTCTAGATACCGCTTGCTCCCTGTTGCTACTGCTTTCCCTGACAGGACGTCTGCTTTCATCTCGTTAAACTGTGGCTTGACCTCGAATCTCTTCACTAACGCCTGTCGACAAAAAATACCATCGAATGAACTGCGCTTCATATTTGAATCTGCTCATTAAAAAATGAGGGCAGAGATATAATTAATAATCAGCTGTTCCAGTAAGAAGCAGAACAGAGTTTAACAGAGTTTATCCATTTCCAAGTTAAAGAAAGTTATGATTTTCCGTAGTAAAAAGCCGCATTCCATTTGGCTGGTATTGACTAATTCATTACCACTGAATTGTTCTTAACGAGTATAGAAAACTGACCCTCAGATACTGATTTTCCGAGGACTGGAGCAATATCTTGTCATAGGCTATCCCCAAAACCGCAAGACCAGATTCATAGAGTTCCCTGAAGGTCTCGATGCTCGCAGGCTGCCTTGTTACGGTGAAGAAGGCAGTGAGGTTCGACTTGTACCCGGTGGAGATGATGAGTGTGTAGAACAAAAAAACCGTCGTGAAGATTCTGATGCTGGTCCTGCTCGACGAGATCTCTGCTGGCTGGCCGAAGTGAATGGCGTATGTGAACAGGACTGACGCTGAGAAAGACGTGGAGAGGGATTCTTTGTCTCCACTGTTCCGGCAAATAGAAGATAAGGCGTGGTTTGTTAGAGGCAGCCATTTTTGATAGTGGAAGATGCTATGGGTAGAAACAACAGATATGTTCTTTCTCTCATTGAGGGAAACTAGTGGATTATTTTATTATCTGAGTTTATAAATGTGCTCATCATTTATGGGTTAGCATATCTGAAATTGTTGTGATGATGTTTGGGAAGGATTGTAGTATATATATATATATATATATATATATATATATATATATATATATATATATATATATATATAATATATATATATATATAATATATGAAATATTTGGATAAAGAGCTAGTGTTGAAAAATAAATATTTATAAAAATTATTCCCATTAACATTTCCATGATACTGAACATGGTACCAAACTAATAATAATAATAATAATAATAATAATAATAATAATAATAATAATAATAATAATAATAATAATAATAATAATAATAATAATAAAACTTACGCAGTTGCCAACTTACATCTTCCTGCTTGCGAAGACGAATCCATAGAGAATGGGTCCAGCCAAGAGAATTCCGAGGAACACAGCAATCCAGGCCGTCGCCCGGAAAGGGAGGATTGGAGAGAGCCAACGAGGCAGGGGCGGATCTACCCGGGCCATGTAACACCCTTGCTGGGAGGTGGGTGGACATTTGGACAGATAGGTTTTGAAAGGAGATGGATTCCAGGCGCCTCTCTTCCTCTCTTTTTCCTTCGTTTTGTGTGTTACTCTTTCATTCTTTTTGTTTTTACTTTGAGGGAAGGACTGGTGATTTATTTAGCTCTCTCTGGAATCCTAGAGGTTATTGGTGTCTGTCTCTTTGCATATTTTTTTTTATTATCATTTTTTTTTTTTAATAGTTTCCAGACTTACTTTGTTTTTACATACTGGACTGTCATTAAAAACTTATATTTATATAAAAAAAGTAATTGTATAATGAAAATGCTAGCTAAATTAGTAAAATGATTAGGTGATATTCACTGACATCAGCCATCTTAGACTGATATCATCACTAAGTACAATATTCACTGACATCACCCACAAATAATACATCCTTTCCTCATACCATCAAGAAACATCCTAACAAAAAACGGACATGGCCAACAAATGCCCAATGGCCGAGACTTACATCATCAGCGAAGGGAGTGCTGAACTCCTGGTATTTCCTGCGTTCATCCAGACCTGTAATGAAGAGGTTTGCTATCGCCAGGTCTCCTTGGCCGCTGGCGAGAAGTCCAACCAGCCCGCTGTAACTGCCGTTGGGAAGCCTCGCACCCCATAGCTCATCTGCGTGTGAAATGGAGTGATGTGGTGTACATTCTCATAGGCCTAAGGTGCCTGTGTTTCTGCATACTGATAATGGTACCCTTGGTGATTGAGGTTAGCCACAGACTGGACGTCTGGTAGGTGAGAGAGGTGGAGTGGCCCCTGCACTATCAACCGACCAAAAGGGCTTTGTGTAACATTTCAAATAACGGACTGAGTTATCTTCATTCTTAGGACTTTGCAGGGTGCTGCTATAGTAGGTGGTCTACCTAGGGGATCAAATGTGCTTCGCCGTGTTTAGTACTAGCCCCTCGGGGATCAAATGTGGTCAAGTGCACTTAGGGACATTTGATCCCCAAGGAGCTAGTACTAAACACAGCGAAACAGTATAGAAACAAGCAATTAGACCGCCTACTATAGTAGCACGCTTTGCAGACCAGTGTGTATGTGTGTGTATAGATCACAATACAGCTTTCTAGAAATACCAATTAAGTTATCAGGGCACCAACATTCATAACACTGCTATGATTAATGATTCATACAAAGAAAAGAATTATTGCCTTGAGACAAAACACAAAGCAGTATGCTCCGTAGGAGGGTAGTGACGTCAGTGCACCACATGTGGACTGTAGGCATTATATAAGGTTCCTTGCAGCGTCCCTTCTCCCCTTAGCTGCAACCCCTTTCATTCCTTTTACTGTACCTCCGTCCATATTCTCTTTCTACCATCTGACCTTACTAACTCTCCTAACAATTGTTTCAAAGTGCAACTGCGAGGTTTTCCTCCTGTTACACCTTTCAAACCTCTCCACTCTCAATTTTCCTTTCAGCGCTGAATGACCTCATAGGTTCCAGAGTTTGGCCTTTGGCCAAAATAATATATTCCAATATATTCCTTAAAGCAATATGACTGTTGCCATAGTACATATAAAGGACCTTAGAATGATGTTGAATATCCCCAGGTGATTCTGATAGCAAAATAACACTGTGGAAAGTCTAAGGATGCTGGATCTTGGAGATCCTCATGACTGTACTCAATTGTTGCCGAAAAGATGGATTTAAGGAGTCTGGAGAGACTTGTCATGGGTCACAATAAACCCCAAGAGCCGATTCAGTCAGTGAGAAGGACAAAAGGGTCCTACCTGGACGTGGTTCCTTGTAGATGATGGTGAAGTTGAAGACTGCAGAGAGAGCCTCTACAATTGCTGGGTCCCTTCCGTAGCGCAACAGTATTTGGCCAGTCTTGTCTCGGTGGTAGAGGATTGCAGGCTGCCACTCGAAAACGATGACCTGTTTCCGAAAAATTGAATGAGCTTTGTTTGTGGGTTTCTTAAGCAATTGTTTTGTCTGAACCAAGGCCAGTTTTGGGAGGCATTGATGTTAGTAAAGGACCGTGTGTTGAAAGGCCTAGCAACCACTCCGTTGTTTCACTTTTTTAGTAAAGGACTGTGTCATTTGCCTTAATATATATTGTTTCATATACTAGTAAAGAACGGTATATATATAACTATCCATTGTTTCATTTACTAGTAAAGGATGTGTGTCGAAAGGCCTAGCAACCACTAACTTGTTTCATTAATTGAAGATTTTGAATTTGATTTATATTATTTATTGAATCTATATATATAGGCCTAGATTAGAAATATATATATATACATTTATCATCTATCCTGACCCCTGACTCAGAGTAACTTAGAAAGATTAAGAATTTGTTTGTGAATTCATAATCTAATTATAACATGTATTTCTTGGGACCATGATGAGTCATAGATGCTAAGCTTTCATCAAATCCATAAAACTGTATTTAGTTTTTCGAGACCTAAGATGGCGCAATAAACTTAACGATTTACTAGACCCCCCAAAAAAAATCTTCAACAAAAATATTAAGACGCCCAACATCCACAAGTTTTTCACTTACATTAAGTGGGGATCGATGAAAGTTGGATATTTTGTCTGGAAAAAGGGCTCCAGCTTCCACGGAAGACGACATTTTCCAGTGTGAGATTGGAATCAGCTGGTTTCCAGGGCAAAGTTCGTTCGTGAATACCTTGAAACTCCCTCCTTGTTCTCCCTGAAGGGAAAAGTTTGGATCAATAAGGAAAATGGATCATGTCAAGATTAGCGAACCCACTCACACCAGGGTTCGCTATTCTTTACAAGAGGATTATTTGGTTCGTTATTCTTCACATGGGAATAATCGGGTTCGCCGTTCTAGACATGAACACCTCGGTACCAGACATTTGATCCCCCAGGGGCTAGTACTAAACAAGGTGAAATACATTTGACCCCCAGGGGCTAGTACTAAACAAGGTGAAATACATTTGACCCCCAGGGGCTAGTACTAAACAAGGTGAAATACATTTGACCCCCAGGGGCTAGTACTAAACAAGGTGAAATACATTTGACCCCCAGGGGCTAGTACTTAACAAGGTGAAATACATTTGACCCCCAGGGGCTAGTACTAAACAAGGTGAAATACATTTGACCCCCAGGGGCTAGTACTAAACACGGAGAAACAGTGTTGTGAATCATTGTTTCGCCGTGTTTAGTACTAGCCCTCATGTGGAATTGGAGTTTGGACCAGAAAGGGTTGGCCATTCTTTACATGGGGATCATTGGGTTCGCTGTTCTTGACATGGAGATGTTGGGTTCGCTAATCTTGACATGACCCGGGAAAACTAAAGCAGGCGTCACATCTCATAAAATATCATTATCTTACAATATCAGGTGCTACTTTGGCTTGTTATCTATTCGTCGCCTTTGAGTTGCTGGTACTAAACATGGCGTAAGCTCAATAGGGCGCCATGTTTAGTACTAAGGCCCCTGGGGATCAAAGATATAGTTTATTACTATAATTTGTCGACCACACGATATAGAAATGGGTGTATATAATACTTTGATCCCAAGGGGCTAGTAGGCTACTAAACACGGCGTCCCACTGAGCTTCCGCCATGATTAGTACCAGCACATCGGAGTAGTGACGCGTAGATAACAAGCCAATATCATTCTCCTCTCTCTTACTCATCACGACATACAGCTTTGTGACTTATTAGTCTTGCTTCTCACTGAACGTGCACCTCACAATTATATTTTAGTCATGTTTCTCATTCAGTGAGGGGGGGGAGGAGGGCATGGCAACAGCCGGGACCTTACCTTGACCACGCCAACGATATGCTCAGTCTTCTTGCCCTTCTCTGTCGCAATAAACGTCCTCAGGGATTCCTCGCTCAGTCCAAATATTAGAACTCTGCTTCGTTCAACAAAAACGCCGGGAAGTAAACAAAATCAGTTCATTATTTTCTTATTATCATCTTTAAAGCGGGTACAAAATTATAAGGAACAAGTCTAAAATCATTACCTTAGAGAGAGAGAGAGAGAGAGAGAGAGAGAGAGAGAGAGAGAGAGAGAGAGAATGCAATGCTAATTGGGTAAAGGATCATGAGGAACTAGTCTAAAATCATTACCTCACAGACAGACAGACAGAGAGCGAGAGAGAGAGAGAGAGAGAGAGAGAGAGAGAGAGAGAGAGAGAGAGAGAGAGAGCCATCAATAGCAATGCCAAATGGGTAAAGTATCATGAAGAACAAGTCTCAAATCATTACCTTACACAGAGAGAGAGAGAGAGAGAGAGAGAGAGAGAGAGAGAGAGAGAGAGGCGGGGGGGGGAGAGAAAGAGAGAGAGCGCCATCAATAGCAATGCCAAATGACCTGACCTGGCAGCGTAATTCCAGAGAAACGGCTCTTTGCTCCCAAATTCTATCAGAGGACCAGGGTCAGACAGCAGAAGCAGAATCCTCTGGCATCTGGGAGACTTCCAGATCACTCCTTCCAGATCCCTGGAAGATTCTATGGACACAACCTGGAAGAAAGTTTTGGAAGCAATAGAATCTTCTCTGGAACTTCAGATGTTCAAGCCAAAATGCAACGTATTACTACCCTAATACTTTTCTTCTTGCATTTATCTATTTATTATTTATTCTTATTATTTATCTATACTTACTGTATTTCAATTTACTTGCTCTTACTTCTTCCTAACGAACGCCATATTCTTTGGAAGCTTGAATTTCAAGTCAATGACCCCTTTGGTGGGCTTGTTCCATATGAATGGACTTCATCTACTGAATAATAATAATAATAATAATAATAATAATAATAATAATAATAATAATAATAATAATAATAATAATAATGATAATAATAATCTGTCATTTGTTGTTTATATCTGCGAGGGGGAGAGTTCCCACTAAGTCATTCGTATCAAATATTTTTTTCAATAGTCTTGTTTAACTTCACTCTAACCTGCTGTACACCGGTTTGAATCCCGATACGGGAAGAGGGTTTCTTCACATGCTCCCAATCTGGACAGTAGGCTTGTAGTGAGAGGCATATCTTAAAAGGCGTGGGGATCAAAAGGCTATGAGGTCACTGTAGATATTACAGATTCTTATATGTATATATATATATATATATATATATATATATATATATATATATATATATATATATATATATATATATATATATATATATGTACAGTGCAATTATATATAATATAATATATATATATACAATTTTTTTAAGCAACTCGTAGTGACGGGAATACTGACGGGAATTGTGTGAATTGTGAGATGGTGAAATAATGATAGTGGACTATGACGTGCCATGATGTTAACTCCGCCCTCTGGCGGGAAGAGTGTAGCGAACCAAAGGTGACTGAGTCAGTTTCAACTGTCAGTTAAGAGCGAGAAAGGTGAGAGATAGGAAGTGTGTACAGTGTCTGGTGTAAAGCTCTGTGCAGTACGCAAGCAAAACCGAGATTTGAAATTTCAAGAACAATGTAAGTGACAGCATAGTTAACTCAATATACACACATATATACCTAAAGAGAGAGAGGTTTTACCATGAAATTTTAATGTTTAGCTAAACATACCTGCTTCACACTCGACGAGGCAACCAGCTTTTCAAAAATCCCTTCCTTGCGGAAGCTTCCATCTGCAGCAACGATTAAGTCACACTCGCCCGATAGAAAACTTGAGCAGAGCGTTTCCAAGGAATCATCTGTAGCTACACTTCTTCCTTGGAGTTGAAGTCTAGTATCAATCTCTCTTAGTTCAGGCTCCAGTTTTGACGCGGGCAGGATACCTTGGGTACTGCATGCTGTGGGTTGAACTGAAGGAATTGGGGGTTTTTGGGAGTTGGTGTTTAATGGTGTCACTGTCCTCCAGTAGTCGTTTTGGATGTTATGATTCAATGGTTTTCTGTCCTTCATGGCATTAAGTTCGGCTCTCTTGGAGGAACCAGGTTCCTTATCCATGAAATCCTTATGTTCTCTACCCCTAATGACGAGAGGCCCTTCAGACTTGAAGAAACTAGGTTCCTCAGCCCCAGTGTCTCCAGGTTCTTTAGCCTTATCAGTACGAAATTCTTTACCCTTGAAAACACTAGAATCCTCAACCTTGAAAGCACTTATTGCCTCCACTTTAAATTCAACAGGTTCCCCAGTTTTAAATGCGCTAAGACCTTCTTCCCTGAAGGTATTAGGTCCTTGAATCTTGGAGACCAAAGGTTCTTTTAACTTGAAATCTAAAGGCTCTTCTACTTCTGCCATGATAGCACCTGGCTCTTCAGTCTTGGAGACTCTTGGCTCTTTAGTTTTGATGGTTCTGGGGTCACTAGCATCGAAGGCTCCATGTTCTTCAGCCTTTGAGACTTGGGGTTCTTCAGTCTTGAAGGCTCTTGGCTCTTCAAGTCTGAAGGTGCTATCTTCCACGTTTCCCAGGACACCTGTACCTCCTGACGAAGGTGTTGATTGTCCAATGGCTAAGTAAAGCCACAAGATGAGACTTGTAATCCGCACAAGACCTCCTCCCTGGATCATATTAGGGTTTTATTCCTGAAATAACAAAAGGATAGTCATTCAGTGTAAAGGGAATTACTTTGTTAACAGCTAAGGAATTTTTCATTAACGACGCTTTGAAAGAAATGTGAAAGTTATAGTAAATAATCATGCCATATTTCTACTATGTTAAAGCAGTGTGAACTTAATTTACAACACTAACAAGTTAATTTGTTATAAATATCAAGGGCCAATTTCTAACATAAAAAAACCTTGACTGCTTTTTCTAGAACTTATATAAAGTCTTGAAACGACCTGAATTCCAATTCAGAGAAGAAGTTTGTTGATAGTTCCTCAGTCACAGTTCTGACAACCGCCACAACTACTGGTTTGGTACCCTTTTCGCCTTTCGTTTATATAGCGGGACAGGGAACCTGACTGATACAACTTATTACGTTTAATTATTAGGGAAGGGAAGGCTCTTTCACTTAAGAAAAAAACATTATTCCATTACAATAATCTTTATCTGAATCTACAAATTGAAAAATTGAATTCATTGGCGGAATTTTACTGTGAATTTAAGTCACCTTTATGTCAAAATCCACTTTGGTACCAATAAGTTCTTGTTACAAAAAGACAATTATGTCACAGTGATCTACAGCCGAATTGCCATTCTTAACAGAAAATACCAATAAATAACACAGATGAGAGGTATTCATATACAACATTTTATTTTTATTTCAACTCACAAAAACATAATTATTGGTTTTATTGACATCAATATTTATTGTTACTCGGGTAGATTAGTTCTGGCCTGAGTTATGCGAGAAAATTGGCGTCCATAACATAATGGGTGGGATGATTCAGTATTGACAAAACTAAGAGCCATGCTCAAGATGTATGTGGGCCATCGATGACCTCACCGCCAGATTCGCTGGATAGCAGAAGCACCAATATGCAGTAAATGTGCCTCTCTGTCGAAGTTCTCAGTTCCAGAGGTTCTTTATTCCTCACACCGTTGGACTGTGGAACAGTCTCCCAGAGGATGTCTGGAATTTTAACTTAAGAAGTTCAAGCGAAGATGCAATGCATTACTACCCTAATACTATTCTCCTTTCATTTTAATAGATTTTTTATCTATTTGTTAATTTATTTTTTCTTTTTTAATAAGTGGGATCTCTAATTTTTGTATTTCCCTTTAACTCGTCTTACTACTTCCTAATGAACACCATATTCTTTGGAAGCTTGAATCTCAAGCCAATGGCCCCTGTGGTGGGCTTGTTCCATATGAATGGGGTTCATCTTCTAAACAATAATAATAATAACACTATTAATAATAAGCATAATGATAACAATAATCCCTCAGGTCTCTAGCAAGGCTGCTTTAGAAGGGAGGTTCCAGTCCTCAACATCAACGGGAAAAATAACATCACAGAAAAAATAATTGACTCTAAATACGAGGCGGGGGGCGGGGGATTAGTGCCGTCAGTGCACCTCACGTGATGCACTGTAGGCATTACTAAAGGTTCTTTGCAGTGTCCCTTTCTTCCCCTAGCTGTAACCCCTTTCATTCCTTTTACTGTGCCTCCATTCATAATATACTTCTTCCATCTTGCTATCCACCCTCTCCTAACAATTGATTCATAGTGCAACTGCTTTGAGGTTTTCCTCCTGTTACACCTGTCAAACCAACCTACCTCAATTTCCTTGTCAGCGATGAATGACCTCATAGGTCCCAGTGCTTGGTCTTTGCCCTAAACCCTATAATCCATTCAATTCTAAAGACGAGGCCCAGGTCAAGACACCTTCATTCTTCAAACTGATATAGGTGCCAAAAAATTTAGAGAGAAGAGGATCCTGGGTTGGACGACGGCAACTAAAAGCCTCTCGTTGCACAGAATTATTATTATTATTATTATTATTATTATTATTATTATTATTATTATTATTAAGAAAATGAACCCTGTTCATACGGAACAAGCCCACCAAGGGGGCCATTGACTTGAAATTTAAGCTTCCAAAGCATAGGGTGTTCATTAGGAATAAGTAGGCTAAGAGAAGGTAAAGTGATCTAGCTTATTAAGAAAAATAAATTAATAGATTAATAAATATATAAAAATGGATTACAGTGCAAGGAGATTAACATTAGGGTAGCAATGCATTGCATCTTCGCTTGAACTTTGAAGTTCCAATTGCACGACATCCTCTGTAAGGGAGGCTGTTCTACAGTCCAAAGGCGTGAGGAATGAAGGACCTCTGGAACTGAGGAGTTCGACAGAGAGGTACATTTATTGCATGTTGGTGCTTCTGCTGTTCAGTGAATCTGGTTCCTCTCGGCAGATAAAAGGGATCAGGTATCAATTGTAAATGTGAAAGATCTCTGTTCAAATACAACTTATGAAAAAAGTGACAAACAAGTCATGACTGCTAATGTTAAGAAACAGAAAGCTAACAGGTTTATAAGAGTACAGATCATATTTCACAAAAATTCTGTGTCGACGAGAGCAGCAGAATTTTACAGTCATTTACCATTTCCCCCCGTAGGTGGGCAGTGCCATCGGTGCACTTCGCATGGTGCACTGTAGGCGTTGCTAAAGATTCTTTGCAGCATCCCTTCGGCCCTTATCTGCAACTCCTTTTAGTGTACCTTCGTTCATATTCTCTTTCTTCCACCTTACTTGCCACCCACTCTTAAAAGCTGTTGCATAATGCAACTGCGAGGTTTTCCTCCTGTTACACCTTTCAAACCTCCTGTTCTCTCAATTTCCCTCTCAGCGCTGAATGACCTCGTAGGTCCTAGGGATCGGCCTTTGGCCTATTCAGACCACTTCGGCAGGATTGTTAGCTCGTTCTGAATAATATAGAATTTAGGCCAAAGGCCAAGCGCTGGTACGTATGAGGTCATTCAGCGCTGAGAGGGAAATTGGTAGTAAGAAGGTCTGAAGGGTGTAACAGGATGTAAACCTCGCAGTTGCACCATGAAACAATTGTTAGAGAGGATGGAAAGTCAGATGGAAGGAATAGATTATGAACGGAGGTACAGTAAAAGAAATGAAAGAGGTTGCAGCCAGGGGTCGAAGAGATGCTGCAAAGGCCCTTAAGTAATGCCTCACGGGATTTAGCTGTTTTTAAGCGATATTTTTCAGCCGCCCTTAAAAAAGGCCTGGAATTTAAAGGAAACAAATATTTATTACTTCATTCACTTTCATAGGTAAAGTCTCTTGAATAAACACGACTGGTGCTACTTTGGCTTATCTACGCATCGCCTGCTAAACATGGTCTCAATGGGTGTGTTTAGTACTAGTGCTTTTAAACATTTCTGTGTGGTCGAAAATTAGTTAACGCCCCTAGTGTACAATACTAGCCCTCAGTACTAGCCCCTCGGGGATCAAAGTATTATATTCACCCATTTCTATATTGTGTGGTCGACAAATTATATTAATAAACGATATCTTTGTTCCCCTAGGTGCTAGAACTAATCTTGGCGGAAGCTCATTGGGACGCCGTGTTTAGTACTAGCCCCTCGGGGATCAAAGTATTATATACACCCATTTTTATTGTGTAGCCAATAAATTATATTAATTAATGATATCTTTGTTTCCCGAGGGGCTGGTACTAATCACGGCGGAAGCTCAATGTGACGCCATGTTCAGTACTAGCCCCTCGGGGATCCAAGTATTATATACACCCATTTTTATTGTGTGGTCAATAAATTATATCAATAAACGATATCTTTGTTCCCCGAGGGGTTAGTACTAATCTTGGCAGAAGCTCCTTGGGACGCCGTGTTTAGTACTAGCCCCTCGGGGATTAAAGTATTATATACACCCATTTTTATTGTGTGGTCAATAAATTATATTAATAAACGATCTATCTTCGTGCGGCCGTCTACTTTACATTTACCATACAGTGTTTAGTACTAGCACCTCGGAGTAGATAACAAGCTAAAAAGCACCACGTGACTTAATAACAAGCCTTATTTTCGAAAGGAACGTCACCTGAAATCACTATATCGACGAGTAAGACCAAATACGAACTTATTGCAAATGCACTTCATAGGTATGTTATGGACACGTGACATGTCTCATAAATATATCAATGTTTTTATGAATCATCGAATATTTCCCAACCACCAATCTCTCTCTCTCTCTCTCTCTCTCTCTCTCTCTCCAATACAACTATTGCTTGTTCAAGCACTTCAAGGAAATGGTCAATTGCTTGTAATGGCTGTAATGAACTTTTGCCATCACAGGCGATTTCTGTAACGGCCAAAATCAATACTGTAATTATCCTGGTATTGCATTAAAGGATTAAAAGGGTACTATCATTGTTACGAGTATTCTCTGAAACCCGACCTTGAATCACAGGGAATATAGAGTTTAGGCTAAAGGCCTAGCACTGGGACTTCTGAGGTCATCCAGCGTTGGAAATAAAATTGAGAGTAGTAGGTTTGAAAGGTGTAACAGAAGGTAAACCTCGCAGTTGCACTATGAAATCATTCTTAGTAGAGGGGTGGATTGCAAGATGGAAGACAGATAAGATGAATGGAGGTGCAGTAAAAGAAATGAAAGGGGTTGCAGCTAGGGGCCGAAGGGACGCTGGAAAGAATCTTTAGTAGTGCCTACAGTGCACCCCGTGAAGTGCACTGACGTCACTAACCCCCCTACGAGGGTTCTTTGGACGAAATTTTTAGTGAAGGGTCGTTGGTGACAATAGACCCTCAATCAGTCAATCAAACATTGCAGCAACAATTCTGTCAGTGACTCATTCTACCACTCAGTTGTTGATCAGTGTATGATATCGTATCATTTGCTAAATGCGACACTTTATTTCAAGAAAGATTTAGTCTGAAACATGCTGGTAAAATTGCAGGTACACTGTGTTTCTGTTTTTGATTGTGAACTGTCCATAATTACGAACACTAGGCGTATGGATATACAGTTTTTCGTCTCGCCAGTTGTGCAACGACTTTCCATCTACATGACTTCCGTGTATAATGTATCGTTATCGAATAACAGTAACTAGTCAATTGCATGAGTCATAACTGTTGATTTTCAATTAGTCTTTACCTTCAGCTCGGGAAGGACGTGGCAAACTAAGGTAAATTTTAATAACATATCCTGATTGGCATTTTACGCCATTTTCCATACCTGCGTGACTGGTTTTTCCAGTCGATCCTGTTCATAATTATCATTAAGTCTTGTTATGGTCGATTAGACATAATTACACAAGTGGTTTACAGGTGGCAAAACAGTAGATTGTAAACGATTCGAAAAATACTCCCTGATAAATAAGGCGCATTTGTAATTAAACGAGTTACAGTGAAACTGTAACCATAGATTCCTGACAGAAGCACGAAATGGAAATATTTTGTAAATGACGAGGGTAGAGGGAAAATAATGGTAAAATTTACAGAAAGAATGTCTGCAGTTAGAAATTGGGGAAAAATATACAAGTGACCCTTACGTAACCAAGCTTAAAAGAAAACTAGTAAAAATTAATGTCGAGAAAACGTAATTTTTACTTTTTATGACTTAAATTTTCTCTATGTAAAACGCGATCTCTTAGGCATAATCAACCCATCTTCGTATACGTATACCTTTCTACATGTATATCCAGACATCTTTATGCTTTTCAGATTTCTTCTTATAAGCATACGTTAATGGAGTGTTCTTACATAATCTGTGACTTGAATGATAATGCCCGGTATTGTAACATTTATTTATTTTCGACCATTTCCAATCCGTTCTGCACCAAATAAATATACTGCTTACCCTGCAAAGTAATAAGATTAAGTAATCATGTAGACTAGGACAACGTTGCATCTTTAATCTTATGAATGTATGTATGTATGTATATAAAGAGAGAGATAGACAGACAGATATATTATATATATATATATATATAGAGAGAGGGAGAGAGAGAGAGAGAGAGAAAGTGTCTTTTGAGAGAGATGATAAATATCTGTGATTTTGTGGAGGAGGATCATGGAAATAAATAATGATTAAGATTACAAGTAAAAGTTTCTTTTTTGATTATAATGTAATGAATGACAAAAATCATGTGATTTCTGTAAAATGAGAAGTTCAACAAATAATCAAAGGTTGAAACCCTAAACCAATGTGTTTAATGATTAACATAGCAGTTGTTCTCCTGAGGCTGAAGATTTTACTGTTAAGTGTTGATTATAATATAATTCCAAATGACCACAAAACCATTTGGTTTCATAAAATGAGCAGATCAACAAACATTGAAAGGTTAATATTGGGCCATCGCTCCAAGGAACGAAACAGATGCAATTGTTAACCATTGTTGATGCTAATTAACATTGTCGAATTGTTCCCCTGAGGCTGAAATGGTTTTGAAACGTCAGCTCGAAAGACATTATGCTACTGCATTGTATTCATTAATCTGTCTCGAATCTCATGAAATGTCCATAAATTTCCTGGCCTTTCCATTGATATATGACCTGTCATTGGGTATTATGTCTGTTCTGTTCGTGACAACCACAGTGTCCGAAACATACTCTGTTTTGCCACAAAATGGGTCAAGAGTCCTCATTTTTTGTGGTTTATACCTGTACTGTTTGTAACAATATTCACTACTTTTATTCCATTCCACATAAAATCTTCACGCCTTCCCTAGCCAGGACTTAAGCTAGTATAATTTCTCTTTAGTATTGACTGGCAAAGAGAGAGAGAGAGAGAGAGAGGGAGGCTTTTATTAATCGAGAATTCGTCATCCTCTCAAAAAATGGCCATTCCAGTTCTTTCATCTCTCGAATGGAATTCACTTTATTTTTCATAGTAAAGTACTTCATTTGGATTCCTCACTTCCAGTAGTGAAAATCCTTCAAGAAGACTTATGAATGAAAGCATATTTTGCTGTACTAGGGAGTTTTTAGGCCTATTTTGATCAGTGAATAGTACATATACCATTTATCTTATTTGCAGACCACTTTGTATACATTTGTATTATGCAATAACAGGATGGGACCTTCTGGAAGCTACCGTGCTGATAAATACCTCCGCATTGTTCAGTAAAGAGATCAAACATATTCTATGAGACCTCGATGCACTGTAGGCATTACTTAAGGTTCTTTGCAGCGTACCTTCGGTCCCTAGCTGCAACCCTTTTCATTCTTTTTACTGCACCTCCCTTCATATTTTCTTTCTTCCATCTGACTTTCCTTAACCCTCTCCTAACAGTTGATTCACAGTGCATCTGCAAGGGTTTCCTCCTGTGACACCTTTCAAACCTTTTTACTCCTGAATTTCCCTTTCAGCACTGAATGGCCTCATAGGTCCCAATGCTTGGCCTAAATCTTATATTCTAATTTCAATTCCAGTTCCACCTTGAGATCCTTCTACTCAACAGAGACAAGATAAGATTTGATAGAAGTGTAGCAGTGTAGAGTATTTTGAAATTCAAGCACTCTGGAAAATTGTTTTTTTCATCATGGGTATTTTCCGAGTTTCGAAAATTAAAAACTGGAATATATTCAGGCAATTCTATGTTTCATGAACATTATATATATATATATATATATATATATATATATATATATATATATATATATATATATATATATATATATATATATATATATATATATATATATATATATATATATAATGTGTCTGGTAAAAGTGACCAGTATATTCTATTACCTTATTATTATATATATATATATATATATATATATATATATATATATATATATATATATATATATATATATATATATATACTGTTTTTCCATTACCTTATGTTAGTTCCTTCAAATGAACACCATATTCTCTGGAAGCTTGATTTTGAAATCAGTGGCGCCTTTGGTGGTCTCGTTCCATATAAATAGTTCATTTTCTGCTAAGAAGTAATTAATATATTTCCATTACAATCTAATTAGCATACTGTGAAATATGCACGGAATACTTTCAAGATGTCAAAATTAAGATTTTATCGAATTTACATCACTAAACTCTCCCAGAATCGGATCCATTAAAATTATTTTTATTGGTCAATTTATTTCATAAATTACCGAGCCAAGGGGCCCATGTTTTTTGTCTGTAGAGTCGCCCATGTTTAGTCTGACCTAGGCCTATCACGACGCCCCTAGACCTGGGTGCTGGAAACTAGCCAATGATCTGAATGACATTCTATACTAAACATTCAGGCATCAAAACGATCTACTTCTCCCGTTTAAATCCCCCGTAGGAGGGTAGTGCCTTCGTTGCACCTCATGCGGTGCACTGTAGGCATTACTTAAGGTTCTTTGCAGCTTCCCTTCGGCCCCTAGCTGCAGTACCTTTCGTTCCTTTTACTGTACCTCCGTTCGTGTTCTCTTTTTTTATCTTACTTTGCACCGTCTCCCAACAGATTTATAGTGCCACTGTGAGTTTTGCCAACTGTTACACCTATCAAACTTTTTAACTCTCAATTTCAGTTTCAGCGCTGAATGATCTCATGGGTCCCAGTGCTTGGCGTTTGGCCAAAATTCTATAGTCCATTTCATTCCCATTTTAAATCAAATACATTATCGAGCCGAGACGCCTATGCTTAGTCTGACCTAGGCCTATCCCCGACCCGAATCACGTCCTCTCGAAAATGCCAACTGTAAAGTCCACATTATCTTTGGTCTTGGAACTCGAGTTTCCGAAGTTGGGGTCTGGCCGGATGAGGGAATACCTCGTCGAGGTATTTTCCTCAGGCTTCCTCAGGAGGGCTGAGACGGCGTTGAGGCGCCGGAAATAGCCGAAGTTGTTCCTGGGCGGCTTATAAAAGGTGTTTGGGTCCCGGTACGTCGGCCATTTTAGTTTGATCGCGGTATTTGTTCAAAGTTCCATTTGCAATACTGTGCTTTCTGGTGGGTCCAAGTTCCTTTCTTTTTACACACTTTCTATTGTTGGGTTACCAATAAAAAAAATATTTGGGCTTGGAAAAAATTCTATTTACATTGATTTGAGAAATGGAGGCCAGCCTACGTTACCCTCCTAGTTCTCTTGTTGAAGAATTTTCATAATATGACTGAACTTTTGACTCTAGAAACAGTTATCATAACTTTTTTAAAAGTTCTCTTAGTTGGAAAGGGGCTCGTTTTAAATATTAGACTTTCTATGAAATCAAACGAGAGATCCCATTTACATTTGGAGGATTAAAAATTATATGAAATATTACAAAAATATTGCAATGTGCTTGGCCAAATTGCATTTAATTTTTGTCAGAATACTGATTTCCTGTGACTGCAATCATCATCTTTGGATTCCTGATGCCTAGAATCTAAATAAACAAGTAAAAAATCGAGTTTTCTGTACAGCGTATAATCAAGGCCACCGAAAATAAATCTATCTTTCGGTGGTCTCGGTATAATGCTGTGTGAGCCGCGGCCCTTGAAACTTTAACCACGGCCCCGTGGTGACCTATCCTCTATCGTTGCCAGGAGCACAATTATGGCTAACTTTAAACCTTAAATCAAATAAAAACTACTGAGGCTAGAGGGCTGCAATTTTGTCGGTTTGATGACTGGAGGGTGGATGATCAACGTGCCAATTTGCAGCCCTCTAGCCTCAGTAGTTTTTAAGATCTGAGGACGGACAGAAAAAGTGCGGACGGACAGACAAAGCCGGCACAACAGTTTTCTTTTACAGTAAAATAAAAATCTATGGCTAATCTAATTATGCCCTTACTTTGTACTTAACGTGTTTTATTACACTCCCTCATTGAAGGCACACCTAGACAGGTATACGACTCAAATGTATAACTGAACAGGTAGGTGACGGTATTCCTATTCAGGTGTCCTTGTTCAGGTCGACCTGCCAAGTATACCTGTGGGTATACCAGTGGTTATGAAAGGTGGGCTACTGAAATTCACCAGACGAGTCGCAAAGACTCCCCAGGGGGTTTGTCGTGTCATCTTGCGAAGGTAACTGTTTTTGGTAAACAAAAATATGAAGCGACTCGTTCGTTCAAGGCGAAAACAATTTTGTCCGATAGGTTCTTTGTGTTGAAGAAGTGTCTTTAGTTTCCATGAAATACTGTCTGGTCCAAAGTGCTCAGAGTTAACACTTTGAGCCTTTTGGTGATGTGACGCCTGTTGGTTGAGCTCATCAACCAATTCTCGTCACCACTGGGCTGTATATGACAGGTTGGGCCGGAAGTGACTGGTGGGTCTTGGCCCAAAATCTGAAGAAAATGTCTGCTCTGAGTGTAGTGATAACGAGATGAGAATTGTACTTCTAGGCCTATGTTGATTATATATTGGCAGTAGAACGTCCCTGCTTGCATGTCAGATCCTTGGTGCTTTCAGTCGTATGCCAGTATAAAGTCTGGCCTTTTGGAATGCTCCCTCAGGTAGGCTGGAAGGAAATCTTGAGTTGGTCTCAGAAGCAAACGCCAGTCCTAAAGAGAACGGATGATGGGTTAGTGCTGTTGCCAAAGTATTGCTTACTGATCTGTGATTCATATTAAGTCTGAGCTTAAGTCTGTTATGAGTTCTAGATACACAAATAATGGAAATACATTATGAAGTGTTTTGGTTGTTTGTCTGTGATCTACACAACCTTCCATTCAAGTCTCATTATCCCACTAATCGGTCACTAGACCCCTACAATATTAAACATTGACCCTAACTAAAACTGTCCCATAATTAACGCAGAAACCATACAATACAGCATTACCACAAAAATTTCTAAAATAAAAATCTTAAAAAAAAACTTTCCACAGATTTTTAATAACCACAGTGCCCTCTTAACTTCTCAATTTCTCTCTGATAAGCCTAGATCCAAACGGAGAAAAAATGAAGACATTGTGAGATTCTAAATATACTTTTTTGTGAAGTGGTCACCCCTCGTTTGTTTTGAGATGGGCGACAACTGAATCACCACACAGCCGACAGCAATAGGCCTAACTTCAGGCCTACCTTACCTTATCTTTTAACTGGATGTACTTGTAAACGGCGAAGGCTGGCACCAGGAGAAATGGGGAAATGGACAGGATCCACCCTAGGGGGGTGTATACGCCAGGGAGTGTGTGGTCCCCCAGGCCGGGGAGTTCAGTGTTTCTGGCTGCCCATATGATGAGACCCTACGGGAAAGAGAAGGGTATGTGTATTACATATACATATACATATATATATATATATATATATATATATATATATATATATATATATATATATATATATATATATATATATATATATATATATATATATATATCTACTGGTCACTCTTTACCAAATAAGTAAGTTTTGTGATAACTGCAATGCCATCTTCAAATGAAAGAGTACAAATAAACGCTGATGTCCATAGCAGGATTTGAACTCTCATCTGGAGTATCAGAACGTGAGAAAGAGAGAGAGAGAATAAGGCATATTTAGACTGAGCCCTAATCACCCTTCTTAAGTGTAAGCTATTCACAAGAGTAAATTTATACTTACAAAAAAGGCCACAGGAGAGATATACTTCAGTGCCAACCTCAGGTACCATTCAATAAATTTAGGAACTGTGATTTTCAACTCCTGCCTTATGATTGCCATCAGATTATCAAATCCTGGAAGGGAATGATTGGTAATTGAGTCATCCCTAAACTCTCATAGGACTCCCCACACTCTCTCATAGGATTTCGGTTCTTAAATGGTGATTGAAAACTTGAGCGAGGAGTAGACAGCATTGTTGGTGGGAAGACTCAAAAGGGAAGCGATGTAAAGTGATAGCACTTAAAGTATCGTGGCTCGTGGCCAGAGGGTAGGTAGGTGAGTAAATTTAGACTAACTCCTACCAAAGATGGTTCTTACATGTGGTGAGACTGGCCCTGCCGAAACCAGACCATTCGGGCCAATACTTTTTAATCATATTTACAGTTTAAAGAGCTTTCCAAACTCGATCATCAGAAGATCTGAAACCATCTCTGAATATTCCAGAAATATCAGTTATTTATGATTTATTATTATCTAACAACTTAAAAAATCTATTATATGAGACAAAGTCAATACTCTTTGGCAAACTCTCCCTTCTTCCAAGAAGGTCTACCTTCACTGTGCAATAATTACTCTGGTAAAACAGTTACTACATGATATGAGGAACTAATGCAATGAATTAACATTCATTCAGTCACTGTTTTGGCCAGTAATCCTTTTGACCAGAATAAAAAACCAACAGGACACTCAAGATGTATAGAGACACGTTCTCAAAAGATGGCAGATAGTCACTCACCAAATACATAACAGACGAGGATGATGTGTGGGATCCTAAGGAGAGGAAGGCTCAGACTGCACGTGTACGAGTGCATGCACTCTACGATGTAGAACCCGGTGCCCGTACACGTTGGGAGACCAAGGAGAAACATCACGAAAATGACTGCGCACACATTTGGGAAGTAGCGACTCCTTAGACGGGTGAAGTTGTCAAAGAGGGCCGTTGTGATGGTTTCCACGAGTCCCATCTGGAAGTGAGGGTGGATGCTCTTCAGTGGAAGGTGGCAAGTACGGTTTCATTCAAGTAAAATGGGATTTAATTCCGAAAAGCGGTGGACTTTGACAATATGCAATGGCTTCTGCAGAAAAGCAATTAAAGGCAGTCCCTGGTTTACGATGGGTCCGGCTTACGACGTTCTGAGGTTACGATGCTTTTCAAATAAATTCATCAGAAATTATTTCCCGGTTTACGACATGTTCCAGGGTTACGACACGTCGTACGGCGATCCAACAGAAGAAATATGGCTCCAGCATGGCAGAATAATCAAAATTTGGAGTTTTTTTAATGAAAAACTCAATAAAAATGCAGTTTACATCGTTTTCAATACACCCAAAGCATTAAAAGTAAGGTTTTCTCAGGATTTTTTACGATTTTCGACGATTTTTCGGTTTACAACGATTTTTGGTTTATGACGCAGCGTAAAAATGGAACCCCTGTCGTAAACCAGGGACTGCCTGTATAGGAATGGAAAGAATATGGAACAGAATATAAAATTTTGGCCAAAGTCAAGCGTTGGGACCTATGAGGGAAATTGAGAGTAAGAAGGTTCTAAAGGAATAACAGCTGCACTATGAAACAATTGTTATGAGAGGGTGAAAGTAAGATGGAAGAAAGAGAATATGAACAGAGGTACAGTGAAAGGAATGAAAGGGGCTGCAGCTAGGGGCCAAAGGGATGCTGCGAAGAACCTTCTGTAATGCCCATAGTGACCGGTGTGAGGTGAATTGACGGCAGTAAATAAAGTAATCATAGGGAATTATGGGGACAGGTCATCAAACAGGAATGTATCACTGCCGGAGGCATTGTGTTTCACGGACAAATATCTTGCTGCTTTTGTTTAGTGAAATGATTAATTACTACTTGTAACCTCGTTCATGATGTAAAATCTATTCATAACAGTAGCTGGTAGGGTATTTACAATATGTTTCCTATGCCTGAATTACAGACAAGAATTCTGTATCTGGTGCTAAATCGAATTAGGACCAAGTCTCACTGCATCTCACCAGACTATCGATGCCCAGTGTCAGGATCATCATGAAGAAGAGCACAAACCAAATAGGGGCATTCACATTGGCCAAGAAAGCTGGGTACGCTATGAAGACGACTTCCACCCCCATTCTGCCGACTGTGTGATTGGCGTTGAACAGAGCTTCAATTTCCACATTCAAGTCAGAGGTCAGCTTACTCAGGGAGACAAAGACCAGACACCCACAGAGGAATGACGCTGCAGTGTCCCACAAGATGATGAACAGCGCAGTCCTGCAAAGGAAAGGAAGAAAATGAGCCACATCGAGTCTAGCTTGATTTGACCTGATTCAATGAAATTCAGGCTGTCAAGACAACCGCTGGGGCACTTTCCGCCATTCAGCACTTGAGACAGTGAAAAGAGGGAGTTTGGGTGGCTGGACAGCAAGATAAAGAGATCCAGAGAGCGAAGGAGGTGAAGTACAAGGATCTAAAGGTAGAATTGAGAGAAAATCCCTCTGTTGCACTAACAGCTAGGGAAGTTGGAGGCGAGATTTAAGAAGGGAATCGGGAATAAGAAATGAGTGCAACTAGGGGCTGAAAGGATGCTGCAAACACTCCTTAGTAATACCTTCAGTGTACCAAGTGAGGTGCACTAATGGCACTGACCCCACCCTCATGGGGAGTCTTGTCTGAGAGGAAGGAGTGTTTCTAGGTAGCCATAAGTTTTGCCAGGCCGTAACTGCACTGTTTCATTTGATGATGTCTGAAGAAAATACATGAATAATTCCCCAGCGCCTGTAAAACTTAGATTTCAACCCATAGACTATGACTGGGGGCATTTCAACATAACAGAAGCCTGACAATCATTCACGAAGTGTGTGAAGCTCTTGTCATATTTTACATGTAAATTTTTCTCACTGATACCAAAAGTTACGGTCCCAACAATGAATGTGATGCTACGGAACTGTTCCTTACCAGAGGGTATTTTGTCGCAGGTCATTGTAAGAAGCTAGGGTTATGGCGCCTCCGAAAAGGTGACCCAAGGTGAACAAAACTTGTGAAGCAGCATCAGTCCATATTTCCCACGTCAGCAGTTTGGTGGCGTCCACCTACAGAATGTTGACAAAATAATAAAAAAAAAGATATGTCCAGTAATAGATCAATTGCAGATGTAAATGAATTGCTTGTTTCAGGTTCTGTATTACCGTTCTGATAAGTGTAAATCAAATGACTACAATATATGTATGGCTACAGTTACCTGTTTTGGGGAGAAATATAAATCGAAGCTATTATTCCATACATCCAGGTCATACTTCAGGTAACCTGTAAGAGATTCAAGGAAGAATAAGTGCCAAATGATTATATTTACTTTCTTTAACAATCCTACTGTGCTTTGTGGACTATGGTCCTCAAGCAAAAATAATAATGTTATCAGATTCAATGCTTTGTTTTTGGTGCTACATATGCAGCCTTTCTATAAAGTTTGACATCAGTGCCCCAGTGCCAGATTGAACAAACAGTACAGTAGCCAGTCTTATTCAAGTCAGAGCAAATGAAGTTTGGCCGCTCACCCACAGATGTTTTGCTCAAGCTCTCCTGAAGCTAATACCCTTTTGATACTGAGCACAGGTAGTAAATTTACTTAAGTCCAATAGGAAAAACACATTTGAACTGTTAACCAGCAGGGTTAACTGGTATCCATGCCAGCCTGGAAATCGTGTAGGGTTCTTTTCCAGATCACGAAACTACAAAAAGCTGGAAGGATCTGAGCTGCAAGAATCAGTCCCAGAGATATTAGACCATTTAGTATATTAAGCAATTGTAGTTCCCTTTACTGAGGATCTTGGCACATGGGACATGGACAGCAACAACTCACAAAAGTACGATATAGCCATGAAAATGGAGAACTTCACACTATACGAATCTTGAAATACTTATGCTTATGTTTACATTGACAGAAACACTTTACCCTAAGAAAGAAAACAAAAGGGTCACTGCAATGAGAGATGCATGAAGGATAAGGTGATGACTATCCTGACAGTTGTTTATACATCAGAGTGAAGAGGACTGGTGAAGAAGATATGACAGGGGTATTCAAGAGAACAAAGCCATTACACCAGGATCTGGAGGCCATGTTACCATAACTAGGCCCAGTTTGATTTAGGCTTAAAAAGAAGAAAGTAGTACCATGAGATGTAGAAACTTAAGTTAGTGAAAATCGAAGCAATGAAGACATTGCAAAGCCTAGTAGTGAAGCGAAAAAAATAGTCGATGAATAATTTGGAGTAGAGTATAATGAAGATTGGCTGAGCGAGTGGGTGTATTTGACATGTCAGCGGAGAGCACCCCAAGCACTAGCAAACAACTAACATAGCTGGTTATTTTACTTACTATAGGCCAAAAGTAGTAACATCACAGCATACGGGAACGTATTGGTGAAGTACATGACCTTGCTTGAACTCCTGATGCCACGGACAAGGGTCAGCGTGACAAACAGCCAGGTTAGACCAAGACCCAGAACTAACTGAGGCTGGATCTCGAAGTCCTTGTCGTCGTTCAAGTGGACCACTTCATTTCTGTGACAATACAGGGAATGAAAAATAACTGGACTTTAACCTCAGCAATATCATCTATTTAGCAATAAAGTTTGAAATATCATGGTCATACATTGAATTTTTTTTAAGTTCAAGTAGTCATAAAGTGAAATGGCAAATGAATATGGTTAAACTAGATGCATGCTCAAGAAATCAGGATGCATTGGACAAAGGAAGGTGGAGAAGGCTGACAGGAAACAGCGACCCCATATAGAAATGGGCAAAGCTGAAGACAAAAAAGAAGAAAATAGACGCATGTATCAAGATTCAGGGCAAATACTGTTGGGTATGGAGAGTTTCACCGCCCCATTTGGGATAAAGATGCCCTAGGGCAGGTTAAAGTAGTGCACACAGCCTCTGAATAGGCTAGGTTAATTAAGATGGGTAAGCAAGTGGGTAATCCAAGATAAACCACTCAAAAAAAAAAAAAAATTTATGGAAAATACAGTGTTTGAAAATTCAAGTTCTCTCTCCATAGGTCTAGTGACACAAGACACCCCTCCACTCCACTGAGTTATAGGAGGAGCAAGGCAATAGCCCCTTAGGCCTATATCTCAGCAGGTGGACCTATGCTCCCTTGCTCCAAACCTTCTGCCCCTAGCTAACTAGAATATATTATTACCATTTGCTTTGATAGCTGATTCAACTGACTCACCTGAAAAACTCCACTGACTTTTGGTAGTTATCGTCTGGTAAGCCAAGTCCGGAAGCTTGGAAAAAAATAATTGTCAATATTAATAATTGTAAAAATATACTCTATTTTAGCAATAACATTCTCTCTCTCTCTCTGTCTCTCTCTCTCTCTCTCTCTCTCTCTCTCTCTCTCTCTCTCTCTCTCTCTCAGGGTCTCACAGGGTTAAGAGTTAAACCATCAACGCTCTTTTGTATAACAATACATACAAATTATTCTGAAAATAATCTCCAAGAATCACTATTGAAGATCTACAAGCTTCTTGAAAGTCTTGCAATCCATGTCGAAATGGTTTTGTATTTCATGATATTATTATTACTATTATTATTCAGATGATGAACCCTATTCATATGGAACAAGCCCACAGGGGTCATTGACATGAAATTCAATCTCCCAAAGAATACGGCGTTCATTCAAAAGAAGTAACAGAAGGTAAAGGGAAATATAGAAAGGGAAGATCAGTTATTAGAAAAACATATGTATCAGCAAATAAATAAATAGATAAAATACAAGGAGAATTTCTAGGGTAGTAATGCACTGCATCTTCGCTTGAATTTCTGAAGATCTAATTGCACAATGCCCAGAGGGAGGCTGTTCCACAGTCCAACGATGTGAGTAGGAAAGGACCTCTGGAACCGAGAAGTTTGACAGTGAGGCACATTTACTGCTTATTGATGCTGCTGTTCAGTGAATCTGGCTGCTCTCGGCAGGAGAAAGGGATCAGGGATCAATAGTGAATGCGAAAGATCTGTTGAAATGCAACTTATGAAAAAGTGACAAACAAGAGACCCTCCGTCGAAGGTCCAAGTCATAACTGCTACTACTGGGACCCAGAAACCTACCACCACGAACCACTCTATCTAAATAATAACTTCTGAAAAATTCGACGGTGGCTTTAGCAACTCACCTGTGCGATTAGGGGCGAAAGTGAAGTCTTTCCTGGCGGAGTGCTGAATGTAGGTGATGGTCCAGCCCAAAACAACAGCGTAGTAAATGCTTATAAGAGCAGATGACAGCACCATCGCCCAGCCTACACCTAGTGAGAGAGAAACACTTTATTGCACAGAAATTTTTATTGCGCAAAAACATATTTATTGTGCAAAAAATGCTTATCGTGCAAATAATTACCGCTATGAAAAATGTGCATTATATTCTTATATCTTAGTTACCAGAGAATAAAGGCGCCATTGAAGCATAGGCGTTCGTGGGTCCGAGACTCAGGTACTGTCCAATGGATATGTCGACCACCGTCAGAGGGAAGCCGAGCACCACCAGGGTGACGCCGTAGGCGATGAGGAAGTACACTGTAAAATAAAGAAGAAGAAATACATATATTACTTGCATTAATACAGTCCAGTGTTGCCGTTTTGTGGTTTTTTGTCTGATAACGTGGTCAGATAGCGATATCTGGCATCTCTCTGTGACCACACCGACTATGACTGCTTCTTTGTAAAATAAACCCCCACACTTTATAACATTGCTTTAAATTTTGGTAATTAAGCTTTGATAACGACTAAAAAACTACCATAAATAAAATATATACAGAATATGTTTTATTTAATCCTTAAATAACAAAAGCTTTAAGTTGTATTAAAATTTGTAAAGTCAAATCGAATATTCATCTCCTACTGATGGTCAACTTTGACAATATGGAGGAAAATTAAGGCTATTTCACACCGGATGCGATGCTGTTCACGCCATGCTGTGGCAGTCATGCTGCGGCATGTGGGTTTTAATCACTGGCATTATTTCAAGTGAGGCCATTCACGCCAGGTGTGAAGCTATGCTACCGATGTCTGCGACATAGTGTTCATAGCTTCCAAGATTGCCGGGCACCCAATCTTTGTGGACGTAGCTCGTCTCGCGCATGCGCACTTGGGTCTCACAGCAGATGTTCCCGCCCCCGCCTTTGACTTAGTTGGTGTCCTTCTTCTTCATAAGTTGTTCTATGAATGATAGAACTTCACAGAATTGAGCTGGAGACAGTCTGAAATATTGTCTAAATTAATTTTCTCCTCGTCCATTTCCAGCTCTAGAACAAGGTGATGATATTCACCAGATTCTGGTCTTGTCATATTTGTGTCATGCACCCACTTCTTTTTTCTCTTATTCATTGCTAAACTTAACAGTAATAGCTCCTCCTCCTCCTCCTCCTCCTCCTCCTCCTCCTCCTCCTCCATCATCTCAAGGGACCACAGCGTACTGTCTCCCATCACTGCAGCAAAGGAACTGTGTGTCCACAGACATTCATAGCTTTTGGTGTGAATACCCATGTGGAGAGTATAGCTAGTATGGTTCCTCATTGGACGGGTGGGTATCATTCTCGGCTAGCACTCTGCTGGTCCTGCGTTCGATTCTCCGACCGGTCAATGAAGAATTACAGGAATTTATTTCTGGTGATAGAAATTAATTTCTCGTTATGTGGTTCGAATTCTGCAATAAGCTGTAGGTCCCATTGCTAGGTAACCAATTGGTTCCTAGCCACGTAAAATAAATCTAATCCTTCGGGCCAGCCCTAGGAGAGCTGTTAATCAGCTCAGTGGTCTAGTTAAACTTAGGTATACTTAACTTTTTATGGCTCTGTAGCATAGCGTAGCGCACTTAGCATTGCATCTGATGTGAAACGGCCTTTATGCAGATGCAGCTGCAACGTTAACACTGACGTTTAGTCGTTTACCCACACTGAGTGTGGTCACGGTGGCAACACTGCTACGGTCTGGCTACATAAGGTTGAGACTTGAAGGCGATTAGCGCTGCTGCCATATTTTCTTAACCCCGTTCAAACTTTCCAGGAAAAAGGGGGAGGGTTTGGTAGATTTGGCATTCGGTTTGAGTGGCTCTGCCACTTCCTGGTGTATGGATGCGGAAGTGAAGGGACACCGGTCACAGTAAAAAGGGGATTGTTTGTCACCTCCCTCCATTCATTGGTACAAAGGCAAAACACAGATATCAAAACATTGTACTTGGACCTTGCTGTGCATTTTTCATAATGCTTAATACAAAGTTTAATTAAAGATGGGAAACATGTCACGCCGCTAATTATAGGAAAGTCTCAACCTTCCATAGCTATAATAGAATATAACCGAAGACTGACAAGAGAGAGAGAGAGAGATGGACTTACCTCCCTTATGTTTGTAGCAGTAGTATGGGAATCGCCACATGTTGCCCAGACCCACCACTGCAGCCAATAGTCCCATAATGCTGTCTGATGTGCTGTTCCATTTCTGTCTCGTCGGGACGGGTCCTGCCAAGTACAGGAACAGTCTCACCACCCATTTCCTTAAACCCTGGAATAAACAGATCAAGCGTGTTATCCTATTGCTCAACTGAATGGCTTGAACTTAGGTTCTGATCCTACACACTGCTCTTCACCTACCAGCTCTGCTTTCTGTCTCACTTTCTCAGTTCTAAGGCATATAATCTCGAAATTCTTCTAAGAAAAGGTGAGTGATTAGTTTTAACTAATTCATTCTAAGGAATTAAAAAATCTTTCAGAATATTGCCAGATCATTTTTTTTTATAATAATCCACGTGCTTCAGATATGTCGTGTGTGGAATGGACATGAGAATTTGCTTAAAAGAAATATTGATGGCAATACAATTTCACTCCAGTGACAAAAAACTGCTAATGCTTTGGAGAACTGTCTTGTAATCACTGTAGATTGCCATGCAGAATCCCTTAAACATTCTATTAAATTATGAAATCTGGACATTAATAATAGTGTATTATGCTATTAGCTTATATTCTTCACAGAAGCCACAGTAAAATTTCTGGAAGTCTCCAGAGCATTATCAAGTCTGAATTCAAGAATAAAGGAAGTCTTCATTATAAATAAAAAGTGAAACATGAACATCTTATTTACCTGATACATTCTCTTAGCTTGCTGTTGAATATTGCTCAATGGCCAGGCTTTAACGGAACTCTTTGTTGCTGGAAGACCTTGGCTGGGGTCTACCCCTGCCTCTGTATGTCCATTGAGCTGAGAACCACTGGTTGGAGTGCTTTCCCTGGTGGGACTAAGAGAGTCGTCGTTGTCCTGCACTCTGTTGTTGCTTGGCTCCAAGGCAGGTGGCAGGTTGTGCCTGGCGATGCCATCTTGATCAGTTTGAACTCCAGGCATGATTACAGTTCTGGTGCCAGAAAAGTTCATTTCAAGAGGCCCTCCTTGTCGCCCGTTGCTCTCCATTTTCAGCCCGGCTTTGTTGGTCGTCTACTGGTACTCTGGGCATAAACACAAAAGAAAATTATATTACATGAAGTTTATGAGATCTCAAAGACTCCTATGGTTAGGAAATGTGATGAAAAAGGGGGATTGGTGAAAGTTTTAATAGTGGTGTCCCTCAGTGGTCTATTAGGACTCAATCTCTTTAACCCCATCTTGATCTGTGACCCTCCACCCACTCGCCTCTGTAAGGTGAATTCCGTTTCTGCCGGCATAAGGCCAACTTAATCTAAGAGAACAGAAAATGCTATAGCAAAAGCCAGGCCTCTTTGTAGCTAAGCCCCCGCCCACTGCACGCCAGTGATTGGCTAGCTCTTGAAAGAGGAATGACGTCACACTAATTAACAGTCCAAATGATTACTGTTGTGTTGAAGTCTCCAGTACTATTCTTCAGTGCACAGGGGATGAGGTTGCAGGACCCACACCCTTCTTTGCTTTGATTGTGACCAACAACCACCAGCTGACAACCAGGTACTGTTTTTAAGTGTGGAGGAAAGAAGGGTGTGGGTCCTGCAGCCTCATCCCCTCTGCACTGAAAAATAATACTGGAGACTTCAACGGAGCAGTACAGTAAGTAATTATCCATACACCTGGAGATTTCAACTCTGCTTGTGTATTGAGGCTGCGCATGAGCAAAAGAAAACACAAAGATACACGGACAATTTGATCCAAGATCTTCGTAATAATATTATATAACTTAATATATCTTTTAAAGGAGATATCAATTGCGCACTTCACAACTCCAGGAACCCAAATCCTTACTGGTAATCATATAACTATAAGATCTCGAGTAGCTTAAATAAGGTGAGCAGAAAAAAAAATAGTCTTATTTTACAACTTTTCGAAGAATGCCTAATGTTTGCAGTATCTGAAGTAACTAGGCTTTGTTTTTCTCTCGCTTAGCAAGTTGTTGTACTTCCAGTGTTGTTTTCCACACTGACCATGTCCATTTTGGAACAGTAAAACGCTCCGTCAGAGCAAAATACAATCAATCTGTTGGAGATCTGGAACGTACAATATAATCACACCGTTTGAATGACGTCACGATGCTTGGCGCGGGGACTTTTCCCCGGTGAATATGAAACGCAAAGCGGTTATTTACATCGCCCCACGTCAAGTGTTCTAATACCTAAGGGTCGGTGGGAATGGGAGGGGTTGTCTTCACGGGGTGTGGGGGGGTGGGGGACCGGCTCTCCCAAGGTTTGTGTTTCTTTCTCTCCCGCAGACTAGGACAGTGTTGCCAGATTACAAGATTTAGAAATCATGGACACTTGAAATTTCTCACCATATACGAAAAATCTATACCTTTACACACACTCAGACCAATAAAAAACGTAGAGACAATTATCACGTACGTGAAAAACATAAAGCAAGAATTTTAATGGTGTATGAAGAAAGCAAAATTATTTGGAAAATGAATAAGCAATGCAAACAATTCAGAAACTAAACTAGCTTACTTTCATTTGGAGCATAAGAGTACAAATTAAAATAAATTATAATAAATTTGAACTTAAATCTTTAATTACATTTCTCTGACTCTGCTTTTTTCAATAGGTCCTGATTTTCTAGCACCCGCCTATAAAATTCTTGACGCTGAAAATTAAGGTTCCTTGTGCATTGTAAGATAGCTTCTACAGAAGCCACATCCAACTTGCTTCGTTCATCGATTTATGGATTTAGGCATATATACCAAGCACTGGGGCGACTAAGGCCAATCAGCGCTGAAACGGAAATTGACAGTGAAAGTTTGAAAGGTGTAACAGGAGGAAAACCCTTAAATAATGCCCACATTGCTCCGCAAGTGGTGCACTGACGGCGCTACCCAGCTACGGGATCCTGTCTTCAGAGAAAGCCAACGATTTTTAGAATGTGAGAGAATGAGGCGGCATTCTGAACACCAGCAAACTCGCAGAAATCTTTAAGCTTCTCAAGAAGTTCGAACAGTATGAATACTGAAGTCAGGAAACAACTGAACAACGATCACTTCAACATCAACCGAAAGTATGTGGGCTGGACATCCAAAACCTTCCCTCCATCGAATCATTCACGCTTTCCTTGAATTTTGAAAAGACATTGTTTGTGCCTTTGCGCAAACGTCCACCAGGATTAGTACTAGTGTTATCTCCACCAAAAGCTATAATACATTTCGTCACGTCTAGTCCTAACTCGACGAGGCTCTCTCTCTGCAGAAGCTTGCTATTGATTTGTCAGCAAGCCATTTTTCCGTGAAAAATATTGCACAATCAACGGAAATATTTTCTCAGCATTGTGATTACTTGCGTCTGTAGATATGCCATAAAAAAAGTTATTTATATCTTCAACAATCTCGGCAGCACATTTTGTCCTAGCACTTGAAAATTTGCTTGCAATTTTAGAATCAGGGAATACTGTTGGTAGTAATATATTCGTACAGTCATTTGAACTGCATGACTGATTATGATGAACAGTATGAAAGGCCATAGCTACTTCTGCGGCTATTATTTTATTTTTTTCGTCTGTGTTTTTCTGGATCAAGAAGTTTGTTACTTATTCGTCTTTTTTTTTAAGTAGAGGAAATACTGTATCGTTTGTGCTTTGCTGAATCTGTGTCTATTTATACTCCTCCCGCCATCTTCAATACCAAGAGTGCAGTTACATAAACCACAGTTCCCGCTTCGTTTGATAAATGTCCATTTGCTAGAATATTCATCACGAAGTTTACATTTGCGTTTTGGCATCCTGGGACGGATGAATTAGCTTTCAAGTCGAAAAAAAAAGTAGGACGTGGTAAATAGTAACAATTAGTGACAGGATGATTCAATGCTAATGCAGACACATAGATCTGCTCAGCTGGAGAGCAAGAGGGTAACTGTCTCTGTTCGTACAGTTACCAACATATTGGCGATTACGACGTACACCGTTTGCATGACGTCACCTTGCCTGGGGTGGGGACTTTCCCCGGTAGGTATAGGAAAGGCGAAGATGATATTCACTTTGCTCTAAGCATTCTAATACCGAAGGGGGTTTGGGAATGGGAGGGGATGTCACTGCGGTGTGTGGGTGGGTAGGAGGACGCTCTCACGGGGATTTTTTTTCTTTGGCTCTCTCCCTCAGACTAGGAACATTCTTCCTCTTCGATTGTCAGGTGCAACTTGCATACTTGGCGGACGAGTCAATGTGATGATACTGGTTTTCCACTGTGTTCTTCACTTTCCCGTCGTCAGTCGATATTTCTTCTTTTTCTTCTTCTTTGTTCAAGTCTTCCATGGCGTTGTCAGTTATGAATTATTACTCTTTTTTCTCTCTCTCCTTTGCCATCCACCTCGGTTTCTCTCTCTCTCTTTCTCTCTCTCTCTCTCTCTCTCTCTCTCTCTCTCTCTCTCTCTCTCTCTCTCTCTCTCTCTCTCTCTTTAGATTGAGCCAGATAGTTTTGCGTCATGGTAGGTCTGTGTTAATAGTAACATGAAATTAGGTTTCGTCTGTGAAAAAATGGCAAAGAATCTGATTTTTGCGGGAATGTGGAGCGATATATGTCTAGCATCACCCCCCCCCAAAAAAAAATTAGTCTCTCAGGGGTGGGCAACATATTTTTTCGGCCTCCTTTATCACCACACATTCAGAGCCAAAATAAAAGCAGTTTTTACCATAAAATTAGTTAAAAGAAAAAGACTTGGAAACCGTTGTTCCTACGAAAGTAAGGCACAGAAGAACAGAAATTGGAATCATAAAAACACGTCCAATGCTTCAGTCCCCGTCTCAAAATGTCTAACAGTTAGACTGCCATGGCCGTTCGAAATTTGAATGATGTCAGATTTAATATTTATTTCTCTATCTGGAAAGCAGTCATTCAAAACAACTTCATACCTCAAATTATATAGGAGATATTGCAATTAAAAATTGTTGTATCCCAATTTCATCGCAAAAAAACAAGGAAAAATGTAGCGTTCTTTAATGTAACTCACAAATGGTCATTTATTCAAAAAAAGTGCGTGGAATAAAAAAAATATTCAGAATATCAAAATATGTCATATGAGGTAATTATCAACTTCATGACACTGACAATATGGGAGATATTATAATTCACTTTTTGAGTATTTCAATTTCATCATGAAATATCAAAACGATAAGCAATTCATTATCTAAAAAAATCATTTATTTAAAAACAAAATATCCAAGGAAAAACTTTAGAAACATCAACATATACTAAATAAATTAAGTTTTAACTTAATATCTCTGAATATAGCGAATACATATTCCAAATTTTGTTTTGAGCACAATTTCAACACCAACCTTACGGTACAAGGGGCAATCTGTGAAGGAACAAAGATCTGACATACTGTAGTACTACAGTTCTAATATTATTTGTAATTTGTTTAGGAAAAGCTATAACTGATATTATCAAAACTAAATTCGATATCTTTATTTTGCTCTGCCATTTGAACAATGGCCACCGTAGACCTCACAAGCTGTAACACAAAAGAGAACCCCTCTTCTACAGCTAACTTTTTTGGGGTGATTTTTCGTAATTTTTTCACAGATTTATTGCATTTTGCTTTAATTTCATGTTACTATGACTCTCTCTCTCTCTCTCTCTCTCTCTCTCTCTCTCTCTCTCTCTCTCTCTCTCTCTCTCTCTCTCTCCCCTGTCAGTCTTCGGTTAGTTGGGTGGCTTAAATGAAACCAGGTTCTTAAAAGCATAGGCCTAAGAGGTAATACATTGTATTTATCTCCCCCAACCCACACCCATCTCTCTCTCTCTCTCTCTCTCTCTCTCTCTCTCTCTCTCTCTCTCTCTATTTTTCCAGCCAAACAAATTCTTTGACAACTCCTCAGCCAACACATGCCCCAACAATGTGGGCGTTTTCCAGTTGTGTTCAAAATTACCTTGTGTTGTGAGAGAGAGGACAATTAAAAGGCTCTATTTGACTAGCGGAGACAAAGACTAAAGAATGCATAATCTCTAGAGTGATCTAGACCTTGGTTACGTCGTGACAGAATGTCCCAAAGCCAGTTAATTATACAAACATATGTTCGCGCCTAAGGCTCCTTCCTCTCAGCCCAATCTGTTGACGAATCATTTGGTAGACATCATCTCTCTATCTCCAGACCTGAATTCTACCCACAGATCCACAATGATAATTCCAGTCCTTTCGACCTACGGTACTAGTTGAATTGAATATAGAGTTTAGACCCAAGGCCAAGCACTGGGTCCTATGAGGTCATTCAGTGCTGGAAAGGAAATTGAGGGGAGGTAGGTCTGAAAGGTGTAACGGGAGGAAAACCTCGCAGTTGCTATATGGAATAATTTGTTAAGAGAAGGTGGATAGCGAGATGGATGAAAGAATATGAGAGGAGGTACAGTAAAAGGAACGAAAGGGGTTGCAGATACGGGCCGAAGGGACGCTGCAAAGAGCCTTTAGTAATGCTTACAGTGCACCCCGTGAGGTGCACTGACAGCCCTATCCCCCTACAGGACTTATGGTACTAGTTTAAGTGGACAAATTTTAATCGAATTTTCATGTCTTCGTGTTTTCTTTGAGCGACAGACACGAAGCAAATATAACTATGAGGATGTCTGGAACTTGAGAGCTAATAAAACCTTTTGCCCTGTAGGAGGGCAGTGCCGTCAGTGCACCTCATGCGGTGCACTGTAGGCACTACTTAGGGTCTTTGCAGCGTGCCTTCGGCCCCTAGCTGCAACCCCCTTTCGTTCATTTTAATGTACCTCCTTTCATGTTCTCTTTCTTCCACCTTACTTTAAACCTTCTCCTAATAGCTGATTCCTCCTGTTACACCTTTCAAACCTTTTACTGTCAATTTCCGCTTCAGCGCTGAATGACCTCATAGGTCCCAGTGCTTGGCCTTGGGCCTAAATTCTATATTCAGTTCAATTCAATAAATGTTTTTGAAACCAATCACTGTGACCCTGTCAGCAACATTCAGGCGAAAAGTTAGCAGAGAGTGGAAATGTTATATATATATATATATATATATATATATATATATATATATATATATATATATATATATATATATATATATATATATATATATATGTATATTTTTTTCAAAATATAAAAATTTCAAGCATGAGAGAGTAAAGCCGGGAATTATCTATCGACTAAGCATGAAATCACAACATACGTATATTAGTCGACCACTCACTGTAACCTCAGAGCATGAAACCGCCTAAATACTTCCTTTTTTTAAATATCAAAACTTATATCCAGATCACCAGTGATTGTGCCGAGCCGTTTACGACGAGCAGTATCAAAATAATTAACAGCTTTGTGTGTTCATCAGCGTATCGAATAAAATCTTATATGTCGTTACTAAATGCACCTTGAACGTATGATAGAACATTCATGAAAATGGTTACTGTAAACTTGGCGTTGGCAACACTGTCTCCAAGGCATTTTCCCACGTTTTCACCGTTTTCAATGAATTACTCATCTTTCAGAGAAAATGTCATTTGAGATGACCACTTAGCGTTATTCTAAACAATTTCCTAATGGAATTCATACATCATAATCGTTTAATTGTAAACAACACACAAAAATACATTATGTAATTCTCGCGTCCACTGACTGTGTACAGAGATAAGCTGGAAGGAAAAACCTTCACTCGAGGAACACTTGATAACCGAAAGCCTTCACGAAATACTACAAAAGCCCTTCATGAATGGACCTACCTTTGTGAAGGATTAATGTACCGCGAGAATACAGGCAACATTCGAACAAAGGATATGTGAAGGTCGGTTCCTTTGCCGAGGATGACCACAGGTCGAATGCTGTTGTCGAGAGAAGATCTCGGGAGTTCTCTTCCAAGGAAATTCTGGATGGATGATTCTCCTCCTAGACTTACTACTACTTTGAGGTGTCAGTTTGGCATTTTCATCATTATTATTATTATTTCATCGCGTGCATGGCTCTCTCTCCTTTATGTACACTGTGCTGGTAATAATACGCCAGCTGACCTGTTGCATACATAGAAGCAAAAGAAAAAATATGTTTTAGCCACTTAAACCAAAAAATGCGGATCATTGCATCATGCCGTGAAATACTACAAAAAAAAAAAAAACTAGGAAGTTTTGTTTATTTAAACCGATTTGTTCTAGCGATGTGGTTCTTAACCTTTTCAATGTGTGCACCCCTTTCAAATCAGATCTTAGTTCTCGCACCACCTGAATCGCTGGAAATAAAAAAAAATGCTCAAATACAAAGTTGATGCGAACGTACCCTTTACCCTTCCCTCGAGAATGTTGCAACGTTGCCACTTCATTAGGGAATTAGGTGTGGGTTTATTATAGCTCAGAGCACTGCTGTAGCAATAATAATAATAATTGTTATTATTATTATTTATTTTATATTTTTATTTTTTGCAGAAAAAATAACATGCGTATATAAAATATACGCCTTAATTATTCATAGGCATCTCGCACCCCCGATATGGGTGCGAGCACGACGTCGAAAAGCATTTGACCAAGTACTCTTTTACAATAATTTCCATAAACTGTTTCACCCCCGTCAGTGCACCTCATGCGGGGCGCTGTAGGCATTACTTAAGGTTCTTTGCAGCGTGCCTTCCTTAGGCCCCTAGCTGCAACCCGTTTCGTTCTTTTTACTGTACCTCCTTTCATATTCTCTTTCTCCCATTTTACTTTCCTCAACACTCTCCTAGTGCAAGTGCTCTGAGGTTTTCCTCTTGCTACACCTTTCAAACCTTTTACTGCCAATTTCCCTTTCAGCGCTGAATGACCTCATAGGTCACAGTGCTTGGTCTTTAACCTGAAATTCTATATTCAGTTTAATTCCATAAACTGTTTCACATAAGCGCAATGTCTGCGCACTTAAAGCAGATAAATTAGCGGTTCATTATTTCATATCTTATTTTTCCATAGAGGGAACAAGCTGTTCCTCTGTATATGAAAAAAAAATATGGAGTTACTGAAGGAATAAAAGTGATAAGGATTAAAGCACACAGGAACTCGATCAAAAGAACGGATTCTGAGAAAAAGAAAGCAAAAACTTTGCAGATAAAATCTTACTTCGCTTTCCAGAAGCCTTCGTTTGACATCTGAGGGTGCATTGTGAGAGCACCAAAAATCACTGCGTGACCACTATGGGATAATTCTGGTGAATTGGGGGTGAGCCAGGCTAGGGGGGTGGGGAAGGGGATCATTTGTGACGTCAGAACAGACTGGTTCTCAGCGGTTAGACTTCCCAGAGGCGCGAACTTTGATTTTTCAAACCAGTTGCAGGCGCAATTAGTAGCATGCGCAGAAATAGCGCCGCCGCCGCCATGGCTGCCAGGAGTGAGTTTTGTATTTGAGAGAGTAAAACTTTCCGTGAAATGTAACCTGGAGGACAGGGAAGCTGGCAAAGATAGGGCGGATGTATAATTAATGTAATCTATTGATTAATAGGAAAATTCATACATATCATACGAGATGCCATAGAAATGTATCGTTTGTTATATACAAATACCCAAATGAGACATTAAAATTCCCATCAGTAGCTAACACAAGTTTACCACAAACGTAATAATAATATATATATATATATATATATATATATATATATATATATATATATATATATATATATATATATATACACTACTTATTTCGTTTGTGGTTAACTTGTGTAAGCTACTGATGGAATTTTAATCTCTCATTTGGTATTTATATAACAAACGATATATTTCTATGGCATATCATATGATATGTATGAATTTTTCTATTAATCAATAGATTACATAAATTACAGCCACCCTTTTTTTGCCAGCTTCCCTGTCCTCCAGGTTACATTTCACGGAAAGTTTTCTCTCAAATACAAAACTCACTCCCTAGCAGCCACGGTGGCGGCGCTATTTCTGCGCATGCCTCCTAACTGCGCCTGCAATTGGTCTGAAAAACGAAAGTTCGCGCTTCAGGGAAGTCTAACCGCTGAGAACCGGTCTGTTCTGACGTCACAAATGATCCCCTCCTTCCCACCCCCTTGGCGTGGCTCACCCCAATTTACCAGAATGATCCTTTAGTGGTCACACAGTGGTTTTTGGTGACCACACACCACTCTCAGACGTCAAACAAAGGATTCTAGTTCCTCAATGGAGGAGTTGGTATCGTTCTCAGCACTCCACTGGGCCCACTTTCGATTCTCCGACCGGCCAATGAAGACTTAGAGAACTTTACTTCTGGTGATAGAAATTAATTTCTCGTTATAATGTGGTTCGGATTTCACAATAAGCTGTAGGTCCCGTTGCTAGGTAACCAATTGTTTCTTAGCCACGTAAAATAAGTCTAATCCTCTAGGAGACCTGTTAATCAGCTCAGTGGTCTGGTTAAACTAAGGTATGCTTGCTGGGAACTGAGAAAGGAATTTATCCGTAAACGATTTTGCAATCTTCTTTTCAGGTTCCTTTCAATTTTTATCAAGTTCATGTCTGCTTTAATCCTTATTTTTATTCCTTCAGTAACTACATATTTTTTCATATACCTGTAGGAACAGCTCTCTATGGAAATATCAGATATGAAATAATGAATCGTTAATTTATCTGCTTTAAGTGCGCAGACATTGCGCTTATGTGAAACAGTTTATGGAATTGAGTTGAATACAGAATTTAGGCCAAAGGCCAAGCACTTGAACCTATGAGGTCATTCTGTACTGAAACGGATTTTGACAGTAAAAGTTTTGAAAGGTGTAACAGGAGGAAAACCTCAAAGCAGTTGCACTATCAATCTATTGTTAAGAGAGGGTGGAAAGTAAGATGGAAGAATGAAAATATGAAAGGAGTTACAGAACCT
Source organism: Macrobrachium rosenbergii (assembly GCF_040412425.1). Lineage (NCBI taxonomy): Eukaryota > Metazoa > Arthropoda > Malacostraca > Decapoda > Palaemonidae > Macrobrachium > Macrobrachium rosenbergii. The sequence continues at coordinate 17,725,552 of NC_089787.1, read as the reverse complement.
TAAGTAATGCCTACAGTGCACCGCATGAGGTGCACTAATGGCACTACCCTCCTACGGGGACTGTTCAAAGTGTGTAGCCTGAAAACAGTATGGCAATGAACAAAATAAGTTGTTTTATCATTCAGCGAAGGAATAAAATGCCCAATATAAGTAGACAGCCTCTTAAGTTAAGTATACCTTAGTTTGACCTGACCACTGAGGAGCTGATTAACAGCTCTCCTAGGGCTGGCCCGAAGGATTAGACTTATTTTAAGTGGCTAAGAACCAATCGGTTACCTAGCAACGGGACCTACAGCTTATTGTGGAATCCGAACCACGTTGTAACGAGAAATGAATTTCTATCACCAGAAATAAATTCCTCTAATTCTTCATTTAGACAGCCTCTTGATTGATAGCACCTCTATCAGGTTTTAGTCCTTTTTCACTATGCTAACATTTGAACGAAATTATCCATGGTTTTTAATTGTTCCGAAAATGTTTTTGTTGGTTTTAGTTTTCTGTAAAAGAAAACTGTTTTGCTGGTTTTGTCTGTCCATCCACACTCTAATCTGACCGCCCTCAGATCTTCAAAACCTCTGAAGCTAGAGGGCTGCAAATTGGTACGTTGATCATCCACCCTCCAATCATCAAACATACCAAATTACAGCCCTCTAGCCTCCTCAGTAGTGTTTATTTTATTTAAGGTTAAAGTTAGCCATAGTCGTGCATCTGGTAACGATACAGGCCAGGCCACCACCGGCCAGCGGTTAAAATTTCGTGGGGCGCGGCTCATACAGCATTATACCGAGACCACCGAAAGATAGACCTGTTTTCGGTGGCCTTGATTATACGCTGGACAGAAAACTCGATCGCGCCTAAGAAACTTCGGCGCATTTTTTACTATTTTTTTTTTAACTTTCCCTCTTTCCTGCTTATGTCACTTAAGATGTACTTAACTTATCATTGTGTTTCCTCCCGTTGGCGAATATGTGCCAAGGAACCCACATTCAGAAAATTTATGAACAATGAAGCCTACAGAGTATTCTAGACCTTCTTCTTTCATAGTTTCTCCCCAATCACTGGACGTTAGATCCTTGGTGCATGTAATGTCAATTTCTTCCCCAACAGAATCCCAGTTATTTGGTCAGCAAAATATCATTGCTTATAGGCCTAATTCCTGTTGGAGAATCAACAGGAATGGAAGAATAACAATCAGTTGATACATAAGGGAACTGCTTTTCCCTTAGAAGACATGATCTTACACAATGCTTAACTGACCCAGGTGATGTTGTAGACCGACCTGATTCAGTCTGTAAGTTAATATATATGAAATATTAAATTTTGCTCTTTACCATGTCAAGCAATTTAGGCAAAGACTCGAAAGAGACGACCAAGCCTTTCTGAAACTGGTAAAATCCTTTCCTTTCCACTGACTCTCATCAATTATGCTATTCAATACTTATAAGTTTTGTGTTTGCAAGTTTAGCTCTTCGTAAGGGACTCGAAAATGAAATAAGTCAAACTAGTAATCAATTAGGGATATGGAGTGGCTTACAAATCTTGCCAGAGCAAGTTCTGAAATAAAGCCTTGCTCCCAAAGTACTCCATCCCGTAGGGAGGTTAGCTCTGTCAGTGCACCTCACGCAGTGCACTGTGCATTACTTAAGGTTCTTTGCAGCGTGCCTTCGGTCCCTAGCTGCAACCCCTTTTATTCCTTCTACTGTACCTCCTTTCATATACTTTCTTCCATCTTACTTTTCCACTCTCTCCTAACAATTGATTCATAGTGCAACTGCTTTGAGGTTTTCCTTCTGTTACACCTTTCAAAACTTTTACTGTACCGTCGATTTCCGTTTCAGCGCCGAACGACCTCGTAGGTCCCAGTGCTCGGCCTTTGGCCTAAATTCTATACCATTCAATTCCATTCTTATTTCATTATGATTTGATTGAACCCAAAGTACTCCAGTGCTCTGGCTTGGCAGTCCTTAAGCTGCTAAACCATCATCGTTGTTAATAGGGTCGTTTGGTGTCTAAAAATTTTTCCTCTCTCTCTCTCTCTCTCTCTCTCTGTCTGTCTGTCTAGGGCAGTGGTTCTTAAACTTTTTTGCCTTGCAGCCCCCCTCTGCATTATGTATAGACCCCACGCCCCCCTACCCCTGAAATTTTTGCCAACCATAATCTATAAACAATATGTTGTCTATTTGTATGCTATTATACTTATCATAACGATAAAAGACAATTCATAAACAAGATTTGAAATTAAAACTTACTTGTATTTTGAATTTTTGGCATGTTTTGAGATAATGATTAGGAAATATATGGAAGCAGTGATAACGTTTTTGGCAATTTTGTAATTAACGTCACATTTAAAAAAATAATAGGCACCATCTGGCAACTCTGCTTGCGGCCCCCCTTGGAAGCTTCTGGTGCCCCCCAGTTTAAGAATCACTGGTCTTGGGTTTTTGTATATATATTTTAAGGTTCTGTATGGGATGGTCTGTCTTGGTTAAATTCTTGCTTTCGTGATGAATTTAGAATAAGATCGTTTTCACACTGCTACGACTAATAAGTAAGGCAATATCCTGGTACTACAAAACCGCCTTTCAAACATTGATAGATAATGGGGAGAAATGTTAGATAGAACTCATAAGGTCAGATAGGATAGAACACACTAGCGGTTCCAGGTTGGGGGGAGCATCTGGGCACGTGGCCCCCCCCCATGAAAAATAATAATAATGAAGATTTATATAATAATAACATAAATAAGAAATATAAAAATGGGAAAAAATTAAAAAACATTGTAAATATATATATATATATATATATATATATATATATATATATATATATATATATATATATATATATATGTGTGTGTGTGTGTGTGTGTGTGTGTGTGTGTGTGTGTGTTAGTGTGTGTGTATGTGTATAACATGAAAATTGGTAGGGCCCCCCCCTTGAAATTTTCTGGATCCGCTATCGGAAGCACATATGAAGAAATGGCTAAAACTCATAAGTCAAATATGGTAGACAGTAGGAAATGTTTTAATTGCTCATTCTGTGGGAAGTAGTGAAAACTAACATTATCACCTCGTTCGTTTCTAATCGATGAACAACCGTACACAGATCCAGCGAATAGAAGTTCAGCTTTCGTTATAAGAATTACAGTCTACAATATAGTACCGTGGTCTGTCATATTTATAGTTAGTGATAATTTCTTCCGGATAGTAAATTAACTGTATAGCATTTCAATGATTTGTTTCATAACTGTCACAGTGGTTTTTTTTCATAATTAGAAAAAGAACGCATTGGACGTTTTCTTTGAAATTTAAGGCGTTTTTTTAGGTGCACTAAAATGAAATAGCATTGGTGAGGAAACTGATATCGTTTATGGGAAATCGTATTGATGATAATCTTAAATGAACAAAGTTGAGAATTGAAGTCTGAAACCACGGTTTGTTCCTTGGGTATGGCTAATGTCCACATACTCCTTTCCTGAATGAGGCATCTTTAGGCGGAATTCCCTTCGAAATATTTATATAAAAAAGACAACATTCATACTGAATTTAGCAATAAGTCTGCAAAGTAGTTTGCAACTGTTGACAAAAGTACGGTAGTGGGTAAATGATTTACAATTCAAATTCAAAGTTAAAAACTTTATTCATAAGAATACAATTAGTAAATATAAAAAAAAATTGAAGGACTACGTACGTAACCCATTTAAAGGGTCGCAAGCGAGTCTAGCCCCTTTTAACCTTATGAACAAGGCTTATTTTTGCTTTTTCTCGGCGATATTTGAATGTCTGCTGGAGTTTGACTCGTGGGAATTGTCTAGAGACTTGTGGCAACTGCACGTAGCCTCCCACGGTCCCCCTCTAACAAACCAAAACAAACAACTGTCAGACAGTCAGTGTCTACTCTTGTCTGTAAGTGCGAAGTAGAATTGCCTTTACACCGTCTCCGGGTTGTTTATGATCATCCGGTTTTTCTTAACATTCGTGATTATTACTTTTTATACGCTATTGTCTCTCAATTTTACAGTAATAATTTATCACCGTGGGGCTTACGAGAAAGCAAAACCTTCAGAAAATGTGGGAAATGAGGAGAAATGACAGCAAAAGGCGAAGAGAGAGCCATGCCAAAGAAACCGAAACCCAAGTGTTTCAACCGCCAGTCCGACCGGCACCGCCCGAGAGTAGGAATTCTAAAGTGAAATTAGATTTTGGTGAAATTGTGGACCTTCACATCGCCATTGAAGACACCGAAAGTGAGAGAAAGTGTGGGCTTGTTGATAAAGACAACTTACTGAAATGGGTTCGTTCTATCGCACGTTGCAAGTACAATAATAAAATGATAGTGAGGGAAGGTAGATTTGAAGGCATGGCTAAGTCTTACGTTGCAAAGTGTAGTTAGCGCAACGTGAGCAACAATAAATTAGTGGAAGCAACGTTACAATCAAATAGTGGATCCGTTGGAATTACAGGAATTTTGTGCTGCTTTCAACATGCAGCCATTATGGGAGAAATCATATTATGCAATTGCGAGGGAGATCGACGACCACAAGATTGAATAGGTCAAAAAGGCAATGGAAAAATCCCGTGAAAATGTGGTATCTTTCCTAGATAGCGACCCCCAGCAAAGCTTAGGGTTCGTTATCTGGGGCTAATATTTCTTGGGGGTCATTAGCTTTACGATATTGACACTTCTATTTGTGTTTTTACGGTCATCCCCAACGGTCTTGTACTAAACACGCCGCAAAGGTAGATACATACCCTTGGGGTCACTAATGAGGAAAAATCCAAAATATGCATGCAGTTATAACCCACGACAGCGCGACGGCAGTCTCTACGTATGGAATCGCGTCAGTCGTTGAAATCACCACTGGTATGTGTGTGGATTTCTGAGCGCCTGGTTTAAAACTTGTCAGAACGTCAGGGATGAAGAAAGTGTTCCATTGCACGAAGAACGTCGATGGCAGTCCTCCTGCCATGGAGGTGGAAGGTGGGAAAGTATTATGGCAGCGTTCTGTAGGCAAATGTAAGCCGAGTCATGTAGAAGTAGCGTCAAATAAGACGAGGAAGGTTTAACTTCAGCATGGAAAGCTGGCCCCTACGAAGTTGTACTCATAAAAATACCTTTCCCTGCTAAGACTGAAGTATGCCGTTTTATAGGAGTGTGATCATATTTAACCGTGGGTCTTTAGCGGCACTGGGGAAAGGTGAGAAGAAAGAAAATGAAAACGAGAGAATAAGGAAGGGGAGCAGAGGGTCGCAAAAGATGAAACAGACGTTAGCCTATGGCACAACTAACATAGTGGCCGCACTTGTGTGCCTTTCGAAGATGCAGTTATCTTCAAGGTCATGTTTGGAAAATAAACCTAGCCAAATTAAGGTATTTATTAATTTGTTTTTACTATTTGTCATTTATTCACTTACCTTTTAACATTACAAAACCCCATTATTTGAACGGGACTTCGCCCATGGCTACTTTGGAGTTGCCAGGAGGGATTTAATAAACTTAAAATCCTTTATGTATATAAATAAATCACTTAAAAACAATTAAAATACATCAGATTAATAAATTAGCTTATGTTTCATTCATTGCGGGCTCACGTGCGCGCTCTAATGCTCATATGCGCCTGCGATTGGAATAAAATAAGAGTCGAGAAATGGAATCTGGCAACTCTACCTTGTAAACAAACGAACAGCTGATAGGTCAAGTAGTCAGTAGAATGTCTTATGACTGTGAATTTTCTTGAATTATCGTAATTAAACTGCAAATTGGCGGTAAGATAAGGTAATTAACACAAATATATAGTAATTTTACAACGGTAAAAGCGTTTCTAAGGCTTAATTTAGCCTATAGTAGGTAAATAATGTAAGGCTGCTTACCGGCGTGTAACCGGTGTCGGAAAACGTAGTTCATTTAGAGGTGATTTCACCCTATTTAATTATTTAATATCATCCTAATTACCCATAATTAAGATAATTACACAATTATGGACCCTGTTAGCCCAGTGAACAAGTCATAATGACGGACTGGCTGGAGAGGAGCCTCTGACTTACGGTCTGAGATCGGGGAATTGCTGATGACGTCATCATGAAGTTGTTTCGTCGTTGTTTCGTTTTATTAATGGTCGCAGGCCAGCTTTGGTTAATTTGTAGTCGTAAATTAGGTCTAGTTGTTGTTAGGTAATCCGGTGAATGGTTGTTGTTTAGTTATAGGCAACTAAGCTAGTTGCCTACCAAACCCAAGTACCCTTAGTCAGGGTATCGAAGGTTTCAGAGCAGTTTCAGGGTCAGGGTTTGGTTAATGGAAACGCAGGCCTCTTCTGATAATGTATTTTTGTTGTTTCAAAGCTAAATTTGTCTAATTATCATTGATTGCCTTGTTAGGGTGTTGGTATCCTAATTTGGTAAAACTGAAAGCTGCTACCGTGGCCTGGTTCCTGCCAGTTGCCGACTGGGGTATTTATTGCCTTTTATTTGTTTTTTTCTTATGTTATGTCCTGTATGTTTATGATATTTATTGTTTTTTATTTATGCTCTGACAATCAGCCCCCACAAGGGGCTGCTACTAAACGTTGCGCTCATTTTGCATGTAAGCTGGTGCTTACCAAGCTTAGAAGGGTGCGATAGTAGCCTTCAGTTTTACCCCTTAAGCTTACCTGAGGTCTTTGGCTGATATCAGTCTTTATGGACAAAAGTAGTAGTAATAAATTTTATTGCGGCTCAGGGCCGTATACATGGAATATACAAATACACATAATCTAAATACACAAGGTAACAAGACAGAAATACTTATCGGTAGTATCCGCACAGTTGCTGAAGAAGTAGAAAAAATAGAATTCATAGTAATGGTAATGACAGTAATTATATGGGAATAATAGAAAAAAAAAAAAAATTATAACAATAAAAAATACAGATTGTGGGCGATTTATTTCCATCTGGGGTCCTTAGGGGGTTACAGAGGTCAGGCCCAGCGGGCTAAATACGAATGTTGAAAATTGCAAAACTCTACAATGACATTAAACGCAGTAATAACAGGAAGTAGGAATACCAAAAACAGCAAGGAACATAGAAATATAATAATAACAATAATAATAATAATAATAATAATGACAGATTCTGGAGATGACACTTCATAATTGCAAATACAGAGAATAAGGCATTTAAGGCACCCATATATACTTTAGCAGTACGAGCGGAAGAGCGGCAGTTTCGTTTCTTGGTGACAGAAGGCAAACTTCCTTGCAATCATGCTGCCAGTTGCACATAGTTTACGACGCCTCTGTTCTATGTCTGCTGGATCTTTTAGGTCGTCCGTGATAATGTGTCCCAAATACGGAAATTCAGGCACGAATTCCAGACAATGGTTCCTGAGGAAAATTAGTGGTTCTGCAATATACTTAAGCGATCTCAGTAGCAGTGACATACACTGGCTCTTGGTTTCGTTGTATAGATATCAAATTCTTCTGCATATTGGCGGCAGGTGTCGATGAGTCGCTGGAGACCTTGCACTGATGGGGAGATCAGAACCATATCATCAGCATAACAGAGGTTTATTGTTGTTTCGTTGATAGTGCATCCGATTGGGAGTGAGTTCAGTTTGACATTCAGGGCACCTGTGTACATGTTGAACAGGTATGGAGAGAGAATGCCCCCTTGCCAGAGCCCGTTTAGGGAGCCGAAGGTGTACGACAGTACATTACCCCATTTGACACAGAATTGCTTTGTGGAGAACCAAAGTAATTTTGGAATGACCCGAGATGCACATTAGCCGTTTACAAGTACCACTGGTTTAGCCACCCTAAACTATAGGTCTTAAGCCATCTTAGGCATCATGTCCTCTGGGCTAATCAGTACTACAGCCTAGGAAGCTCAGCACACCCCTTCCCTCCATCCCAAATCCTCACAGTCATTAAAGATTGGAATTGCTGTGAATATTTTTATACACTTTATGGTAAATTTTTACTTTTAATACCAGCGCCACTCCCATGGGTTCTGTGTTGAGTACCAGCCCCATGGGAATGAGTGTTAAACCATAGTCTAAGCATAAGACAGTAAATATCTTTATAACTATAGAGTTGATAGATTTGAGTTTGAGTTTTGTACTAATCACATTAGAGATTTAAGGTCATTGCATAAAAGCTCCAATATTGAATAATGGTTTAACCAACATACAGTATAATCCATTATGCTGCCTATTTTGTATTGCCAAAAATTTTTGGTAATACAGCTATTTTATGTAGCCCTGTCCAAGTAGGCCAAATGTTTTGTGCCGTTATACAATGTCAGGCGAGAGTTGGGAGTTTCCAGGGCAAGGATCCCATGTTAAAGTTAGATTAGGATGTATCCGTGTCGAAATGTCTTTGGTCCGCTTTTGAGTTGTTCATAAACACAACAAAATAACCAATTTTTGTGGATCCTTAACCGAAACTTTCACTATATCTCATGCCTAGTAGAGTTGTCAACCTTTGCTGGGCTTATGATGGTGAAAGATGCAGCATAGAATTCTGAAGGGGTTCATAATATTGAACTGCATGGATGCAAAAATGCTTTTACATCTTGGAATCTCAAAAGTTCGAGTGAAGATGCAATGCATTACTAGCCTAATGCTATTCTTGCATTTCAATATGTATATTTTTATCTGTTTATTGATTTTTTAATTTGTTTTATCTTTTTAATGAGTGAGATCTCTTCTGTATTTCCCTTTACCTCCTCTTACTTCCTAATGAGCACCATATTCTTTGGAAGCTTGAATTTTAAGTCAGTAACCCCTGTGGGCATGTTCCATATGAATAGGGTTCATCTTGTGAATAGTAATAATACTTGCTCATGCTGTACCCATAGAAAAAATTATTTAGTTAATGGACTGTTTAAAAAATCATTTTTTTAATTTTACAAAATATTTTAAGTGTGTTCCACCCTAGCCTAATTATATTGCATGTGAGGTTACATTTGCTTGTTTAAAACTACCTCTAGTTTTATATTGAACACAAAACCGTGACAGTTGCATGGCTTATGCGTATTTACTGAGCTGACTGGTTGGGTTAGCTAGTAGTAGTTCTTCATTGGACGAGTCGGTAGGGTTCTCGGCTAGCACTCTGCTAGGCCCAAGTTCGAGTCTCCGGCCGGCCAGTGAAGAATTAGAGGAATTTTTTCTTGTGGTAGAAATTCATTTCTCGGTATAATGTGGTTCGGATTCCACAATAAGCTGTAAGTCCCGTTGCTAGGTAACCAATTGGAAATAGCAGCGAGTCAAATTTTCCATTGTTTAAAATGTTGAAATACTGGTGCTGTACTCTTGACCTGAATGTTGATGGGTTTATAAATGTCACTTATCTTGCACATGATGATGTCATTAAATCATGGTTTTTGTATTAGCATATGAACTTAAAAATATTTTTTTATTGAAATTATTGACTGCCTTGGTGGTGTTAAATGTTTATATCTTGTGCAACTGGTTAGGTAACTGTTACACTGTTTGTGACAGATGAGTCATGGGCAAGGTATGGTTAGTTTTTGAACACTGTCATTATTATTATTTTTTTTTCTGTCTCAGTCACCCTATTCGACTGGGTGGTATTTATAGTGAGGGGGTTTTGGGTTGCATCCTGCCTCCTTAGGAGTCCATCACTTTTCTCACTATGCACTGCTTCTAATGGCACACTGTTCTGCATGAGTCCTGGAGCTACTTCGGCACCTAGTTTTTCCAGGTTCCTTTTCAGTGATATTGGGATCATGCTTAGTAGTATTACAATGATTATAGGTACAATTTCCACAGGCATATCCCATATCCTTCTTATTTCTATTTTCAGGTCTTGATACTTATAAATTTTTTCTTTTTCTTTTTCTCAAGTCTGGTCAGTTGGAATGTATCACCCTATCTGTTCTGATACCATAGTCCCCGAGGATCTTTGCCTGATAGTTTCCTATCACTCCCTCAGGTTGGTGTTCATACCAAGTATTACTGCAAACTAGCTTATGTATCTTGCACAGGTTCCAGTGGGGGCTTTTGCAACTGAATCATGCCTCTTTTTGTACTGGGTCTGTGCAAGTGCCGGACATTTGCTTGCTCTGTGGCTTATGGTCTCGTCTTTCATATTGCATTTTCTGCATGTGGGTGTGATGTTATTTCCATCCATTGTTCTTTGGGCATATCTGGTTCTTAGGGTCTGATCTTGTGCCGCTGTTAGCATTCCTTCTGTTTCCTTCTTGAGTCCTCCCCTCTGTAGCCATTGCCATGTTTCGTTGCTGGCCAGTTCTTTAGTTTCTCGTACTGTCCGTGCATTGGTTTGCTGTGCCATTCCTCTGTTCTGTTTTTCATTCTCCTGTGTCTGTATATTTCTGGGTCTTCATCTACTTTTATCAGTCCTTCTTCCTATGCATTCCTTAGCCACTCATCTTCACTGGTTTTCAGGTATTGCCCCAGTGCTCTGCTCTCGACGTTGACACAGTCCTCTATGCTTAGTAGACCTCTCCCTCCTGCCTTTTGTGTTGTGTATAGTCTGTCTATATTTGCTCTTGGGTGTAGTGCTTTGTGTATTGTCATGTGTTTCCTAGTTTTCTGGTCTATGCTGCGGAGTTCAGCCTTCATCCACTCCACTACTCCCACGCTGTATCTGACTACTGGTACTGCCCATGTGTTGATGGCTTTCATCATGTTTCCGGCATTGAGTTTCGACTTGAGTATCGCCTTAAGTCTCTGCATATATTCTTTCTTGAGTGTATCCTTCATCTCTTGGTGTTTTATATCCTCTCCTCCTATTATTCCCAGGTATTTGTGTCGTGTCTCATCTGTGTGTTTGATGCCATTCCCATCTGGTAACTTTATCCCTTCAGTCCTTGTCACTTTGCCCTTTTGTATGTTGACCAAGATGCATTTTTCCATTCCAAACTCCATCATGGTGTTCCCAGATACAACCCTTACAGTCTGGATTAGGGTATCTGTTTCCTTGATGCTCGTACCTTACAGCTTGATGTCATCCGTGAACATCAGATGGTTAATTCTGTTGCCTCTTTTCTTGAGTTGGTAACTAGCATCCATCTTCTTCAGTACTTTTGTCATGGAATCATCGTGGCATACAAAGAGCAGTGGGGACAGTGAGTCGCCTTGAAAGATTCCTTTCCTGATGTTAACCTTTGCTAGTCTTGTCCTAGAGCTTGTAAATGCTGTATTCCAGTTGTGACTTGTATTTTTTAGGAAGCTGATGGTGTTTTCCTCTGCCCCATGTATTTTCAGGCATTCTTTTAGCCATGTGCGGTATCATGTCGAAGGCTTTCTGGTAGTCAATCCATGCTATGCTTAGGTTGGTTCTCCTTCTCTTACTATTCTTCAGTACCATTTTGTTTCATCAGGAGCTGGTCTTTTGTGCCCTTACATTTCCTTCTGCAGCCTTGCTGTTGGTGGGGGATGGTGTTTGTATCCTGTAGGTAGTTGTGTAGCCTTTCATTGATGATACCTGTTAGTCTCTTCCACATTATTGGTAGTCAGCAGGTGATAGACATGTAGTTACTCGCTATTTTTATATAAGTGACTTACCAAGCAATTACATAGCTACTAGCTTTCTAAACAGTAGTCTAACAAAATTCAAGTTTTTGTGGTGGTGCTACCATCGCTTGTGTAGGTGACAGGGTCCTGCCCACTTTCGGGACTGATAGGTACAACTCAGCAGAGAGCTTCAGTTCGTTTTCTGCCGGCTTCCAGTCAACATTGGTAGTCTTGTGCAATCGCTGCTTCGTGTTTTTTGGATTTTGTCCTGATTTTTGGTAAAGTGTTCTCTCTCACGTTTTTTGGTGGTTTTTCCAAGCTTATTAGTATCGTTAGCATTAGTTAACTTTATTCCGAAAGATAGTCAGTATGTCAGACTCAACTCGTCAGTCATTTGTTATTGCATTGAGGGGTGTAAAACTAGACTAACTAAGGTGACTTATGATTTGCACACTAAGTGTGTCAAGTGTAGAGGGCAGGAATGTAGTAGAGAGCTTACATGCCCGGAGTGTCAGGATTGGGAAGATAGTAAATGGAAGACTTTGAAGTCTCATCTGGACGGCCTAAAAGTAAATGGAAGGCTTTGAAGTCTCATCTGGACGGCCTAAAAGTAAATGGAAGACTTTGAAGTCTCATCTAGACAAATTAGGCCGAGATAGAAAAAGGAACGCAGCCCTTAGAGCCAAAAGTAGAGCTTGTCAGGAGATTCCTTCTTTACCTAATGTAGTAGAAGATAGCTCTGTATCTTCTACTTTGATTCATGCTATGTCTCCCATTCTTAGCCTTCCTACACCTTTACCCTGACTCCTTTACCAGGTTCCCGTGCTTCTGATCCCAACACTGTTGCCAGTCTCGAAGCAAACTTTGATAAGAAATTTAAATTTTTGGCCAATACAGTTGTTGTTGTTGTTGTTGTGGTTCCCCAGACTCTGTTATGCCAGGAAGCCTGCACCACAAGAAGAAGGACACCACGCTTACTGGATCTGACCATAACTGTGTGGTAGTGTGGATGTTGTGTTGTTGTCTAAGGGCTGCCAAGTTAGGGAAATCTACTAAGAGATGTGTAATTGTGTGGGGACTAACTTGGCAGAGTGGACATATGTCTGTTTGGGTGTTGTCTATGCGGTGTTTGTAGGTGTTTAGTGATTGGTGATGACCACAGCGGTCGAGTCAGGTGTACTCTCTCAATCTTGAGAGCTGTGTTTCTGTACTGCTTATGTTGGGTGGGGGTGCCGAGTATTTTGTTGTTGGGAAGGTTATTAAGTGCTTGTCTGGTGAGGTGAGTATGGATGTGTTTTTGTTTTGTGTGCTGTTTGTGGGTGGTGGTATAGAATTCAAGATATCTGTATAGTGTCTGTGTGGTGTATTCGCTATTTGCCTGTGTGTTGGAGGGTGGTCGTGAAGGTAATAGCATGGGCTGTTTGTGTTGTTTATGACCGATGCCAAGAATTGTGTGCCTCTCATGTCTAAGTGTTGCCTGATGGTGAGAATCTTGGTTTCGGCGTGTAAGTGTTCTATTGGTGTGGATTGTGTACTGCCAAGGATGATTCTCAGAGCTGTGTTTTGTATTATTTGTAGTTTGTTTAGTTGTGTGTTGGATATGGCAGGGTGCCAGGCTGGGCTGGCGTAGTTTATTATGGAGCGGATGTATTGTTTGTATACTGTGATGAGCGTTTCTTTTGTTGTCCAAATGTTGTGCCTGTTAGTGATCTTAGTGCATTTAGTCTAGGTCTGCATTTCTTGATGATGTTACTGACATGTGGAGCAAATGACATTGAAGAGTTGTGTGTGACTCCTAGGATTTTTGTTTCGTGTGTGTGTAGAATTGTGGTGTTGTTCAGCGTTGCTGTGGGTCTGTACTGATGTTCTTTGTTGTGACTTGTGAGTAGTGTACTTGTGGATTTTGTTGGTGCTACCTGTAATCTGTTTTGTGTGAGCCAGTTTTCAAGTTGTGTTATGTAAGTCTGTACTTGTGTGGAGCATACGTTTTTGTCTGCATGTATTGATATGATTGTTAGATCGTCTGCATATGAGGAGATGTATATGTTGTTAGGTGGTGTTGGTATGTCATGCATGAATAGGTTAAAAAGTGTTGGGCTTAGGACGGAGCCTTGTGGGACGCCGTTCGGGAAGTTTCTGATTTTGGATGACTCGCCATTGTAGTGTACAAATGCTTGTCTGTCTGTTAAGTAATTGGCGAGCCAGCGTTTGGTGTTGTTGAGTAGTGTGGTGTTGTAAACTTTGTTGATGAGAAGTGGTCTAGAGATGGCGTCAAAGGCTTTACTTATGTCTATTGTGATTAGCAGTGTTCTTTGTGGTGGGCGTCTGGAGTTAATGCCATCTTGTATTTTTTGTGTAAGGTTGGTGAGTAGTGTTGTTGTGGAGTGATATGGTCTGTAGCCATGTTGAGTGGGTGACAGTGGTATGTGTGGTGTGGTTTTTGCGTAAGATGAGGCGTTCTACTACTTTTGATGGTGTGCAGAGTAAAGTTATAGGTCTGTATGAAGCTGCTTGTGTAGGTGTTTTGTTTGGTTTTAGAAGTGCTATTATTTTCCCCAGTTTCCAAATGTGTGGTATAATGCAGTGTGCGTATGAATAATTGGCTATGTTTGTCAGTGTTTGTGCGCCATGGGGACCTAGATGTTTTAAATGAATGTTTGAAATGTTATCGATGCCCATGGCTGCAGAGTTTTTAAGTTGTTTAATGATTCTAGCAGTGTCTTCTGTTGTGGCTAGTATTACTGTGTAATCTAATGGGAACTGTTGTTTGCGTCTGTAGATGTGTCTGTCTTCTTTGTATTTGCGTAGGTGGCTGATTTTTTGCGTAGTGGTTTATTAAGATGTTGGCTTGTTGTTTGCGTGAAGGATCTTGTCAGATGTGGTGATTGAGGCGTGACTTTGAGTGTTCCCACTGTTTGAATTGATGAGACTGTTGATAGTTTTGTGTAGTTTGGATGGGTTGGTTCTGTAGTCTAGTGTACCTTGAAAAGTTTGCCAGTTCTCCGTCTGTTTTTGAGTTAATTTGGTGTTTATTTCTGTGTTTAAATCATGTATGCGATTTGTTGTGATTTGTGTGTGGGGGTTGGTGTATTTCTTAAATTGTTTCGTTCTGTCATGAGTCTGTTTATGTCAGGCGTGAAGTTTGGGTTGTAGTGTTTTCTGTTGCCTTTAGGAACGTTTCTTTTGTCTGCATTGTTTATTATGTCGTTGAATTGTATTGTTGTGTTGTTTAGTGTCTGTGATGATGTTATGTGTGTGTGGTTTAACTCCTGGAAATGAGCCTCAGTGGTTTCCAAGTACTCATCCCAGGCAGAGCGCTTTGTAGTTAGGGATGGTGTGTCTTGTATGTGAGAAAGTGTCATGTGGTTCGAGAGTTATTAGAATAGGAAGGTGGTCTGATGATAGGTCTGTTTGTGTTTTCCATGTGATTGATGGTGCTATGTTGGGTGAGCAAAATGTTATGTCTGGGGAAGTGAGACTAAAGTTGGCTTGGTGTGGTATGTGTGTGTGCATATCTGTGTTGTTTAGTATGTATAGCTGATCTAATTGTGTTGAGATGTCTGTGCCTCTTTGTGTGATGTCATGATGGGCGTACCAGTCTGTGTGTTTGTCATTGAAATCTCCTCCCAGAAGTATATCTGGGAGGGTATTCAACGCCTGCAGTCTAATTGTGAAGTTTGCTGGTAAACCCGTGAATATTCTGGAGGGATGTATGTGTTGATGATTGTGATTTGTTTATTGTGCCCTATTTTGATATTAAATGCTTGTAGTTCTGTGTGTCTGTCTACTTGTGTTAGTGTTCTGATGTACTGCGTTTTTTCAATGTAGGATATGTTATGGTGTATGTATGTGATGAGGCCTCCGCCATCACCATGTTGTCTGTCTTGTCTGATGGGTGTGTAATTTGGTATGTTGGGTGTTTTATGTGTGTGTTTCAGTTTTGTTTCTTGAATGATGGCTATGTGGATCTTTTGTTTGTGCATGAAATGTTTTAGTTCAATGTGTTTGTTGCGAATGCCGTCATTGTTTAATTGTAAGATGTTTATGTTGCTTGCGATTATGTCTAAGTGTGTGAGTGCGTGTATTTAGTGGTGCATTTCTGTGGGCGTTAGGTGAGTGTGTGCTATGGGGTGTTGGGGTTTGTGGGGATGTTTGATTTGTAGGAATGGGTGATGGTGTTCTGGGATTGGAGGAAAGTGTGGTAGATGTGGGAGATAGTGATCTGTGTGGTGTTGGTTGGTTGGTGTTTTGTTGGATAGGAAGTGCTTGTTGTGTATTGTTATTGTTTGTTTGTGTGTGTGTGTTACGGCATATGATGCACTTCAATGTACATTGTAGTCTTTTAGTGTACTCAGTGTGGTGCACCGAAGGTGTACCCACCCACCACACAAGTTGCAGTGGACTGATCCACCCCGGCGCGAAGCTGTGACTCGTGTGCTGCAGATGGGACGTGTAGGGGCCTGGGTTTAATTCTATGTCACCGGCTAGGGATTAATTGTAGGGATATAGTAGCCGGGTTACCATATCCCTTCAGAGAGAAACTGAGATCCAGTTGCGCTGCGCCACCCGGCACGGTACCCTGCGGAGCATTGGGGAGCCACTCCTCCTCTTCTCCTCCCCTTGTCTTCGCAGTGGGGTTGTATTGTGGACGTTTGATCCAGGCGGCCGTCGTTCCACCGCCGTCTGGAGAGGTCCCACGACGATGACGCGTCCACTCCGGAACCTGGTATGGAGTTAGGTTCCTCTTTTAGGGATTTTGTGTTGAAAATGGCCTCCAGTGTTCTGAGTGTCAGTGTTGCACCTAGTGACAGTGTTGTGAGTGTTGAGGAGGTGGCTGCCAGCCCCACTGGTATTCCTAGACGAAAGTCACTGTCCCGCTCCCCCGCACCAGGGAGAAGATATACTGGAGATCCCAGGGAGGATAGTGAGGTTTGCCCATGGACAGTCTCCCCCTCCGTCGAGCATGTTGTATGGTCCCAGGCTGCGACAGAGCACCACTGGAAAGGCGTCTCGTTCAGTGCTTCTCGTCTGTCGTCAGATTCAGAAGATTCTTTGCCGGACGCAAGGCATCAGCGGCTTTGATCTTCCCTCTCTCGGCCTTTGAAGAGGCACTCCGATGTAGCAGACAGTTCCCCTCCTCCTGTCAAGAGGTCGCGAATGCCCTATTTTGGTCTCAGAGTGACATGATTCTTCGAGTAAGCACCCGTCACAGTCTGCTAATCGCTCTCGGCTAGGAGCGCCCCTCTCCTTAGACTCGCTTGGCACCTGCTTCACTGTTTCAGTCTTCCACCTGACCGCTCGGCGCCAACCAGGGGACATTCGGCGCCTCTTCCTTCTTCATCAGCTCAGGTAGATTCTGCTTTAGCCTCGATTGTCAGCTTGAAGAACTCATGGGCTTTTGAAAGAAGAGGACTGTCGTTTCCAAGCGCAAGGACACCACCTTATCACCTGTCTCTTCTGACGAGGAAGAACCTGAACAAGATACAAGGAAATGAACTGCTAACGTCGCTTGCCTCCCCATGCTAGTGCTTTCCTGCTCCTCGAAGAAAGTTCTTTGAGAAGTAGAGGAGTGGCCAGCTATGAAGAGAGACCAAGGTAAAGCCACCTTCACCTTCCCCCCTTCCAAACTTCTCAAGAAGTAGTATTGCTTCTACGCCACTGGGGAAGCTCCCTCCTTGGGAGTCTCTGCCTTCTCCCAGGGGAACTTCTCTGGCTTGGTTAACGCTACATGTTGTTCTGCGTTCTCCCCAGCCAAGATTTCTTTCTCTTCACCCGAACAGAATCATCTTGTCAAGAACCTGTTCAGGGTATTAGAAATTTTTAGCTTCCTCAATTAGACGGTTGGGGCTTTAGCAAGAAAAATCGAGGATTGTCCAGTCCTGGCCAAAGATTTCTCTTCTGACTGGCTGGGGGTATTGTCTTGCGCAGACAAGGCAGTCAGGGATGATTCTTCCAAACTCGCCTCTTTGTTTTCAATGGGGATCTTGAAAAAGCGAGAGCTGTGTTGCTCCTTCACCAGTGAAGGAGTCACTACAACACAGAAGTCAGCCCTCTTGTTCTCGCCATTAGACATATATCCCATCTCTTCCCCCAAGGTACTGTTAAGGAGATCCTGTCTGATCTTCAGAAGAAAAGTGCAAATGATCTTCTGGCTCAGTCTTTCAAGCGACCCAAGGAAGCTCCTGCAACAGCAACCAAGTCGTCCTCTCCTCTACAGCCTCAGCCCTTTTGAGGAGGAAGGTCTAGGCCTCAGACTAGACCTCAGACCAATCTGCACCCCCCAAGTCTAGATCGATCTAGAAGCCATCATTTAAACCAGCTGCTAAGAAATGAGAACTGGGTAGTCCAAGTGTTGAGGGAAGGATATTCCATCCCTTTCCAAGAGAAGGCCTCCCTTATCCAAGTTGCCGATCAACTTGACTGCATACTCAACTCATTCCAAGAAGTTTGCCATCCTTTCTCAAGAAGTCGAGTCTCTCCTTCGCAAAAGGGCAGTAGAGAAGGTTTTGGATCTCGACTCGGAGGAATCCTTCAAACTGTCTCTTCATGGTCCCCAAGTCATTGTGGGCTTGGAGACCAGTTCTGGATGTCTGTGCCCTGAACTGTTTCATGCTGACAACCAAATTTCTTATGGAGATCAACCACTCTGTCATGTCCTCTCTCCATCAGGGCAACTGGATGGTCACTCTTGACTTGCAGGACGCCTGTTTCCATGTCCCAATGCATCCAGATTCAAGAAAGTTCTTGAGTTTTCTTTCAGGGGAAAGTTCAGGGTCGAGCCTTGTGCTTTGGCCTGTCCACAACCTCACAAGTGTTCACTTGCATCATTGGTCCTCTTGGGAAATGGCTTCATCTTCTCGATGTCAACATTTGTCTCTGTCTCGACGATTGGCTGCTCCACTCTCGTTCGAAGAAGTGCTTGGAGGACTTAAAAACAAGACTCTTCGCCTGAAGCAGGAGTTGAGCATTTTGGTCAGCTTGCAGAAGCCACAATTAGTTCTGACCCAGAAGATTCCCTATTTAGGGATGATTCTAGACTCTCAGACTTTTGGATTTTCTATCCCCCAGGCAGATTGACTCCTCCTATCCCCAGACTGTCCAGGAGTTCCTAGACTTCAGGACTTGCTCAGCGGTTCAATGGATTAGTCTACTGGGGACGTTAGCCTCAGTAGAACTGTTTGTGAGGTGGGGCAGGCTTCACATGAGGCCTCTTCAGTTTTATCTGTAAGCATGCTGGAGCAGGAAAATCCAACCGAACTCCATTTTCCCCATCTCCTCAGAGATCAAGGTGGACCTTCGATGGTGGTTGTCCGGAGAAAGACTTTGAGAAGGGTAGTCTCTTCTACCTTTGCACCCCGATCTAGAATTTTATCCCGATGCTTCAGATCTAGGCTGGGGAGCCCTTCTAGGGAGTCGGAAGATCTCAGGGATGTAGTCAGTAGATCAGAGAGCTCTCCACATCATTGTGAAGGAACTAAAGGCCATTCACCTAGGTTTCCAAGCCTTCTCTTCTCCAGTTTCCGGCAGAGTAGTAGCGATTTACGTGGACAACACCACGACACTGTCTTATGTCCGCAAACAAGGGGGCACCCACTCCTTCGCCCTCTACGAGACGGCAAAAGACCACCTCCTCTGGGTGGAGCATTACCAGGTGAAGATCATTCGCTTCGTTCAGGGAAGATTGAATGTCCTCGCAGACAAATTGCGTCGTTGCAATTGGGTTTTGCCGACGGAGTGGACCCTGGACTCCCTCATATGTGACGATCTGTGGAAACTTTTGGGGCAAACCAGCTGTGGACCTATTTGCAACATCAAGAAATCATAGTCTGCCTCTCTTTTGCTCCCCAGTCCCGGACCCTCTCTCATGGGCAACAGATGCCATGCTGTTGGACTGGACAGGCCTGGACTTCCCAAGACTCCTGCCACAAAAATAGTCGCTGCTCAAACAGCCCCACTTCCTCAGGTTCCATCAAGGATTGTCCGCTCTGGCCCTGACAGGCTTCAGACTGTCAGGAGCCTTTTCAGAGCGAAAGGCTTTTCGAGGCATGCTGCAGAAGCTATTGCTAGGTGCAGAAGATCTTCTAGCAGACTCTACCAATCCAAGTGGTCAGTTTTCAGAGGATGGTCCTGCCATAATAACATCTTATCCTCTGAAACCTCTATAAGCCAGTTAACTGATTTTTTCTTTCCCTGAGGACCGACAGGAAGTTGTCTCCTTCTGCTATCAAGGGGTATAGATCTATGCTTTCTTCAGTGTTTAAGTATAGGGGCCTGGATCTGTCATCCAACCAAGACATCAGCGACCTCATCAGATCCTTTGAAACCTCCAAATTAGAAAAGCCTAGATTAGTCTCCTGGAATTTGGACATTGTTCTGAAGTGGGTCACTAGCTCAACTTTTGAACCTCTCAGCTCGACCTCTTTTAAGAATCTCACTAAGAAGACCCTCTTTCTCGTGGCGTATCCTTGCTCGTTCATTATTAAGAGTTTAATGGACATCCTTGGCCCAGAGGAAGAAGAGAGACTTCTTTGTCTGGTGAGATCCTTGAAGTACTGTCCTCAGAGAACAGAAAAGACCAGAGGACCCTCCGACAAGCTTTGGTGCTCAGTGAAGAACCCTTCACGTTCTCTGTCAAAGAATGCTTTTTCTTTCTTCCATAGAAGTTTGATTACAGAAGTGCATTCTCAAGGTCAAGAAGATGTTTTACCTTCCCATAAGGTCAAAGCTCATGAGGTTTGGGCTGTCGCAGCGTCTCTGGCTTTTCAACATAACATATGTCTCGATAACATTCTACGATCAACATTTTGGAAGTGTAGGTTGGTTTTGGTTCCACACTATCTTAAAGACATGGAAATTGTGTTTGATAACTGTACTTTGGGTCCTTTATCCGTGGCTGGCAAGTTTTGGGAAAGGAAGTATAGGGGACTTTCTGTCCCTCTGCTTTCCTCTCGCGTTGATGTTGGGCATTGAGTTCAAGGGAAGCCTGGGGGTACATTGTACCCGGAGTACCCTCCAGTTTTTTAATGGTTGGGGTGCGGTTTTTATTCTATAGTAGGTGACAGCGTTGTTTTTTATTCTGTTCATTGCCCAGGGCAAGGGCAATCTTTTTTAATCTTTGTCAGCCATCGCTGAACTTCCAATGGCTGCAAAGTCCCCACTGAAGTAGAGGCAACTCTTGGCCATACTGCCACGTCCTCTACAGGTTAAGCTGAGTGCCAACCAGAGGCAGTACCCGCCTGAAGCAGCTCTCTTAAAGGTAAGGTACAAAAGCATTGCAACCTTCCTAGTTCAGTCATTATCTTTATTAATGTTAATTCCCAAATTCCCACCTCAGTGTGGAATCAGCTATGTAATTGCTTGGTAAATCACTTATATAAAAATGACATTTTCATGATAAAGTTTTACATATACTTGCCAAGCAATTACATAATTGGAGCCCGCCCTCCTCCCCTCAATGGACATTGGGCATCAAATGAATCTGAAGCTCTCTGCTGAGTTGTACCTATCAGCCCCAAAAGTGGGCAGGACCCTGTCACCTACACAAGCAATGGTAGTGCCACTGCAAAAATTTGAATTTTGTTAGACTGCCATGTAGAAAGCTAGTAACTATGTAATTGCTTGGGAGGTATATATAAAACTTTATTTTATCATGAAATTGTCATATTTCCCTTGTTCTTGTCTTTCTGTACTATGGATGTTCTCCCAGTGGTCATCCATTTGGGCGCATGGTGGTTTGTGATACAATGCTGGAGTTGTTCTGCTAAGTCCAGTATCCATGGACTTCATTGGGACCTGGGGCCTTTTGGGCATTTTCTTCAGTTGGTGTCTGACCTGGGGCTTTCCAGTTGGTAATTACCTTCAGTTGGCGTCTGATTGTGTTTGTTTTATTCTCCTCATATCTTCTGCCTCTGACTTCCTGGAGCCATGTTGCATGTTTGTCAGATCTCATCACCATGATTTGTTTTTCCAAATTATTATTATTATTATTATTATTATTCAAGTGATGAATACTGTTCATATGGAACAAGCTCACAGGGGCTATTGACTTGAAATTCAAGCTTCCAAAGAATATGGCGTTCATTGGAAAGACGTAACAGAAGGTACAGGGAAATACGGAAAGAAGAGATCACTTATTAGAGAATAAATTAAATTAATAAATATATAGATAAAAATGTAAGTAGATGATTAAAATGCAAGGAAAATTGTAATGCATTGCATCTTTGCTTGAACTTCCAAATTCCAGTTGCACAACACCCTGAGGGAGACTGTTCCACAGTCCGATGGTGTGAGGAATAAAGGACCTCTGGAACTTAGAGGTAGTTCAACTGCAAAGCACATTTACTGCATATTGGTGCTTCTGTTTTAGCGACAATATGCAATGGGTGGAGACCAAGTATGGTACCTCATTTTCCTAGACCCCATAGGGGGTTAGTGCTATCAGTGCACCTCATATGGTGCACTGTAGGCATTGTTTAAGGTTCTTGCAGCTTCCCTTCGGCTCCCAGCTGCAACCCCTTTCATTCTTTTACTGTACCTCCGTTCACATTCTCTTTCTTCAGTCTTACTTTCCACCTTCTCCCAACAGTTGTTTCATAGTGTAGCTGCGAGGTTGTCCTCCTGTTTCACCTTTAAAACCTGTTGCTGTTTCCTTTGGCCTAAAGTTTATTTGTTCATATACAGAACAAACCTTTGGTCTCAACATAAGGGAAAATTCTCTAGCGCCTGCTGGAGTCCAGTTAAAAAAAAAAGTACTGTATGAGGATTTCGGTGGGAACGGGAGTTAGCCAAGATGGCAGAAAGGAGGGGGCCACAGCTGACCTGCCTTAACCTAGCCCGACTACAATGCATCGGTTTCTCTTTGACCGCCTTCATAGCAGGTCGGTTCTGTTGCCCTCTCTGCCAAGAAGCCAGTTGTTTTTGTCCCTTCCTGCCCTTATTACTCCTTAGCGCTCTGGTTTTATCTTTCTTTTTTGTTTGTCTTGTGTTCTGTGTGATACTGTGTTATTTGTGTGTTTTTTTACCTTGAGTATGCAAACCCACAAATCTTCTAAGCTTCCCAAGCTTCAGAGAAAATGCCTTGGGGTTGGTAACAATCCTTGCCCTCATTATCTGCCTGTCTTGGGTCTAGATCCCCATTCTACTTGTAGCAGGTGTAGATCTAATGACTGTAGCGTAAGTAACCCATGTTCAGAGTGTGTTGATTGGTCTCTTGAGCAATGGAAGAACCAGTGTGGCATGATAATAACAGCATGTTTGTATAGTCAAATGCTGAGATTGTTGAGGTAATGCCTCGTCAGATGCAGGATTGGGATAAGGTTTGGTCCTGACTTTGTCAGGTGTGACAGACATAGAAATGTTTGTGAGAATGAACTGATGAGAAAGGTCGGACCTATGAGGCTGTCAGAGAATTGATTTGGTTTAGGGTTTAGATTGATTGATTTATAGCATTGGGAGTAGAGTAGGGAGACAAGGGTAGGCGTGAGAAATCCTAACCTTTCTTACAATGCCGTGTCCTGACCTAACCAAACCCTACTTTCCTAACCTAACTTAGGGTGCTGTGCCCTGGCCTGGCCTGGGGGCTTCACCCCTAGGACCTCCCTAAGCAACATTGAATATCCTATCCCCTTACTCTGCATACTACCCTAGCATTGTGAGTGATTAGCCATTTGGGAAATTCAATGTTTTTTATATATATGTAACCGTGGAAGTTTCATTGAAGTCATGATCACCTCTTGTGTTGCAGCCAGTGAACGGTGTAGTGATGGCAGAACCTGCCACCAGAAACTGCTGTTGCCAGGGGACCTTGAACCATCGTTTACAAAGTATGGAGCACATCAAAATAAGAGATGTTCCTAAGGCCTCCCCTGCAGTCTCTTGTAGCCACATCCTGATGAGGTACGTGAAGAAAACAGGTGCTGACATTTATATTTGTGAATAGTACTATTATATAATGGTTGAGTCCATTGAAGGTAGCCAAGTTCATTTGTCATGTTTAATTTATTTGGTTTTATAAGGACATCTGCTATTTTAATCAGACTTTCAGTGAGGAGTTAACATTTGTGAAAATCAAACAAAAAACTTAAAGTAAAATTTAAAATGACACGAGTTCCCATACAATGAAAATGTATTGGTTCATATAAAAGCACACGTCCACAAATGTACATATATTTGAAAAATACAATATATGATTGTTCACTGACCTGTGTGGTGTATCTCTTCAGCTGGTAACAGCGATGGAGGTCTCCTGTATATCAAGATAGAATGCTAACTTTTAAACTCAGAAATTGTCATTTGTTATTCCTACATATTTGTTTATATATATTCAGTGTTTCACAGGTCTGGCATATGTATACAGTATCAGGTATATTAAACTTTGGATGTTTCCAAAATGAGTACTGTAATGTTAAGATAACCAAAGATTTCTGTCTTCAGCCAGGGGACCTCAGGATGGACAAGACTTCGAGGACAATAGGCCTCTCGAAGTCTCGTCCATCCTGAGGTGTCCTGGCTGAAGACAGAAATCTCTGGTTATCTTATCATTACTCATTTTGGAAACATCCAGAGTTTAATATACCTGATATAAACTTGCCAGACCTGGAAAACATTGAACTGATTTCGCCCAGAGTCATCTGGTAAGGTTTGTCCCTAGCAACTGAAATACTTAAGCACTCAATAAATGTATGTTTATGGCAACAGATTTTGGCTGTTTTTGCTAAAGTTTTTAGGAGATTCTTGATTGTTGTAAGGCACCGTGAGGTTCAGGGGGTCTCTTAACATGCTACAACCCACAGCCTTTCACTCTTTAAGCACATCAGCAGTTCTCTCGTTACACATTTCGGTGACTCTGCCTGAGTTTATCCTTCTCTGCTACTGAATTCTGTGCTTATCTTTGTCTTACACACTCACTCTACCTCCAATACATTTGCTGCATCCACTTTAGGTAGCAGGTAAAGCCTGCTTTGAGTGCCTTAGACCTAAAACGACTGAGATGTGAATAGGTTCAGAGCTAGTTTTAGCCAGATCCAGTATTAAGGGTATAGGTGCTCTAGATGGTACCGAAATAAAAGAGCCTTGTTTTTCAGATTTCCATAAACTTGAAGTACTATTTGTCAAGATTATTAGGCTCCAAATATTGTTATGGGTATAATCATCTGTGAGCTAGGATTAGTTTTAAGTATTCTAAGTCTAACATTAATGACTGTAATTGTGATAACCACAATGCCCTCTTAACATCTTTATTTCTTTACACTTTGAATGCGCTTTTCATGATGAATGGAAGAATATAACAAAATTCTGATGTCAGTAGCAGGATTCGAACCTACATCCAGGTGGGTGACATGATACTCCAGATGTGGGTTTAAATCCTGCTACGGACATCAGAATTTCTTCATATTCTTCCATTTGGATTGAAGGCTTTGCAGTGACGAGCATATCCAAAAAAGTGGGAAGAAATCAAGAAGTTCAGAGGGCATTGTGGTTATTACAATTACACACATAGCTGATCAAAGTACTCAGTAGGTTTCATATATTATTCACTGTGTTGGGAATAGGGTTAGATTCAGCTATGATTGTACTAAGAATCAGTTGGTTTTTAGGTCTGTGGTCATTATAAAATGATAAGAGATGTCAGTTCCGGTGCAAAATAGCTTGGAGTAGCAGGGCTTCAGCAACAGTTAACATAATGGGATCCATTACTTCTGAAAGGTAAGGAAGTGTGTGTATCACATATCCAGACATAATCAATGATAAGATTCATGTATATATATAAAACATAATGTAAAAATTAATAATACAAAATAATATAAGTAATTTATTTGCTAACAGCACTCGTATGCAATAAACTAGAAAGCAGAATTTAAAATTCAGATTTCTATAAACTTTAATTGGAACTCAATTTGAAAGCCTTTGTTCAAGAGCTGTAGATATAAATTGTAAAGTATTAAGGGATTTTTGTACCTTTGAGAAGGCAGTGACCTGAAATAACGTGAACACTTTCTGATTAAATGTGTTCCTTTTAGGCTGAGCACCTGGGAGAGGACAGTCATGATGAGGACTTGAAGAGGGAGAGTCCTGTATGTCTTATAATTGAGTGAGCCAAGACCTGGTCATCACCTGAATTTACAACATTTAAAGGTAAGGCTTGGACAAATTTAGAAATGTTAAATGTATGAACTCAGAGATTGCCTTTGAATATTTGTATAGTTGACCTGGTACAGCTTCAAACACCTTTTTTGTCTACAAACTCCAGCTAGTGATTGCTTTAACTGTGTTGAACAATAGGCCAAACATTATAAAGTCAGTTAGGCCTCTTAGAAGTAAGGGGAACCTGAATGTTTTTTGATGAGTGCTGCATTTTTCAGATCAAGAGTCTGTACTACATTATTTCTGAGTTGATCCTAATTTAAAAGGCATTTTCAGAAGTACAAGAGAAGCCTCCATGATCACTGAAATATCATTTACATGAAATAGATTTTTTATACTGTATATGTAACTTACCCAGTAATTACATTCTGTAATTTCTACTCACACAGCAGCTTGAATCTCAAATTTCACTGTAATGCTTCTTCTCACTAGAGTAGAATAGGTGACTAGACCCTGACCACTTTCCGGGGAAGAAGAGGAACAACTTAGCAAATGGCTTCAATTTGTTTCTGCCGTCCTTCCCTTTTTGAAGTATTTTGCTTATGGTTGCCTTTGGCAAGTTTATTATTTAGGATTATTCATTTACCTTACGATTCAGAGCTTAGATTTGACTTTTTCTAGACTTAAAGTGAAAGAGTGAGACTTTGAGTGGACCGGCTTTTTTCTCCAACAGGAATTGCCAATCATTAGATGTTTGTGTTATTTGGTTGTTCTCTAACGAGAATTACCGACTGTTGTTTTTCTTAGACTTGTATTTTCTCTGAGCATTTGTAACTTCACTGATTTTTGACAATGTCTGACTCTAGCTTGTCTGTTTTCAGTATTGCACCAGAGGCTGCAATACTAGGTTAGCAAAAGCTTCGTATGACTCTCACTCTATTTGCTCTTCGTGTAGAGGACAGGTACGCAAAATTAATCTCACTTATGATGAATGCGTAGGTTGGGATGAAAAAACTAGAACAATATAGGAAGTGTAAAGCAGCTTGTAGAGCCAAGAGTAAATCCTTGGTTAGTCAGGATACGACTCCTAAGTCGGTAAGTGTTGATTTACCTGTTATTTCATCACCTGTATCCAATGTATCACTTGTGTCCAGTCCTCATGTACCACCCTCTCCTGGCTCCCGCGCTTCTGAACCCAATCGCATCGCCAAGCTCAAGACCAGGATTGACCAAAAGTTTAGTCGTATGGTGAACGCACTGTCCCAGTTAGGATAATCATTGCATTTTCTGTTGGAAAAGATGAATAAAAAAGTATCAGTGAAGTGATAGTGCAGGAGATGGCTACCTGTCCTGCTGACTCTCGTAGGCAAAGGTCACTGCCAAACTCCCCTAATCCTGGGAGGAGGTATACTGGAAGCCCAAGGGAGGTTGGTGGGGTCTGCTCATGGGTAGTCGCTCCCTCGGTCTTGCCTGTGGCATCCCAGGCGACGATGGAGAGCCGTTGGAAAGGCGTCTCGGATGTTCATCGCCTATCCTCTAGTCCCGGAATGCCCAGTCCAGACAAGAGGTGCCAGTGGCTTTTCTCTAAGGAGTCTCGTCTGTTGAAGAGGAGCTCGCCATATTGGATCAGATGTCTTCGTTCCCCATCAAGAGGCCTAGAGAACCTTCCCGAGGCCCAGGCCATCTTGCAGTTTTTGGGACAGCCTGGAGTGCTTTTCAGACATTGGCTCCCAAGCATTCTCCTGCTTCTCACAGGCACTCTTCATCATCTTCTAAGCATCCGCCTTCTAGGATGCGGCAGTATTCTTCTGCAGAGCGCCCAGCAGCACCCGAACTTCCAGTTACCCCTAGACACTTAGTGGCGCCCTTCTTCCAAGCACCCAGGTGCCTGCTCAGTGCCAGACCCTGACTGTTAGGCTCATTACTCCAGGCACCCAGCGCCATTTCCAGACCACCTCAGGCACCCAGCCCAATTCCAGACCTCCTCCAGGCACCCAGCGCCAATTCCAGACCTCCTCCAGGCACTCAGCGCCAATTCCAGACCTCCTCCAGGCACCCAGCGCCAATTCCAGACCTCCTCCAGGCACCTAGCGCCAATTCCAGCCCTCTGATCTTCTTGCACGCCTAAGACTGATCCTCTCATTGAGGAAGAGCTAGATCCTTCTCTAGCTCCCATTCAGCGTCAGTTGAATAGTATTTTGGATCTCCTCAAGAAGCCTCTGTCATCAGTGAAGACTGCCCCGGACCCTTCAGCATCACAGATGTCCTCAGAAGAGGAGGATTTAGGCCAGCAGTTGACTCCCTCAGCCTGTGCTGATCATTTGAGATATTTACTGCTGCCTTCCCAATTCTTTTTCCAGCGACTCCTGCGGCTCCGCAATCAACGTTTTTGATGAGCAAACCCTTTGATTCCTCCAATCTCCCGAAGTTGGTCCTGTCTTCATCCTTGAGAAAAGCTTTGGCTTTTGGAAAAGATGGTATCAAGGGTAGGCCACCTTTTGTATTCCGCCTTTTTGCCTCTCTCGAATGAGATACCAGTCTAACACCATTGAAAAAGTTCCATCCCTGGGGGGTGGCTCCCTCCTCCCAGGGGGACTTCTTATAGACTCAGCATGCAAGTCAGCCTTCACCTCAGCAAAAATTATGTTTTCCTGTACTGAATTGGACCACATTCTTAAAACCTTTTTAAGATTTTTGAGGTGCTAAGCTTCCTTGATTGGTCTGTGGGAGCCTTAGCAAAGAAGAATCAGGATTTCTCCCTCTTATCTGAAGACTGCACATCGGATTGGCTGAGAGTTATCTTCTGTACTTGACAAGGCTATAAGAGACATTCCCATGAATTAGGCCTTTGCTTTTCATCATGGGGATACTGAAGAAGAGGGAGCTCTGGTGCATGTTCACCTCCAACAGTGTTACAGCGTCGCATAGGTCGGCGCTTCTCTTCTCACCTCTCGATGGTGACCATCTTTTCCTGAAATCTGTGTTCAACAAGATTACTTCAGAGTTACAGAAGAAATCAACACAGGACCTTTTTGGCACAATCCATGAGACCCCCCAGGGATTGGTCTTCCTCCAGTGCCAGATTAGCCTCACCTCCCCAGAGACAGCCCTTTCGAGGAGGTAGACAGCAGTCAGTTTCTAGACCTCAGGCCACTGTTCGCCTTGCCTCCTGAGCAGTTAAGAAGTCCTCTTCAAAACCTGCAGCTCGGAAGTGAGGGGACAGTCCTCCATGCACCCGTGGGCCAGACTCCTTCTCTTTTGGGAGAGATGGAGTGCACGAGGGGCAGAACCCTGGATTGTAGAAGTCTTGAAGGAGGGATACTCATCCCCTTCAAAGAGAGGCCACCATTAGTTAACACACCGGTCGCATTGACAGCTTACTCTGTCGGTTCAGAGAAGTTTTCGGCCCTCTCAGAGGAAGTTTCATCGCTTCTCAAAAAAGGGGCGATAGAAACAGTTGAGGATGTCAGGTCAATGGGCTTCTACAATCAGTTGTTTGTAGTCCCCAAGTCAACAGGGGATGGAGACGGGTCCTCAACGTAAGTGTGCTGAATCTCTTCGTCGAAAAGACAAGGTTCAAAATGGAAATGGATCGCTCTGTTCTTTCATCCATTTGTCAGGGAGATTGGATGATCTCCCTAGACATGCAAGATGCATACTTTCACATCCCCATTCACCCTTCATCGAGAAAGTATCTGAGGTTCATTCGGTCTTTCAACAGCCCCACAAGTCTTCACCCGAGTTATCGCCACGCTGCCCAACTGGCTTCATCTAATAGAAGTAAACATTCTTCTTTATCGGGACGATTGGCTAATTCATTCACCTACAAAAGAACAATGCACGGAGGGCCTTTGGAGGACCCTTCTTTTAACTCAAGAACTAGGCTTACTGATAAACCTACCAGAAATCCCAGCTGATTCCTTCTCAGAGGATTCTGTATTTGGGGATTCAGATAGACTCTCAGAGTTTTTGGGATTATCCATCCAGCAGGAGAATAGAATCCTGCTTGAAAACAGTCAGCCACTTCCTTTCAATCCAGACCTGTTCAACCAAAGAGTGGATGAGTCTGCTGGGCACTCTCGTCGATAGAACAGTTCATCAGGTTATGGAGATTACACATGAGAGCCCTACAATTTTTCTCAAGATCAACTTGGACCAAAAAATTTACCCAGACACGTATGTCTTTCCAGTACCGGAAGAGATCAAAAAAGATCTGTGGTGGTGGCAGTCGTCCACAGACAGGTATGCAGAAGGGAAGTCTCTTCTCACATTGAGCCCAGACCTAGATTTCTTTTCCTGACCTGTCGGACATGGGTTGGGGAGCCCATCATGAGACAAAGAAATTTCTAGCCCTGATCTCTAGAGTGAGAGACTTGTTCACATCAACAACAAGGAACTGAGAGCAATTCATTTGGGACTTTTACACTTCGAGGAAGAAGTCTGCGTCAGAGTTGTGACAGTACACTCAGACAGCGCCATGGCCCTAGCATACATCAATCGATGGGGGAACTCACACCTCCCTTTTCGAGACAGCGAGGTCACTCCTGATTTGGGCAGACCAAAACAGGATGAAGCTGGATCACTTGTTTCTCCAAGGCAACATGAATGTCTTGACGGACAAGTTGAGCCAAATTTCCCCAACGGAATGGACCTTGGACCATCGGGTCTGCAACGACCTGTGGAAACTTTGGGTGGAAACCATTCCTGGATCTCTTTGCGACTTCCAGGAACCACTGTCTTCCTCTTTATTGCTCTCCATTTTCGGACCCTCATGCATGGGTAACAGACGCCCTTCTGCAGGATTGGTTCAATCTAGATCTATACGTCTTCCCTCTGTTGTATACTTGAGTCGTTTGTTGTATAATTATGTATGTCCTCAATGTTAATGGTTGTTTATTGTTATTATGGAGAATCAAGCAAGTTGGGTTTTATTATATATTTATGGTTTGTACTGTTAATCGCTTTTCTCGATGCTCTTCTGTATAACAGCTGTAGTCTAGTTTCTGTAACTGAATTGTTAGTATCACCATGGGATCCTTTGTCTGGGAATAAACTACGCTTAAAATATACCCCAACGTTTATTTGACCTGGGATAATATATTACATGGGCGCAGAGCCCTGAGGTCTACGCATAAATACACCGTTGGAAAAGTGAAGACTTGCAATGGCTACTGCATTGGAACTCGGTGAAGAGGCACTCCTTTTAACGAAAGAGGACATTCAGCAGCTTACTCGTGACGAGATTGTGAATTATCTCCGTGTTTTGAATGTGCCTTTCAGCCCCAAGGACAGTACAGTGAGACTGAACAGCCTCCTCCAAGGTGCTATTAGAAATGCTAAAAGGACTGAAACGGATGAGGAAGCATGAAACACGCAGACGCAAATACAGGTTCAAGTGATGGAACATGATCATGGTGCAAATGCTGCAACAGCAGATGAAACTTCAGGAGGATCGACGGCGCGAAAGCAGGAACGATCGTGGAACAGAACGCTGGATCGCGGAACAGGAACGCCGATTGAGATCTGACGGCACCGGCAGACCCATCTCCCGACAGGAAGAGTGACTAGACCCCGCCGAAACATTATTCCTGCGCGAAATTTCTACACGGCCTCCAGAGTTGCTTGAGGATGGTGTTACCTAAAATCATTTAAAAGGTGGAAGCCAGTTGGAAGAACTATGCCTGCTGCAAGCTGAGGAGAAACCTAGGGGAGGATCAAATAGCCACCTTTTGGTCGCTTTGCAAGCTCACTTCCTACAACGGGTTCGCTATGCGGTTGAGATTCCTTTAGACACGGCTTGTTCGCTGAATGAGGTATTGAGCAAATTAAAAGCATCTCAAGGACCAGCGGAATGTTACAGTGGACAGATACAAATTAGTCAGAAGAAAGCAAGATGCTGGTGAGTCTTTTGATGACTTTTTAGTTGATCTTCGTGAGCGAGCAGAGGACGCCAACCTTGCAGATATGACTTCTGATGAGTGGATCACTACCCTCATTGTATCTGGTGTACGAGACGCCGAGACAAGAGCTTTTAAGTAAAACCCCACTCTTAGCCTTGCTGACACTATTTCTCTTTGCCGTAACGAGAGTTGGCAGAGAGAGAAGACAAGCGTCTCCAGTACAGAAAGTGCCATTAATGCAGCCAGATTCAAGCAGCGTGGTAGAAGCAGGAGTACTAACCGATTCACCGTGGATCACCTAAAGAGGGCGACTGAAATGTCGGAGTGCGGTTTTCCACCTCACCAGACTGGCAGATTGTGTCCTGCAGTAGGGAAAACCTGCCACTATTGTGGATTCTCTGGACATTTTAGTAAAGTTTCACGAAAAACAAAAAGAAGGAAAAGAAGCTGCACTGTCACCAAAATTTGGAAAGGTAAAACACATGGCAGAAATTTCGTTTCGTGGTCAGGCAGCCAGTACTCCCCATTAATTTCATCACCGAAGACAGGTTATCTTGCTAAGATGAATGTGATTGCTGATACAGGTGCCCAGATGACTGTTGCTGGCATGGGGATGTTGCATTCTCTTAGACTACGGAGGAAGGATCTGCAGAATTACGAGGAACACCTTGTAGTGTTAATGGGAAGAGACTGAGAATTATTAGGCGGAATTGACTTGTTGCTGAAAGATTGGTGATATGCATTGCATGGAAAATATAATATTTTGCAGAGATGTGAAGTTTGATGATATGTATCTATCCCTTCGTGCATGCAGGAACCTTGGTATTGTTCATGAAGACTTCCCTTTACCTGCAAAAGTTGGTTGAAGCTATTGATAAATCTGTTACTGCTCTAGGTCATTGTATAAAGTCCACTGACCGAGACATTGAAGTTATGGAAAAGCAGATGTGCACACTTACAAAGAAGTTTTCAATACCAAAGGGCAATTGCAAACTAAAAGCACACCACCAATGAAAATCCAACTCAAGGAAGATGCAAACCTTTTGCAATATATGCTGCAAGGCCAGTGAGTTACCCACTACGTGAAGCAGTGAAGAACTGGAAGACATGATGAAACAGGGTATTGATTGAACGAGTTGGAGATCGGCCAACTGAATGGTGTCATCTATTGTTGTTGTTCCAAAGCCTGCAGGTGGAATTAGAATGACAGTTGACCTTACTGAAGCTAAACTCCCAAGTCCACAGAATTGTACATAATGCTAAAATCCACATGATGTCATAAATGAAGTTGTATTGGATGCAAAAGTACTTTACAGTTTTGGATGCTGTTAAAGGATACTGGCAGTTGGAACTGCATGAAGATTCCTAGAATCTGACAACATTTCTGGCCATGGGGTAGGTTTAGATACAAAGAGAGCACCAATGGGTTTTATCAGCACTGGTGATAGCTACAACTTCAAGGGGATCTTGCTATAGACGGTTTGGAAGCGAACACATAAAAGTTGTGGATGACATTCTTATTGCTAGTCGCACACTTGAGGAACACATACTGGATGTTAAGTGCTTTTTCTTGATCGTTGCGTAGAGCATGGTATAACTTTGAACCTAAGCTAAATTCAAATTTGCTCGATCATCCGTTCGTTTTTGCTGGATTTCTTTTGTCCGCAGAAGGGGAAAGCAGACCCAGATAAAGTGAGCCATTACAGGTTTGCTCCTACACAAACATCACTGAACTGCAGTTTTATGGGATGGTTAATCAACTGGGCTCATTTTGCTCGCACATTGGTGCTACTTGCACCGCTGAAGATCTTCTTAGAGTAAAAATCAGTTTCAGTGGTTACCAGCACATTGTGCGTTTGAGAAAGTTAAGGGTTGTTAACTGAAACACCCGATTCTTAGCGCAGATTCGATCCCAGTAGGATGACACGTTTGGAGACGGATGCAAGTAGACTGAAAAGGATTTGGATTCAGCTTACTTCAGAAACACGAAGAAGGATGGAAACTCATCACCTGTGGAAGTAGGTTTTGTCGGACGTGGAAACAAGATATTCATGATAGAACTTGAAGCTTTAGCTATCAAATACGCCATACTGAAATGTAAATTATACTTGCATGGTCTCCCTCATTTTACAGTCATCACTGATCACCGCCCACTTCTACCACTTTTTAATAAATACTCTTTGAACCAGGTTGAAAACGTAAAACTGCAAATTTAAAAGGCTGATTTGCAGAGTCAGTTTCAGTTCATTGGAGTGGAGGAAGGAAATGATCATGCTATAACTGATTGTCTCAACCCGAGCACCTGTTGATGATCAGATCAAACTGAAGAGGAATGTGATGGCGCACTGTCATGGCTGTTTATATTGCATCGGTTTGTGATGACAGAGAATTTTACGATGACGGAAGAGTTGTTGACCTTATTATCGACGAACTTCAGAAACAACACGAAAATGATCTAGATTATGTAAAGCTGGTTCATGCTATAATGGAGGACACCGTTGAACATGAGGATTCACCACCATGTGTCAAGCAGTATAAAAGTATAAGGCATGAATTATCTATAGATGGTGATCTTGTCCTGTTTGGGAAAAGGTTAGTTATTCGAAACAAAAGAGGAAAAGAGGTTTTGGAACATTACATGCAGCCCATCAAGAATAACCAGAACAAAGCAGCGAGCGATTGTGCGTATATTGGCCGAGTATCACCAATGACATAACACAAATGATTGAGAAATGTGAAGTTTGTCAACGCCATTTGCCAAGCCTGGGGAAAGAAACTCTGAAAACAGACCCTTTGCCAACGTCCCTTTGAAAGTGTGTCTGCAGATTTGTTCTACCTCAAGGGCCAACATTTTTGACTTCGCCGATCGTCTAAGTGGATATCCTATGGTCCAACAATGGAAGGACAGCCCATCAGCAAAACAAGTTTGTAATGCAATGATCAAAATGATGTCCCTTACAGGCTACCCTCAACGGATACGTACAGATGGGGACCTCAGTTCAGCGCTGCGGAATTTCAGAGATTCTTGAAGGAAGAGGAATCAAAATGGGTCCAAGTTCACCTCATTTTCCCAGTAGCAATGGACACGCCCCGAAGTTATTGTAAAAAATGAAGAATCTGTTGACCAAACTTGAAAAATGCAGCGATGGATGAGCGATTTCATGAGGCTTTGTTGGAATTAAGGAACACCCCTAATGCAGATGGACGTAGCCCAAATCAAGTGGTGTTTGGACATAATCTCAGATCTTTGGTTCCATCTCACCATAAGCGCTCTCATGTCTGATAGTCGTCAGGATATCGAAGCAGCAGAGATGAGGAGGAGAGAAAGAGAGGATTAATACTACGTTACAATGCATCGGCAACAGATCTTAAAGTGTTTATCGTAGGAGATAAAGTCCGAATACAAGACGCTGCAACGAAAGAATGGGATAGGATCGGTGAAATCGTAAAGGTCGGACCGAGAAACGAATGCTATTTCATCAGGCTTTCATCAAGTGGAAAACTTTGTTGGCGTAATCGTAGATACCTTCGAAAATATCATGGCGGCGATATTAATGAGAAACATATACATCTGTAGCGAACTTCGAAAGTGAAGGCCCAAGAAGAAGTAACAGACTGAGGAAGAACACTGATGACGCTTTGTATTGTAAATCATTATTTTTGTATATGTACGATGACTTTCGTTTAATGTTAAAAAAAAAAGAAAAAAAAAAGTTGTTGTATACTTGAGTCGTTTGTTGTATAATTATGTATGTCCTCAATGTTAATGGTTGTTTATTGTTATTATGGAGAACTGCTGTTAAGGTTTTTATTATATTTATGGTTTTGTACTATTAACGTTTTCTGATGCCTTCTGTATAACAGCGAGTCTAGTTTCTGTAACTGAATTGTTAGTATCACCATGGATCCTTGTCTGGGAATAAACTACGCTTAAAATATACCCCAACGTTTATTTGGACCTGGGATAATATATTACACCCTCCTTTCAGTATGATGAGGGAGGTACTGGACAAGCTTCAAGCTCACTCGAATGTCAAAATGACCTTGATAGCACCCTTTTGGCCACAGAAAGAGTGGTTTGCAGACCTTCTGACTCTTTCTTGTGGACTTCCCAAGACTCCTTCCTACAATACCAGCACTTCTCAGACAGTCCATCAGGAAGTTTTATCAAAACTTATCCACTCTGGCCTGGACAGGGTTTTGACTGTCAGCAAACTCCTGCGAGCGAGGGGTTTTTCAAGACCTGTGGCAGAAGCAATTACCAATTGCAGATGTCAGTCCTCAAGCAAGGTATACCAGGCAAAGTGGACCAGTTTTAGGCTTTGGTGCAGAAGAAATAATATCTCATCTTCTAAGACATCTTTAAACCAGATAGCAGACTTCCTGCTTTATCTGAAACCCTCCTGGGCCTATCCTCTTCAACTATAAGAAGTTATAGGTCTATGCTTAATTCCATCTTCTGCCATAGTGGCTTAGACATTGCCTCAAATTAAGACATTTTCAGACCTCATTAAGTCTTTTGATTCTTCCAGACCTAAAAGAGAACAGACAGTTGCATGGAGTCTGGATGTAGTCCTCAAGTGGATCGCAGGCACATGGTTTGAACCCCTTTGCTCATCTTCTCTGAGAGACCTGACCAGGAAGACAATATTTTTCATGGCCATAGCAGCTGCAAAAAGGGTTGACATAATTTGCTCTCTAACCCTGGGATTTATGGCAAAGAACGAAACTCCTTCTAAACTGGCCTTGTTCCTTGTCAAGTAAAGAATTTAATGGATATTCTAGGTCCAGAAGAAGATGGGAGAGCTCTTTGCCCCGCATGAGGGCTCTCAGACTCTCAGATATTATCTCCATAGAACCGAAAAAATTAGAAGACCAGCAAGGAACCTGTGGTGTTCTGTCCAGAATCCAACTAGACCATTTTCAAAGAACATCATCTCGTTCTTTTTAAGGGACATCATCCTGGAAGCTCACTCCCAGGTTGGAGAAGACTCTTTACCTTCCCTGAATGTAAAAGCAAAAGATTAGGGCAGTTGCCACCTTGTTAGCTTATAAGCACACCTTGTCCCTGTCCTCTATACTTCAAGCAATCTACTGTTTGCTTGATGTTGAAGCGACTTATGATAATTGCAGTACCCTGCAACCTTTATCCATTGCTGGAACGATATTGGGGGAGGAAATGTAGAGCTTCCCTTCCATCCCCCTTTACCTTTGTCTTGGACTTTGGTGTTGAGTTCCAGGGAAGTAGGGGTCTACTGTGTACTTGAGTCCCCACCAATTTTTAGCGATTGTGTGATTGTCTCTTGTTTTAATGGTGTAGGTGATGAGGTGTATTGGTTATTCTTTTAATTATGGCACTGCACCCTGGGCAGGGACAAATACTCAGACTTTGTCGGCCATCGGAAATATCCTTCGCCACAAAGCTCCTTCTCATGCTTTCTCAGCCATCGGAGTACTCCTTCGCTGGAAAGTCCTGCAACAGTAGAGGGACTCCTCAACTACTTGCCCCTGTGCCACTACAGGTTGAGATGAGCACCAACCAGAGGCAGTATCTACCTGCAGTAGCTCTCTCACCAGGTAAGCAACAACAAGCATTGTATCAATGGTAGCATAATTCTTTTTTTCAATGCATTAATCTAACTATGTATTGGAATAGAATATGTCCATGAATTCCCAGCTCCTATCAATGTGGGATTCAGTGATGTAATTACTGGGTAAGTTACATATGTAAAATTGACATTTTTATGATAAAATAAATTTTTATATATACTTACCCAGTAATTACGAGTTGAGCCCTCCTGCCTCCCCTTGCATGGACATTTCAGCACAAACAAATTGAAGCCATTTGCTAAGTTGTCCCTCTTCCACAGAATGTGGGCAGGGTCTAGTCACCTATTCTACTCTAGCGAGAAGTGGTGTTACAGCAGC
Source organism: Macrobrachium rosenbergii (assembly GCF_040412425.1). NCBI lineage: Eukaryota > Metazoa > Arthropoda > Malacostraca > Decapoda > Palaemonidae > Macrobrachium > Macrobrachium rosenbergii. Next base: position 17,688,170 of record NC_089787.1, on the reverse strand, counting down.
GGACCAAAATTCAAGCTGTTGTGCAGTGAAAACTACAGTGATGTAATTACTGGGTAAGTATATATTAAACTTTATCATATGGAATCAGAAGTCAAGTTAATGGACCTCAAAGTAATAGACTTCTATACTTATCAGCTGTGTTATAGTGATTACTTTTTGCTATGCTACCATTTTAGATGTGATATAATTTTGGATAAATATCCTAAATTGAAATGTTAGTGTAATGTACAGGTTAGTATAGGTTATTAGGAACTGGTGGAATTACTGTTAACTGTAAAATATCAAGAAAATTTTCAAGTGCTGGTTATAATATATGCTCTCTGTTACTTAATCTGAAAGCCAGATGCCAAAGTTTTTGTCAAATGTAGGTACTAGTGAATTTCTGGACTGCCGTTGACACAATGTGCTGGGCATTTTGACTAAATTAGAGAGTCAAACCTAACATAAACATAAGACTCCCTTCGATGTGCAAGGAAATTTTACAGATTTGAGAGACAAGACTACACTATTTGTAGTCTCCATGAGAAGTGCAGGGTATTTGTACTGAATTAAGAGACAGGCCTACACTATTTCTGGAGTACTATTGATGTGTAGAGCTTAAGTCTTGGATACACTATTACAGAACTACTGTCGATGTTCAGGGTACTTTTGTTTCAATAATGTAGTGTGAGAGTAAAGTAGAGTTTGGGCAAATATATTTGAAATATTATGCTTCTGAAATGTAGAGGATTTATTTCAATACACATTTCTCAAAGTGTGTTGTGAGGCATTGTAACTGTGGGTGCCTTTCACTCGACATAATAGATTACAGTTATGAATGATAAAATATTTTTCCCTCCATTACTGATTGATATAGCTGGATGAAAGATTTGATTAACCAAAGGTGTATGGGTATAAGACTATTGATGAAGATTATTAGTTATGTGTTAGGAGAGTTAAAATGAAAAAGTTTATGGCTAACATAACATCTGAATCATAAGAATATGGGGACAAAATAATGGAGATAACCTTCAACCATGTGTAATCATTACTGAAGAACCACATTTTATTTCAGATTAAAAACTGATTGGCAGTTGTAAGGTCTTCAAAATCCCCTTTGATGTGAAATTTGTTGGGCTAAAACTTAAGGTAAGTCTTATTAGAAATTGTAATTTTTGCTGTGATATACAAAGGGTTTTTCCCCGTAGGGGTGCTAGTACTGTTAGTGCACCTCATGTGGTGCACTGTAGGCATTACAGTACAGTAATACCTTGAACATTTGCAATTTTAGGTTTCAGAACCCATCGCGGATCAGGGGGAATTGCAAATGTTTGGATGAGTCACTAAAAATAGTAATAAATGCTTATTTCTAGAGTTTAAACCCTAAATATGACCCAAATCATGCTCTCAGAGCACTTTAATTTTATTTAAAAGTTAGCTTAATAAATTACCCATAAAAAAGAAATAAGTGGTTGACGCATTTACAGTACGGTATACTAATGTTACCCCTATACTAATTCATTGGCTGTCGTTTTCTTTTGCACTCACAGTAAGGTAAAACCAAGTAACGAATGGGACTGTGAACTTAATGACTGACGTTTTCTTTGTCATTGTCATGTCACTGAAGTCAAATAATGAAGGTACAATTCAATAAAATAAAGAAAACGTACGTACTGTACACAGATACGTGAAAAAATCGTGGATGCAAGTTAATTAGGTTCCAATGAAAATTTTGTGAATCCAGAAATACGAATGCACGAGGTATGACTCTACTTGAGGTTTTTTGCGGCATCCCTTCGGCCCCTAGCTGCAACCCCTTTCCTTCCTTTTACTTTACCTCCGTCTTACCTTCCTCCCTCTCCTAACAATTTCTTCATAGTGCAACTGTGAGGTTTTCCTCCTGGTACTCTCAAATTCCCTTTCAGTGCTGAATGACCTTGTAGGTCGCAGCACTCGGCCTTTGGCCTAAATTTCATATTCCATTTCCGAAAGGTTTTTCAGTGAAAATATTGGTGACTGTTTCGTAGGTTTGTGTTATATTGCAATTTGTAAGATTGTAAATTAATTTGTTAATTTTAATCTTCTAGAAATTGCCTTTAAGGTTAACTATAAATATTTAATTTCTTAGTTTTCAAAAGTTTAAGGTTCGAGCTGGTATTATAATGTATTTCAAGTGTTCCAGCTTAAGTAATTGGATATCACAGACTTGCATTGGCTTGTTTACCTTACTTTTTCACATTTTCAAACCCCATTTCCCTCATATTGTCTTATCCTGATGATCTGCAGTTCATGTACCCAGTGTAGCATCAAATATAATTGTGACAAACCCAGTATAGATAGTGAATTCAATTAGCTCCTGAGGTAAGCTCGATTGGTTTCAGTAGCAGATTTAGAACAGGTAACAGATCATGGTTCCTTTTCCAAACTCAGAGAAGAATCCTGTCCACAGTTTCAAAGAAATAACCATGATTTTGAGTTCTGGGATTTTGAATTCAGGGGTTTGTGTTGTATAAATGAAAAATTCTGTAGCATATTACTAACATTGCAGCCTTAAGAAGTACTGTGTTATACATTTTAGTTATGTTGTAAGTCACTGTACATCTGCTCCATAGGGGGTTAGTGTCATCAGTGCACCCGTCATTATACTTAGGGTCTTTGCAGCATCCCTTCAGCCCTTACCTGCAACCACTTTCATTCCTTTTACTGTATCTCCGTTCATATTCATTATCTTCCATCTGACTTTCCATCCTTCCTAACAATTGTTTCATAGTGCAACTGCTTTGAGGTTTTCCTCCTGTTACACCTTTCAAACCTCCTTACTGTCAATTTCCATTTCAGCACTGAATGATTTCATAGGTCCCAGTGCTTGGCCTTTGGGCTAAATTCTGCATTATATTCTATTCTACAGTACATCTGAAATATACATGAATTATCTCCCATAGTATATAAGTAATTAATCAATTTTTTATTCTTAAAGTTTAGTAACAAGCTTTGAATAGAACCTTTCACAGTAGGCCTACAGGAAATTAATATACTTGGATTTTGGCTCTTTAAATCATGAGCTTAGTTCACAACAGATTGAGAACGTTCTTTGATTTAGATTCATAATCATGGGCAGAATAGGCACATAGGATTACCCAATGCCCAGTCTAGATGGGTGGAGAGTTAAGTGTCAGGCTTATGGAAGGATTAGTAGGTAGACTTAATTATTATCAATTTTGAACTCTTCCAAGAAGGCAGGTTGATGGCCAGTAACTGTGACCATTATACCTTACAGCAAGAGTTTAAGTTGAAAAGTCTATAATTAATTTTTTTTTTAATTTTTGTATGCCTGGAGTTGAAGGAATTGATATTGAGGTGTACAAGATTGATTCATGGTATATGGTTTGGAAAACTGTCCCCTGATAATTTGTTTTGGAACACATTGTATTGCAGGATGATGATGTAAGTCTTCACATCTTAAGTATGATTAATATTTTTAGGAACCTTGATGGTTTGGACTCGTAAATCAAAAGTTTCTCTTTAGTTTCTTTAAACTGCTGAAGAGATTTGATTTATTGCATTGCTCAGAGTTGAACCTTTTGTCAGTTTATGAAAATTACAGGTTTTCTTGCAATTCAGTCTGCACGGGGTATGCAAACTGCAATATTAGGACCTAGGTACTTGGGGATGGCTGAGAGAGATTGAGTTAGTATCCAGGTTTAGAAATTTAGCTAAGAAGATCGCTTGACTGATACGAATTGGAAACATTAATCAGTGTTTCTTTGAGGGAAAATTTTACCCAAGTATGATATACTGAATTCATAAGACATACATATTGCATTAGGAACAGAATATTCTTGAAAAGAAAGTTAATTTGGTAAAGGAATAGACATTGCAATAGGAACAGAATATTCTTGGAAACAAAACTGATTTGGTAAAGGAATAGTCATTTTGGTAGGAATATAATATTCTTGAAAAGAAAGCTGATTTGTTAAAGGAATAGTCATTGCAATAGGAATATTATATTCTTGAAAAGAAAGCGGGTTTGGTAAAGGAATAGTCTTTGTAATAGGAAGATGGTATAAGGATATACAGTGTTGTTGTACTGTAATCATAATTTTTATGTATAAAATCTTGGTATTGTGAAATTGTCAAGACCTTTACAACTAGTTTTCAATATCTCTGTCAGTTCCCCAGTAATTTGTTGGTCAGTTTTAGTGTATCATATAAAATGGTTTGGTTTTTGACACGGACAGGGAAATTGTAAGTTACTGAGAGCTGTAAATGGCTATTTTCTGAAAATGATTGGTCTAACGAGGGGAATACCTAATTTGACTAGATTATGAGAGTCTTGAAATGTTGTAATGTTATAGCAAGGCCCAAGTAATAATAATAATAATAATAGTAAAATTCAATTTATATACAGCTATTTATTGTAATATGCTGATTGAAACTTACCCTAGGAAACCTCTTTTGTTTTTTAAGTGGAATTTGCACTTTAATCCAATTTTAATTGCTGTAATATTTACTGTAGCTGTGGCTAAATAAAATTTCATAGAGTTATCTCGGAAAAAAGTGCAAGGACATTCAACATGAGTCTCATGAAAACCCTGTTCCATCTGTACCCATCTTAGTAAAATGGGCCTAGGTATAGGATGCTTAGGACCTGGTTATAACTAATAGTCTTTATTCTGATACCTTGTAAAGCCACAAGATCCCAATTTGACATATCATTAATATCATCCTTGTCTTTTCAGGAAATTGTGTACATCCACAGTTCCCTAGCATAAATGCAACAAGGTGACCAAGACTACACCAAAAGAATGTTCAGAAGTGTACACTAACAGAAGAAGAATATTCAGAAGTGTACACTAACAGAAGAAGAATATTCAGAAGTGTACACTAACAGAAGAAGAATATTCAGAAGTGTACACTAACAGAAGAAGAATATTCAGAAGTGTACACTAACAGAAGAAGAATGTTGAGAAGTTTACGCTAACAGAAGAACAACATTCAAGTGTACGCTAACAGAAGGAGAATGTTCAGAAGTGTACATTAACAGAAGAATGTTGAAAAGTTTACACTAACAAGATCATTTTTAAAAATGTATGCTAACAGAAGAAGAATGTTCAAAAGTGTACGCTACAGAAGAACATCATTCAGAAGTATATGCTACAAGAAGAATGTTGAGAAGTGTATGCTCTAAGAGAATGTCATCACATTGAATTTTTAAAGATTTTATTTAGCTACTTTATATAATGTCCCAGAATGTAACGGTTAAGTGTTATTTATTGCTAATGATAGAGATGAAGTAAAAAAATGGTCCTATGAACATAGAAGTCTGAAAGTGTCGTATTTTGGTATAGGGACGTTAATAATCTTATCTCCTTTCTCTATTAAAGTAGGACGGGGTTAAAGTTTACAGGGTTATGGAAGCGTAGGACGGGGTTAAAGTTTACAGGGTTATGGAAGCATTAAGTTATCAAATTCATAACAGTGCCTTCTGATCCAATGTCAAGTGGGAGTTCAGTCTGGTTTTTGTAATTTATCATATGAAGTGATTCAGTGGTGTTCAAGATATGTAGTTTGTTCCTTAAGCCTGCTTCTGGTTCAGTATTTCAGGTTATGTGTATTTCTCACATTCATTTCTCCTGAATTTAATGTTAGTCATCCAGTAACTCAGTATCATTTATGATACATAGCTTTGTTTTTACTTAAAACTCCTGTAGCTTTAAAATTACTTCAGTGTTTACTTGAGACTTCTTTGTAAGTTCAGTATCAGCTTACATATAAGTAGCTTGTCATTTTCTTAATTACTCTCTGTTAGTTCAGTGTACTTCAGGTAGCATATTATATTTTCCACCCAAGTCTTTCAAATTTATCTTCAGCTATAAAGTAGCTCAGTGTTTCAGAGTAAATATTGGTTAATTTAATTTTCTGTCCGTTTAACAATAGCTCTGTGGTTGCCTTAGTATATTGCAGGTTATGTAGTTTTTTATGTAAGACCCACGTGTAATGTCAAGTACTTCAGTACATACAGTAGGTTGCTCAATATTTTTCAGGATACATAGGTTTTTGAAATATAGATTTCTTAACAGTTTAAAATCTACCATTAACTGATTCAGAATGTTTCAGGATAGATGGTTTTTTTTGAAGAATATGAAATCTGTTCATATGGAACAAGCCCACCAAAGTGGCCACTGACTTGAAATTCAAGCTTCCAAAGAATGTAGTGCTCATTAGGAAGTAAGAGAAGGTAAAGGGAAATACAGAAAGATCTCACACATTAAAAAGAAAAATAAATTAATAAATAGATAAAAATGTATTAGGATGCAAGGAGAATGACATTAGGGTAGTAATGCATTGCATCTTTGCTTCAAATATCGCAGCTGTTTAAGATCTGTTATCTAATTTAAAATGTTGCAGGATACATAGGTTTTTGAAATAAAAATTTTCATTACAGTCTAAGATCTACTGTTAACTATTTCAGAACGTTTCATATGCATAGTTTTGCTTGTACTTGAATGTAGAGTTTGGTATCAGTTACAGGTAGCTCAGTGTATCAGGATACACATTAAATATCTTATTAATTTAGTAATAGCTGTTTGGCATACTTTAGGATACATGTTCCTTTGCTACATAAGATTTATAATATTTTATTGGTTATCAAAAATCAGAATATGTACCTTGTTAAATATTTTATTAATTAAATACAGCAATAAGGATACATAGTTTTTAGTTCAATTTCTTAGTACTGTAGTGTTCATATCAGCTACCTGTCAAGCATTGTAGTACATTTCAGGGTACATAGTTTTGCTCAGTATGTTGCAGGTTCCATAATATTAAAAAAATTTTCATCATTGTAATATCAGTCATTAGGTAGTTGCAGACACACTAACAATTTTGTATCAAGTCTGTGTTTGTAAGGATAATGTTTTATAACTTAGTTTAATATCACCTGTCAGGTAATTGTTTTTGAGAATATGCATTCACCTAGAGCTCTTAATCTTGATGGGCAGTATCCAGTAGGTCACTGTTCAGTTCTTGTAGGACTTACAGTAGGTTATTCTTATTATTTCCGGTAATTTCCATGAGCTCAGATATGATTAAAATTGGTTCATTAGTTCAAAGAAAAGGAATATCTTTGGGGCTGTCAGTTAGGAATAGTTTTGTGGAGTAAAACCTGTGAGGTATTAACCTTGATAGAATAGGTAATAATTTTTTTAATTTTTATCTATTAAACTATTCATTTATTAATTTATCATTCTTTCCTTTTCTAATAACTGATCTCTTCTGTCTTTGTGTCCAGTTATCATCTGTAACTTCTTTCCAATGAACACCATTATTCTCTGAAAGCTTGAATTTCAAGCCAGTGGCCCCCGTAAGCTTGTTCCATATGAATAGGGGTTTATCTTTGTAATAGTATTAATTATCAGCTATTTAGAACTGAGTTTTTAATAGCTTATAAGTCCTGTGTTACCATAATGTTATGTAAGCATTGGCACTCTTTGAGATTGTGGTTACATACAGCCTTTGTTTAATACAAAGAGATATCACAGCCTGAGGTACTTAACGTGTTTACATTCTAGGATAGGAGGCATTCCAGAATTCAGTTTTTAGTTTTTTAGTTTTACTTTGTTAACAAGAGATTGGGCCTTAACTGTCAAGTGATTAAACAGTACCCTCTTATTTAATGCAAATTTTGACATGAGGATAATGCATCTTGCTTAACATGAAACAAATTAATTGAAAGTCAATACTGTAATTACTGTATCACATCAAGATCATTATTGTCATGATATTCCTGCATATTTCAAGACACTGCTTGCATGTGAAGGGTCCAAATTGAAAGTTTTTATAAGGGGAATTTGGTATGCATATCAGATTTATTGTGGATAAATGATTTCATAAACAAATTCAAATTGAAAGTGTTTATAAGGGCAATTTTTTTTATGCAGGAGCAAGATTTAATGAGTAAACTCAAGGTCATAGCACTTCTTTAAGGGCAGTCTGGTACTCACATTGAATTTGTCACCTTTAGGATAATTTTATTTTTCTTAGTTATTTCCTAGGTGAAGGAGTCGAAGTAAACTCAAATTCAAAACGTTGTTTTATAGGGAGTAAAGTATTGTTTAAAAATGGTATCTTCAGTATATGAATATGTAAACACAAAAGTGCTCTTAAATATTTTTGGTATATAAATTTAAAAAATTCTCAGTTATGAAAAATGTATAGTCAGCTCATTATTACATTTACGGTAAACTTTCTTGAAAGATTCAAATCATGAAAACTATTAAGTTTTTCACTGGGATATCAAATAAATATTTTCTGGACTTTAGTTTTAAAATGAAAATTCAATTCTTATTAGACATCTGAGCAATTATGAGTAGTAACTATTTAGTAAAGTACTATTTTTAATGTTTCAAAACAAGCAAGTCACATGTATCTCGTTTGTTAAGGGGAATGATTTTCGTGTGAATCAGAGTAAGGTTAGGTTGGAGAAAAACAAAAAAGTGGGAAGAAATATAGGGAATTGATTTAAAGTGAAGGGAAGATTTTGAATAGGTCATTCACCCTACAAAGGACTCTGTATAAAGCATATAAATAGCCGTGTAAAGTATTAGTCATCTCAAGGCACATCTAGAATAATACCAAAAGTGAGATTTTGATGGGAGAGTATTTTTTCAGCTTAGCAACAAAATTTTCCCAGTCAGTGTTCATAGTTATGTTTTTAAAATTTCCAAATGTTTTTGGCTTCGTTAGTGTAAATGATTTGATAAATTCACTTTTTATGTCACCAAAAGTGAGATTTTGACATTCTTTTTCAGCCTAAGAACAAAGTTGTTTCATCAGTCTTAATACAGTAGTCATATTTTTAAAATTTTTGAATGTTTTTGGCTTTGTAAATGTAAATAATTTTATAAATTCACCTTTTATTAACTTGAATTTATAGGTTTTGTACAAATTTTGGAATTTCTGATGCTACAGTGTCTTGACATGTGTAGAAAATTGTTAGGTTTCTTGTAGGTTAAGGTATAAATCATACTATTTTCTGAGTGTTAAAATATCTCATACAGTTCCCATTGAATTTCAGTAACTATGTTCAAATCAAGGTTCAGTTGAATGTTATTGTTAAAAATGTAATGAGGAAACATTTGTAATACTGTATTGTACTTTTTTGTTGTAGAAGGACTTCTGTATTTTAGCTTCTTGCTATGTTCTCACAAAGTCTCCTAACTTTACTTAGCTGTGAGAGGGAACTAGGGTCAGTTTGATAGTCCTATGCTACAGCAGAGAAAGAATATAATTAAATTTGACTCTGACGGCGCCAAAATTTATTTGTAGGAATTGTAACAATGATGTCACTTGGTAAGTACCATGTAATGATTGTGATCTGTAGTCTGTCAAACATTCTAAGATTGTTAAGGTGTGAAAAGGTAGAAAAATCAGGACTGCCAGATCTGTTTAGCCAATTAAATCTTTCCGTTATCATTAATCCCTTTTTTATGGTTTTGCCTGAGACCTGTCATTTATTGTATTGTTTCTGCTTTGGATGTCAATACTCTTCTATCACAATGTCAGCGTAAGTGCAACAGTTCTTTAAGTATGTGATTAGTTGAAGATTAAGACAGTCAGGTGACTGCTGACCTTCTAAATACCCCATACCGAGTACTGCACACGTCACGGAAACTGAGGTTTGGCAGCACAGGTCAGAGATTATGCCACATCTCTTTGTTTTTATGAAAACAAGTAGGTTTCCAAAATCAAATATGTTTTCAATGTGTTTTGAAATCATGGCTACACTCCAAAAAACTTTCACTTAGGGTCTGCTAAGCCCTCGCTTTTATCCTAACAATAAGATGTTTGTCAACAAGAGACTTCCATATTCACCCTAGTGATCTTAGAGTGTGTGGCAGACTGTAGGTTTGAGAATTTTTGAATTTTGAGACAAAGAGTTGTACAGATTGTCTCCTATGGCCAAATAATCTTTTTACTGGTGGTTAGCCAAAGGAACAAAGGTTAAGAGATGATCTTGAATTATTATAAATGGTCTAGATGTTGTTTCTGCTTTCAGTACCTTGTCATCCTTCCATTCTTACTGGATTGTCTTTCTATGTAATCATGAAGGTACACACTGCTCACTCAAGGGCGTTCCTTAAGCCTTCTGTACAAGCTTTAGCATATAGCACTTCTCTCTCTCTCTCTCTCTCAAATTTAAATGTTTTCAGCTTTTCCAGTTATTAAATTTTTGGGAAGGTACAGCATAGTAGATCAGATCCTTAATCACAAAGAACAAACCCTTCTTACTAGCTCTTATTAGAATTAAGAATGTTAACTCAGTGGTCTGGTTAATAATGATATTTTTAATAATGATCAGCAATTTTGCTGAAGTGACACTGTACGCTGTACACACTTCAAAGCTTCCTTCATCATTTACACAAACAAGCATCATATCCTTCATACATTGCTGAAGCCTTCCTATACTCTGTACATGCTTAAAAGCATCAGGACCCACTTAGCACCCTTTATTCAAGAAGTCTTCTTGAAACTGCATACACTGTTCACTATTAAGGTGCTGTTCCTGTTTCTTCACACTGGGGCTAAGTATTCCACTCTTAGTATTTTCTCTCCAACATTTATGTCTGTTCACTCTCAACACCCTTAATAGCTGTAAGTTGGTTCAGTCACTTAAATTTGTATCTTTCCATCTTACTTATCCTAAACCCTTTACACCTTTTGACTCAATTTCTGCTTCAGTGCTCAATGACCTCATAGCTCCCAGCTCATGGCCTTTGGCCTAAATTCTATATTTTGTTCTATATTTGGACCTTAAGTTGTCAAGGTATGAAATTGTGGTAAATTTTTTATGGAAAGTTAGGTGTTTGTCACAAAATATTTAAGCCATTTGTCAAGTTTTGTCATAAATTTTGATCAGTTAATGTTTTGTGCCATGGCTTAATTGTGAGTCTCATCTTATCTTAATTTTTAAGTAGGTGTGTATTTTGTTTTTAGTACCAATGACAAAATGAGAACCAGAGCAGTGTCTGTAATAATTAGTATATTAACCTGAACAGTTTAAAAGAAAACTTCTGAAATTATAGCTCATTAGTTAGTGGCGTAAGCTGAAGTACAGAAGTCCTCATATATGTATGCACTCTAAAAAGAAAACTGGAAAGATTGTAGATAGAAAATTTGGAAAAACTGAAAATAAAGGATCCCCTGGGGTCAGCATTGCAATGCCTCAAGGAGGGAGAGAGAGAGAGAGAGTGTCCTCAGCAGGAGGTATTGTTATAACCAGTCAGTTAACCAGCTTGGAAGCCAACTCAATGAAACTGTTTTCTAATCTGACTGCTTGATTGCTGAAATGGGAATAGCTTTGTACTTCCCTTGTGTTTTCCAAGGTATAATCAAGTTTTCTCTTTCCCTACCAAAGAGTGTTAGACTTTTCTTATGTCAAAGATTTATCATCATGTACGGGGAGTCCAAGGAAGTTGTGGTAAGGTTTACCATTGAGACAAGTCAAAGTTTACGGTGACTCTTATGGCTCTATTCATACTTGAGGAAAGGCTTGTTTGAAATGTAGTTTAATGATCTGTTGTGTGCTCTAGGAAATTGTTGAGGAGCCTGTAGTGCACAGCAACTTAGACTTTTACTGCAGAATTTTGTACTAGAGATGTATAATGTCCCAAAAAATCCCTAGTTCATATTTTTGTGACTATTAAGAAATTCTATGGATATTTTTTACATTTTAACAATCTAGTTTTTTGTTGTATTTAAGATTTCATGCAGGGTTTTCTCCTGTGTTTTTTTTGAGCCAATCACATAGAGAATGTATAATTATGATGAATGTATTTTCGAATGTGTTAACCATTTTCCCTTCGCGATGAAAGTTACAGAATTCTCTCCTTAGAGCTGTGTATAAATTTACTTGCAAAAATTTGTTGATAAGAGTATTTGATCTATTTTCAGAGATATTTACTGTATATATAAAACTGACTCAGTTTTATTATGGACAATTTACTAAAATTTCTTCATACTCTGTATGCATAACTTTAAATTCTAAGATTATTTTCAAAGGAAATGGGGAAATTTATATTCAGGATTGTCACATTTTAATTTGGTGATGTACAGTGGAAAAAATTCTATTGACTGTATCACATGCTGGTTTTTTTAAGTGATTTACATGATAATTTTTTCACAAGATTATTTTCAGGTAGTATTCAATAACATTTATATTTTCCCAGATGTCTTAAAAGATATTAAGTTTCAAAACATTTAGATATAAAGTAAGTCTGTCAGACCTCCTGGAGAGAGAAATAAAAGTTATCCCTTTGGGTACAACAAAACTTTTAATTATATTTCAGACACATGCTGTCTTTGCAAAAGGGGGTACCAGCTTGGGGCTTAAACACCTCATCTTATGCCTGACATTTTATTCGTGTACCTGAAATAAAGAAGGGATAAAATACCGCAGTGGAACCTTCTTAGAATTCTGTGTGAGAAACTTGCAACTTTATGACATCGTCAGGAATTAGATATAAAAGGTGTACGTTAATCGTAGAGAAATGATGAAGGGTTAAGCCTAAAACTATTTGACAAGTTTTTAACTAGGAAATATGGCAGAATGTAGCATTTGATACATTGGATAGGTTATTATACTATCACCAAATATGTTCTATGATTTTTAGGCTGTGTGAAGTAATATCAACACTTCACTGAACATAAAAAATGAATTTAAAACAAAGGTTATCTTTTTAATGGAAGTCTTCATTGAAAAGAAAAATTTCCATGAAAACCTTGGTGAGATAATTAGGTGCTGTGGAGAGGCTAGTTGCCATTTCTTTACAGAAATTTCAGAAAACTGTAATGTCAGTTCTTGAAATGCTTATGTTCGTTTATGATAGTTGACTTCAGGCGTTGACAGGTTTCCTCTGAAGGTAGACAAAGAAAATGTTGAATAGGTTTACTGAGCTTTATGTTGACTCTTAGAAGTGGAGATGCATGTCCCTGATGTGAGGTGCTGTAGTAATGGTGTTTTGGAATACTGTTCTCCAGTGTGGTCTTTTGGTGCCGACTCTCTTCTTAAACTCTTGGATAGAGTTGTGTCATCAGCTGAGTTTATTTTGCCCACTCTTAATGTTCCTTTGTGGCGCAGACTTAAAGTGAGCTCATGTTTGTTGGATAAAATGCACTACCCCTGTAGGGGGGATAGTGATGTCAGTGTAGGCATTACTTAGGGTTCTTTGCGGCGTCCCTCCGGCCCCTAGCTGCAACTCCTTTCATTCCTTTGATTGTATCTCTGTTTATATTCTGTTTCTTCAGTCTGACTTTCCACCCTTTCCTAACAATTGATTCATAGTGCAACGGTGAGGTTTTCCTCCTGGTACATCTTTCAGACCTTTTTACTGTCAATTTTCATTTGAGTGCTGAATGACCTCATAGGTCCCAGCACTTGGCCTTTGTCCTAAATTCTATTTGTAATCTGTACTACATCAAACAGCCTGTGCATTCTTCTGTACCTGACTTAGTCGTTTTTGGCTATCACTAGAGACAGTGTTTCAATTTCTAGTATCAGGTTTAATACTCTTCAGTTTGCTAGGAGTTTTATTTTGGCTACAACTAAAATGTGGAATAGTCAGCCTAGTTGAATCTTCTGACCTCCAAATGTTTAAGCGAGGAGCAAGTTCATTCCTCCTCTCTGCTGAAGTCTCCTGAATTCAGGTGTATCTGTCTCATTTTCTAATCCCTTGTATGCATTTATTTGTCAGCTTTTCCTATAACTTGTCTCTCTCTGCAGACTCTGATTTCCCTGTATAGATCCCTTGGGTTTATAGTGTGCTGACTGTCCATAAGGATTTTCAGATGATAATTTAAAGAAAGAAAGACAGTACTGTTTAAGAGGATTTTGTTGCTGTGAGAATGTGTATGATATGGGAAAGTGATAATATTGCTTTGTGGATATTTAGACATACAAGTATAACTGGTGCATATACAGTATACCTTTTTCATTGCTCTAAATTGGTCTTGGCAGGTCTTACTGAGTCAGGGTAACTTGAGAAGTCACTAGAATATCTATTGATTTTGCAGTTAATGTACTTGATCTTGGGTAACTTGATTTAAGTCACTGGTCATGATGTACAGTAGATTAGAAGTTATTTACAAATTAACTTTCTAGATGTCAATTTCGTGTAGAGTTTATCTGTTTTGATCTTACGGAATTTTAGATTAAAGGTTGAAGTTGACAATAGTATAGTAATGTTGTTCAGGACCCCTAATGAAAGTGTGTAATTTAGGATTAAAGATATCTCTTTTATGATGTTATTTTGTGTTTTAATCGAGTCCTTACCCATGATACTTGGGAATTTAAAGTGTTAGTGTACAAGAGTAAAACTTTGGAATATGATAAAGATTGGAGTTTGGTCTTGATAGAGTATTTGTAAGAATAAGTTTGGTAAACATTAAGAGAGTTGGTCCATATGAAAGCTTGATAATGGCCAGAGTTTTTGTTCAGTCTGTACACCGTGTTAATGACAAATTTAGTACTAAAATTAGTTAGATGTTTAGTTGGCATTTGTCTGAAACATTCTGGCATTCAAATGTTATTTGGTGACAGTGGAGTTGGTATGCAGATGTAAATTGGTGACGGGGTTTGGGAATCAGGAATTTATAAGTGACAGTGGTTTCGGTACTCTGCAGTTTATAAGTGACAGTGGATTTGGTATTCAGCAGCTCACTGGTGACAGTCTAGTTTGATTTTCAAAAATCATTTAGTACACAAGTTAGTTGTTGCTAGTGGAATTTATTTTCAGGAAAGTTCATGACAGTGGTTGTCATACATAATGACCTTGTAGGTCGCAGCACTTGGCCTTTGTTCTAAATTCCATATTCTCTGTGCAGTTGACTGAGCCTGTCCATTCTTCTTTATTACAATTTCAGTTCCAGGCTTCTTACCTTATAATCTGGGATTTGTTTTGTTCCATAATGGTAGAATCAGGATTCATCATCACTCATGTCATCTGAGTACATGGTATAAAGTTTATAGCACAGGATACGTTTGCTGGTATTTGAAACAAGCCCAGGGTTCGGAAAAAATGGTTTGAGGTCTATTTGGATTCAGGAAGTCTGTTTTTGCTAGACTTTCTTTTAAAAGTGTTTTCTGAAAGTTTCTTTGGTTTTAGTAAGTCTGTGGGTTGGTTCATGTTCCTGGATATGAGTTACTTTTGTACACAAGTTTAGGGAAATTTTTGTGATATTTTTGCATTCAGGAAGTTTTTTGACACTTGCGTTTAGGAAATTTGTTATTGTGATACTTTCACTTGTAGAAAGTGGCAATTTGCGAAACAAGTCTGACAAAGTCTGATTCTTTGTGATGCTTTTCCTTTAGAAAATCTCTGTTGGTTTGTGATAGTCTTGAGTTTAGAAAGTACTTAGGTTTGTGATATTCTCTCTAAAGTATTATTATTATTTTTTTTTTTTTCTATCTCAGTCATCCCATTTGACTGGGTGGTATTTATAGTGTGGGGTTCCAGGTTGCATCCCTACTAGTCCATCACTTTTCTCCCTGTGTGTGCTGTTTCTAATAGCGCACACTTCTGCATGAGCCCTGGAGCTACTTCGGCCTCTAGTTTTTCCAGGTTCCTTTTCAGGGATCTTGGGATCGTGTCTAGTGTTCCTATGATTATGGATACAATTTACAATATGGCATATCCCTTATCCTTCTTATTTTGATTTTCAGGTCTTGATACTTATAAATTTTTTCTCTGTCTTTCTCATCTACTCAGTGTCCCATAGCACTGCAACATCAATGAGTGATACTTTCTTCTTGATTTTGTCAATCAGCATCAAGTTTAGTCTATTAGCACGTATCACCCTATCTGTTCTGATACCACAGACCCAGAGGATCTTTGCCTGATCATTTTCTATCACTCCCTCAGGTTGATGTTCGTACCACTTAATACTACTACTATTATTATTATTAAGTATTCAGAAGATGAGCCCTGTTCATAAGGAACAAATCCCCACAAAGGGTCATTGACTTAAAATTGAAGTTCCAAAGAATATGGTGTTCATTTGAAAAAAGTAACGGAAGGTAATGGGCAATAGAGAGGAGATCAGTGATTAGAAAAACATAAATTAACAAAATAATAAAAATTTGTGTAAAACATTAAAGTAAAAGTTGAATTGCATTAGGGTAGTAATGCCTTGCATCTTCATTTGAACTTCTGAAGTTCCAATTGCTTGAAATTGAGAAAGTTTGGGACATAAATTCATTTATGATCATGTGATGCCTCTACCTTGTAGTAAGTATGTTTGCAGCTTTTTGTCTTGAGAAGTATGTTGACTTTAATGGGTTTGCCTTAAAGTCTGTTAGCCATAGTACTTTTGCTTTCAAGATGTATGATTTTGTTTTGTAAGTTTTTTCCCAGAAAGGGATGTTAGCTTGATATTTTTTTGTCTAGAGAGCCTGGTTGTGGTTTTTGCAGAAGGTCTGTTGGGTATTGTTTTTTCCTGGAAACTGCTGGGCTTATTTATTTGCCTTAGAAGTCTTGTTAGCTTGTATTTTTTGGAGGTGGTAAGTCTGTTGATTTGGAATTTTTATGGTTAAAAGGTCTTTTAGATATACACACACCTCCCTACTTGCAAACGAGTGACATTCCGGACAGCTGTTTGTATGCTGAATTGTTTGTAAGTTGGTTACTGTACTCTTCATGCCCATTTAAGTACAGTATGACATAAAATCAATACAGTACTGTACATTTTTTTTATCCTGGAACACCACACTGGACATATAGAACTGTATGTGCAGAATAGGAGTACGCAACAAAATTTGAACTTCAGGGCATCAAAGGGGAGTGCTCGGAACACAATTTTAATTTGCAATCCTGTTTGTTTATATCTGTGAATGTTCATAAGTAGGGTGGTGTCTATTTATTACCTGTAAAGTCAGTTGTTTTATGATTTGTACCTAGAAACTTTACTTTGTGATTATTTCCTGCTAATAAATCTTTTGGTTATGAGAGAATTTGTGCTTAGAATGCATATTAGTCCCAGTTTTAATCTTAGAATTCACGAGTTCTTGGCATAAAATGTTTAAATCTTGTGAGTTTTGTGCTCAGGAAGTCTGTTAGCTCAAGAGTTTCTCAGCTTGAAAGTCTGTGTGATAATTTTGCCTGAAAAGTGTATCAGTTCTGAAGAGTTTATTTGCCCATCCCACAGGGGGACAGTGCCATGTGGTGCACTGTAGGCATTGCTTAAGGTTCTTTGCAGCGTGCTTTCGGCCCCTAGCTGCAATCCCTTTCGTTCCTTTTACTGTACCTCCTTTCAAATTATCTTCCATCTTACTTTCCACCCTCTCCTAACAATTTATTCATAGTGCAACTGTGAGGTTTTCCTCCTGTTACACCTTTCAAACCTTTTACAGTCAATTTTTATATCAGCGCTGAATGCCTCATAGGCCTTTGTCCTAAATTTTATGTGCAGTTCAGTTTATTTGTCCAGAAATGGTGTTGCCTTAAAAGCTTATCTTTGGGAGAGAATTTTCTGAATAAAAAGTGTCTGTTTTGAGAGAGTTTTTACACAAGCGTTTTTTTGGGAGAGGCGAGGTTTTTGCCCAGAAAGTTTATCAATTTGAAGTGTTCTTTGATGTGTTAGTTCTCTACGAGTTTTTTACCTAGAAAATTTGTCAGATTAGTAGTCTTTTGCTAAGAAAGTCTGTCAGACTGGTAGAGTGCTTTGCATAGTGTACCTATTTGGGAGTTCACTGTCTAGAGAGAGTTTTTGTCTGAAAAAGTAATACTTTGGGAAAGTTTTGTTTTTGTACAGAGAAAAGGTGTTCGTTTGAGGGAGATTTTTTGTGAAGAAAGTAAATTGATTCAGGGAAGATTTGGTACTGCCAGAAAACTAGTAGTTCTTGATTTCTTAGCCTCCTAAAAATGTTGTTTTTACAAGTTTTTAACCCAGCAATTTCCAGTTTTGTTTTTGCTTAGTTTTTTTTTAATGAGGTTCTGTCTTAAGAAGTTTGCTTGTTCAAGAGCAATTTTGTTTTACCCAGAAGGTGAGATTTGCCTACAAAGTTCGTCAGCTTGGGAGAGTTTATTTTACCCAGAAAGTGGACTTTTGCCTAAATGTCCACTTTTTGCAAATAAATATCATTTACCTAGACAGTTTTTTTTATCTAGAATGAGTTCGCTTGATTGAGATCTTTGCTTACAAAGATATTTTGCCCAGAAAGTGTCAGTAATGGAAAGATTTCTTTGCTCTAGAAGGTGTTACAGTTAAGGAGAGCATTTTGTGTAGAAATACTGTCAGTTCCATAGTGGTCGCAAGAATACAGGTTTAGTATTTTTTTGTATATAAAGGATGACTGCATCATCAAGAATTAGGAGTTCCTTAGCTTTATGAAACAGGACCCAGCACTGGAAATTCTATCTTAACTAACAGGTAAATGTTGTCAAAATTTTGACTGTTGATAATAAAAAGTTTTGGTACTATTTGTAACAAACATAAAAAAATTACAATATTCTTCTAATGGTTTTCAAGAAGTGTGCAATTATTACTGAAGTAGGAAGATAAAAGACTAAAATTAAAGTATCCTAAACTCTGATCCAGAAAACAAAGATATTAAACCTTTGCATTTTTTGAAGGCAAGGCATATGAAGTATAATGTCTGATTTAAAACCAGTAAACTTTCCAGGAAGTTTGTCCTGACTGGTACTTACTGGTCATTACATCAGCAATGGTGGTACTGTTTAAATGGTCAATATGAAAAGAAATATACATTATTCTGTAACCTTGCACAGGTGACCAGTGAATAGGTGCAGTTTCTGGTGTCTTGTAACCCTGCTCTAGTGAGTACATGAAGGCTAGGTTTAGTAAGCAATAGAAAATTGTACTTTTCATGTTTAATTTTAAACAGCAATCATCATTTGTAGGTAGTTTTTAGTTCTGTGGGTCTATTCTGATAAGAAGACAAACAGGAATCTCTATTCTTGTGTTTTATAAGCAATATGAAACGAATGTTCTTGGTCTTGCAGCTTTGCTCTGGTAATTAGCACAAAACAGCTTTATTAGTCTTGTAAAACTGGAAAGCAAAGATTTTGAAAGACATTCTTACTCCAAAATATCCCAAGGGATGTCCCAAATCAGGTGCTGGACATTCCTCCCAAATTATCTGTTAAAGAGGCTAACATTTTCTAATTACTGGCAATGGGATGGATGTTTGCAAGATGTATCACACAGAATCTAAGCTGGCCTGGCGGTCCACGTGTACGGTGAAGGTTGACGTTAGTCCGACCTGCTGTCCTGCTGGGGGAGGAAGACCGGGGCAGGAGGATAGTAACTTTGCACGTCTCTGACCATTTACCTGACTCAATCACTTACATTGAATAGTGTCATTAGGCCTGTAAGACAAATTGGTGGTTTTTTGGGGTTGGGTAGGGTGCCTCAAGGCACACTTGTTCCACCTGAAGGGGTTTAGGTCACTTGTCTGCTTTTGGGGGGACGGTATGTGTCTAGGTATGATTACTTGCTTTTGTTGTAACAAAGACTGAAGGATAACTTGTGATTTGAAAGAAAATAAAGTTCATTAGCTTTTATTTTTGGTTTGTGAAATTCCTCTAATTTTCTTGTTGAGAAAGGCATCTTTAGATATAAATGAATATCTGTTCTTTGTAAATAATCTTGTATGTGAAAATATCATGTAGACAAAGTAGCACCAAAATAAGCACATAACTTTTATAAGTTTTGAATTCCATTTAATTTACAGAAATTTAGCAGTGAATAAATATTTTGGTGCAGTGATATTTATAGGCTAAGCCTGAAAAATATAAAGTAAGCAAATTTATAAAATACAAGTTTAGAAGAAATGCATTTAAAAACAAAATAATCTGCAAATTGTGCTGTTAAAGTACAATAAATGATAATGACTGATAAGTGTGTACACATTTCTCTGTTCAAAAATGCCCTGCTTATCATGGGGCTTGATGTTTTACAAGTTAGAATTAAAATTGATAGTTTCAGTTTTAAAATGCTAGAATGAAAATTGATAATTTCAGTTTTAAAATGCTAGAATGAAAATTGATAATTTCAGTTTTAAAATGCAGCTAAGTGGTAATATAAAATATAATAAAGAAATTTGAAGTCATTCCTACAGAGCATTTTTACATCAGTCTAGGTGTCACAACATCATTTGCTGACATATTTTAGCCAATTGATGTCCAATATCACATCAAGTTAGCCAATTTCTGTGGTAAATTGAAGTCTCCCATGTTTATAATCATGACTAGACTTTAATTTTGCCACAAGTATTGATATATTGATGTCAAATTTGACGGCAAAATTGCTACAATATGTCAGAAAACAGGCTTTTGTGAGACCTCGAAAGTTACGAAGTTGAGTAAAAATTACGTCAGTTTGATATATAAATATCTCTGAGAATATTGATAAAATATCCTTAATTAATATTTACGAGTAAATTAACCTGTAAGGCTCTAAGTCGAGAATTCTGTAGGTTACAAAGTCAACGTCAAATGGCCAAGACATTGGAGAATATATTTATCATAGTTATCGCCTCTTTTGCGTCTAGTTCCCATTTTCTATGAGGCTTAGCTTATAATAAACGAACCATTTTCTATAATGGTTTCGCATCTCGACAGTAACGAGAAGCAGAAAAAAAAACGAACGTAGAACTAAATTTAGGGGTGGGCCATTTTGAGACAGACTAATTTAGCTGGTGGGAATAGTCTACGAGTTTTTCACTTCATGTTTCAAGTAAATATTTGCCTAAGTACGAAATGAGAGCCTAGGGGTTGAACGTAAACTTATGCTTACTTAGTAACCTTACAATGACTCCATCTTGGATTCCCTGACTGTGGTAGTCATTTTCTTTGACGTTTGAAATTGTCAACATTCCTTAGTAGATATAGAAAACTGGACAGGCATCTTGGAAAGCACGAGGGAAGTATGAAGCTGTTCCCATTTCAGCAATCAAGCTGTCTGCTTAGAAAAAGACTTTCTTTGCGTTGGTTTCAAATGCTTGTCGACTGACTGGTTATAATGGTGCCTCCTGCTGAGGACACATTCTCTCTCCCCCTCTCTTCAGGGTATTGCAATGATGACCCCATGGGGGTAATAAAAAAATTTTCATTTTCTTTAATTCTAACGAGTAACCTTCCCCAAATTCTAAGTGTTCATTTGGATTTAAATAAAAGACTTTACGTTTATTTTAGTTTTAATATCTTTCTTTTACATACATAATTCATTTATATACAAATGCATTACGCTTATCGAAAATCATAGGTCGCCAGTTATGGTCCTTCCACACGAGATGGGCAGACACGACGGGTCACTAAATTACCTGGATTTGTTGCTTTTAAGTGTTATCAGATCAAACAGTCCAAAGCAGGCAGGAAGGGAGTTTATGACGTCATCTACATTCATGATCGCCATTCACCTACAAAATTGGCAACCGGCTCGGCCGGCCGTGAACTTGACCCTCGAGTGGTAGAGGTTTTTACCTAAACTTGCATTTACAGGGTACGCCTTTGACGTCACAAGGTAAAAATCGGATGGAACGCTCCGCCTAACGGTGACGTCATTTACACTGACCTTTCTGGATACCAATTGTTATCAGGTTTACAAAAAGAACGTCGCCCACGCAATGTACTTTCGGCGTCATACTGGGTTCAAATAGACCACATTGTCTATTCTAGTTACTGTAGCCGTGACGTCACAAATGATCGTATGGGCAACTCGTTTTTTTTTTTTAAATTATCATAGTTCTGTGCGGAACATAAAACAGAGTTTGCCTCCGGATGACATTAAACAGCTGGGAATCAGTTTTCACTTTTGTCATAATGCCACCCAACCTTTCCCTTTTTAATATATGCGTTTCTACTTCCCCTGAAAGTTATACGTACTCCTTAAAAAATGTATTTCAAAATAATTCAACGATTTTTCAGACAAAATGGACATCTGGCATTTCGTTGAAAACTCGCACACTACTGATGCGTCATAGGAATTACCAGAGTTCCCTTAAATGGTGTTTTTCTGATACTGTCATACTTAATTATTAAAGGTCATTACTGTTCTTGTTTTAACATTATAATTTCTAAAGGCCATAACTATTTTTAAAATTTATCTTCATACTGGTGAACTTTGTCGAAAAGGACCTACACTGTTGTTATAGTATTATCAATTACGAGTTCTATAAAGTTTTGCTGGTAGGCTATATCATATGCTTAAAATTTGTTCCAAGTATGATTTTTGAATAACCCTTGCGAATTGTAACCTAGTAAAATAATAATGTAAATATATATGGGCGCATCATGTATTCAAT
The DNA here is from genome assembly GCF_040412425.1 of Macrobrachium rosenbergii. Lineage (NCBI taxonomy): Eukaryota > Metazoa > Arthropoda > Malacostraca > Decapoda > Palaemonidae > Macrobrachium > Macrobrachium rosenbergii. The sequence goes on along the minus strand of NC_089787.1, from coordinate 17,665,873 downwards.
CTTCCTTCAATGACAAGTAGGCTTATTCGCAATATAAAATAATCTGGACCAAAATAGTGTTTTAGTAGTATATGAACTATAATCACACATCTTCACATGTATATTTATTAGATACGTCATTATCACATAAATTTCTGGTTTCCTTCATTTCGATACCTTTAATGAAATTGATTATACGGCTAATTTTGCATTTATTCAGCTTCTTAAAGATTAACATTTGCAAGAAGTTCAACAGTAATTTTGTGTTAAATGCCATCGGTGAAATTAATAGTTACAAAATATCTTTATGTAGCCTACTAGGAATGGTCTAGGCATCAACTTGAAGGGAGAGCAGTGTTGCTCTATAGCATTACTGGTTGTTAGGGGGTGTTAGGTAGAGCTCCTCCAATGATTATCATCAGTTGTCCTCAAATTTCTCAATAAATTCATCATCTCTCAATGATTGATGATCCGAGATAATGTGGTGCAGCTGGGGCTGTTACCCATCTGGGTGTATCGGTGCAAGCAACGAGATAGTTTCAATTTCCTCCCAGTGCTTTTGACAACGATTATGGCAGAACTATTTCTTTACTTATAATCGTTCGTGATTCAACATTTTATTAGTTTATATTTATTTTTAATTCTAAATATATTTTATTCTTGGACTCTTGCCCAATCTGATGGAACAATTTTCAAAATATTTCGTAGTATGAATTTTTCACTCGCCAATCTTTTTTTTATACTGTTAACCTTACGATTCCTAAGCAACATCGAATAAGAAATGCACATTTCACCATATATAACAAAAGAATAAATTATCGTTAGGTGAACTTCTGTAACATATTGCAATACATTTTTGAGCGAGTGTACATATCCACTGTTATGAACTTACCAATTGTTCCATTTGTTCGTGCTTTGGCAGTTTTAAGGGCTTAAAAATCGTTCATGACCAAAAATTAGGTGCTTTTGGTACTGTATTCCTTACTGTCAATGCGGTTGTTATATAATCCCTGGAGCTCAATTATTTTAGCTTCTTCAAATGGCATCAACTCTACCATAAACTTAAATAAGGCCTTTTCTCACAGCCATTTTTGCTGTGTTTTTACTTTTATATTGGTCATTATAATGCTTAGTTTTACCTGTACTTCTGCCTTTTTTTTTTTTGCCTTGTACCTTCCAGTATTTTGGGCCTTTTAATGTTTTCTTCTCTATTACTTTAACACACATGTATCTATGCAAATCATATGACTTCAGTAATACACCTTAGGTGTTCATCTTTTTACCACGGAGAGAGAGAGAGAGAGTTAAAAGAAAAAGAAGAAGAAGAAGGAAGAGAGAGAGAGAGAGAGAGAGAGAGAGAGAGAGAGAATTTAACATGACAAAGATGATAAACGTATAGGGTACGACCTTTGAGAGTAACAAAGATTATAAGTTATTAATAAAAACATTGAACACTGTTTCAGACATAAAACCTATTATTCCACAAATGCCTTTACTATTAATTAAGATGGAGAGACCAGGTTTTGAATCCCAGTATGAAATGGTAATTGGACAGCAAGTAGCAAATGGACAATTGAGATTCAAAAATGAGAATCAAAACATGACCTTTGGACAGCAAGGAAACTTCTCAATTGAGATTCAAAAACAGTGGAACAAAGTGCCAAGGTGCATCTTGGACATTTGGCATTAGACAACAATGAAACTAAGTGGAAATGCATCTTAACTATTTGGGTATGTCAAATGGAAAAGTGGAATAACTAATGAATGGATGGATGGATGTATGATATTTAGGGCAAAAGCCCAGGCACTGGAGGGAAAGGAAATCCCACAAAAGAAAATGCATTAGATACAGGAATGGAAAGGACAAGAGGACTTTGTTCTATTCGAGGACGATGCAACAGATGAACCTCTGGACAAGATAAATCTGGAAAAGGTTATGAGCGGATATAATCTACAAACATGTAACGAGAAGTGACACAGCTACCTGCACTTGCATCCTCCATTATACAAAATTTTCTTGCTCTTAGTTTTATGGGTAAAAACCGTTCCAATCAAGTGGTGTATTAGTTTTGTACTTTAAGGGTAAATGGACTTGAACGAATTTAACCAAGACTTTTGACATACTCAAACAAAGTGCAAACTGGTGTTAATAATGCCAGGCCTGAAAGATAATAAGAGGTGAAACAGTGAGAAAGACAACTGAACAAAGTCTGCCATAATATCAACTGACCTGAATGAATTAGAATATATCCAATTTAGGCTGAAGGCCAAGCGCTGGGACCTACGAGGTCATTCAGTGCTGAAAGGAAAATTGGGAGCAAAAGGTTACAATGGTGCAACAGGAGGAAAACCTCACAGTTGCACCGTGAAACAATTGTTGGAAGTTGGAAAGTAAGATGGAAGAAAGAATATGAATGGAGTTGCAATAAAAGGAATGAAAGAGGTTGCAGCTAGGGGAAAAAGGAAAACTGCAAAGAACCTGAGTAATGCCTAAGGTGCAGGGCATGTGAGGTGCACTGAAGGCACTAACCCCCTATGAGGGAATTGACCTGAGGATGTAGGGCAGAGAGATGTAGGGTCACTCAGAACCTATTGCAAGCTGTCTGAACAGTTTTGTCCTACAGAAGATGCTGGGACAAGCATCCTACTACTTTTAACTAGCCTAGAGGCAGGAGGAGGAAGCAAAACCACTCTAGAATAGAATATAAAATTTAGGTCAAAGGCCATGCACTGGGGCCTATGAGGTTATCAGCACTGAAACAGAAACTGACAGTAAAAAGGTTAGAACAGTGTAACAGGAAGAAAACCTCACAGATGCACACTGAAACAATTGTTAGGAGCGGGTGGAGAGTAAGATGGGAAGAGAATATGAACAAAGGTACAGTCAAAGTAGAAAAACCACTCTAAAGGAGACAACAGATCTGCCTTTTGAAGGGCAAATATGGCAAGAGTCATGGATGCCTATTTTGAAGGGCAAAGATGGCAAGAGTCATGGATGCCTAAGGCAACATACAAATGCCAAAGACTCAAAAATTACGCATTCCCAAAGTAAAGTGTTACAAAGCTGAATGAAAAGAGGGACTTCTTAAACTCAATAGAACAGGGAATGAAAGCATAATTTCAACAAAGGTAAAAATGATAATGCTGTACACACAAAAAAATTAGAGATAAAAAATTTTGACAAAATAAAAAGGACTTCTTCACTCCCACCCAGATGGGAAGCAAAATCACGTACTGAATGTACAGACAATAATCTACACAGATAGAAGAAATATGTCAAATCATAGGTAGTAGGGCCAACTGAAGTGATGGTCAAAATGCCATCAACAAGAAAAAAGGTTAGCAAGGAGGGACACAATTCTCTAAATAACCTACACCTATGGAACATCCAAGGGACATCTCAATCACAGTAACCTCACATCTAGTGGTTTGGTTTAAAGGCAGTTAATCATCAAAAGGTTCTTGATAATAAAATGATGTGAGGGACAGTGACTCTGCTGATCACTGTAGTAGTCCATTCAGCTGTGGAATGGCCATGATTTCTGTCTTCAAAGGATGCAAGAGAACTCAGTCCAGTTTTCTTCAGTATTGTTCTCAGTATTTTGCAACAATTCTTACAAAAGGTTGAGGGGAGCAGAACAGAGGTTAGACCAGATAAAAATGCTTAAAAATCAGAGCACTGTTGTGCAGATGTGGAAGGAGAAAGGAATCTCATTTATTAGACAAGCAAAAAAAAAAAAACTGCTATGGATAACAAGAGCTGAAGGAAACAGGAAAGAAACTTCCTGACTTAGGAACAGAGGAGAGTTCATGAGTGACTCACAAAACTTTTGGGAGATGTTTGTGTGGATGTAATGTAGGACATTACATACAGAAACTCTGGACTTCAGAGCAGAAATCATGAGGCACATATTCAAAGCAATATAAATTTTCTATGCCTAGATATGCTGTAACTGAAAACAACCCAACACTGCTTACACAATAAAAAGTCGAACTCATATGATAAAGCACTATACCAGAGTAATTACATTATACTACTTACAGTCACCTGAAGACTGTAAATATATTACGACAAACAAGTAGTGATAAAACAGCTGCCAATGATTTATGCCCTACTGAAACACACTTTCCAAAAAGCTGTGATAAAACAGCTGTCACTGATTTGTACTCTACAAAACATCTCCTAAAAAGCTGTGATAAAACAGCTGTAAATGATTTATACTCTACACAAAAACACATCTGCCAAAAAGCTGTGATAAATCAGCTGTCAATGATTTATATAAAAAACACATCTGATTTAAAAAGCTGTCCATGAAAAGCTATATAAAACAGCTGTCAATGAGTTATACTTTACACACAAACACATCTGCAAAAAAAGCTGCGATAAAACAGCTGTCAATGATTTATACTCAAACAAATCTGCCAAAAAGCTGTGATAAAACAGCAGTCTAGGATTTATACTCTACACAAACACACCTCCCAAAAAGCTGATATAACAGCTGTCAATGATTTATACTCAACACAAACACATCTCCCAAAAGCTGCTGATAAAACACCTGTCAATGATTACACTCTATACAAACACAAACACATCTGCCAAAAAGCTGCAATAAAACAGCTGTCAATGATTTATACTCAACACAAAAATCTCCCAAAAAGCTGCAATACAGACAGCTGTCAATGATTTACACTCTATACAAACACACTCCCAAAAAGCTGCAATTCAACAGCTGTCAATGATTTACTCTACACAAACACATCTCCCAAAAAGCTGCATTCAGACAGCTGTCAATGATTTACACTCTAAACAAACACATCTCCAAAAAAGCTGCAATTCAAGACAGCTGTCAATGATTTATACTCTACACAAACACATCTCCCAAAAAGCTGCAATAAGACAGCTGTTGGTGATTTACACTCTACACAAACACATCTCCCAAAAAGCTGCAATAAGACAGCTGTCAGTGTTTTACACTCTACACAAGCACATCTCCCAAAGACCTGCAATAAGACAGCTGTCAGTGATTTACACTCTATACAAGCACACCTCCCAAAAAGCTGCAATAAGACAGCTGTCAGTGATTTACACTCTACACAAGCACATCTCCCAAAAAGCTGCAATAAGACAGCTGTCAGTGATTTACACTCTATACAAGCACACCTCCCAAAAAGCTGCAATAAGACAGCTGTCAGTGATTTGCACTACACAAGCACATCTCCCAAAAAGCTGCAACAAGACAGCTGTTGGTGATTTACACTCTAAACAAGCACATCTCCCAAAAAGCTGCAATAAGACAGCTGTCAGTGATTTACACTCTACACAAGCACATCTCCCAAAAAGCTGCAATAAGACAGCTGTTGGTGATTTACACTCTACACAAACACATCTCCCAAAAAGCTGCAATAAGACAGCTGTCAGTGTTTTACACTCTACACAAGCACATCTCCCAAAGACCTGCAATAAACAGCTGTCAATGATTTACACTCTATACAAACACCTCCCAAAAAGCTGCAATAAGACAGCTGTCAGTGATTTACATCTACACAAGCACATCCTCCCAAAAATGCTGCAATAAGACAGCTGTTGGTGATTCATACTCTACACAAACACATCTCCCAAAAAGCTGCAATTCAACAGCTGTCAATGACTCACACTCTACACAAACACATCCCCAAAGACCTGCAATTCAGACAGCTGTCAGTGATTTACACTCTATACAAACACACCTCCAAAAAGCTGCAATAAGACAGCTGTTGGTGATTTACACTCTACACAAGCACATCTCCCAAAGACCTGCAATAAGACAGCTGTCAGTGATTTACACTCTATACAAGCACACCTCCCAAAAAGCTGCAATAAGACAGCTGTCAATGATTTGCACTACACAAACACATCTCCAAAAAGCTGCAACAAGACAGCTGTTGGTGATTTACACTCTAAACAAACACCTCCCAAAAAAAGCTGTGATTCAGACAGCTGTCAGTGATTTATACTCTACACAAACACATCTCCCAAAAGCTGCAATTCAAGACAGCTGTTGGTGATTTATACTCTACACAAACACATCTCCAAAAAAGCTGCAATAAGACAGCTGTCAGTGTTTCACACTCTACACAAACACATCTCCCAAAGACCTGCAATTCAACAGCTGTCAATGATTTACACTCTACACAAACACACCTCCAAAAAGCTGCAATAAGACAGCTGTCAGTGACTTACACTCTACACAAGCACATCTCCCAAAAAGCTGCAATAAACAGCTGTCAGTGATTTACACTCTACACAAACACCTCCCAAAAAGCTGTGATTCAACAGCTGTCAATGATTTACTCTACACAAACACCTCCCAAAAAGCTGCAACAAGACAGCTGTCAATGATTTACACTCTACAAAACACCTCCAAAAAAGCTGCAATTCAGACAGCTGTCAGTGATTTACACTCTACACAAACACATCTTCCAAAAAGCTGTGATAAAACAGCTGTCAATGATTCATACTCAACACAAACACATCTGCCAAAAAGCTGATAAAACAGCTGTCAATGATTTATACTCAATACAAACATCTCCCAAAAAGCTGTGATACAACAGCTGTCAATGATTCATACTCAACACATACACCTCTCCCAGAAAAGCTGTGATAAAAAAGCTGTCAATGATTCATATTCTACACAAAACATTTCCAAAAAAGCTGTGATAAAAAAGCTGTCAATGTTTCATACTCAACACATACACATCTCCCAAAAAACCTGTGATACAACAGCTGTCAATGATTCATACTCTACACAAACACCTCCCAAAAAAGCTGTGATTCAACAGCTGTCAATGATTCATACTCTACACAAACACCTCCCAAAAAAGCTGTGATTCAACAGCTGTCAATGATTCATACTCTACACAAACACCTCCCAAAAAAGCTGTGATACAACAGCTGTCAATGATTCATACTCGAGATAAAACAGCTGTCAATGATTCATACCCAACAAACACATCCCCCAAAAAACCCTGTGACAAAACAGCTGTCAATGATTCATACCCCAAAAAAACACCTCCCAAAAGCTGCAATAAACCAGCTGTCAATGATTTATACCCTACACAAACACATCTCCCAAAAACTGTGACAAAACAGCTGTCAATGATTTACACTACACAAACACATCTACTAAAAAGCTACAACTTAATCAAAATGTCCACCAAACCTTGACAACAAGAGACAGGATTTACAAAATGAAAAGGTTTACTTGCTATTACCATTTTGCGAATTGTTTTTACTCTGGATTCTAAAGTTGGGTCTCTTTTTCTAAATTAGCAATAAAAACTTGAATGAAATGAACGCCCTAACATTAAACATAGGTTCACAAAACACACACAAATCATTTATTATTAAAAAAAAGATGATTAAAAAAACTGAAAAAAGTCATTCCCTGATATACAATAATGAAAAGCAATCAAAATCATGTGCTGACATAATATAAATGGTATACCAGTTGTACCATTCCAATATACTCGTAGTCCATGTATGTGAATTCATTTACCAATGGCCATCTTACAAAACTCATAAATATCAATTTACATTTTGAACTGATCTTTCCTCTGTTTCATTGCAACAAACCTTTTATTTTCATTTATGCCTGAACACTCAGATGAGAGAACACAAACCAAATAGCTATTTTAACTAAGAAAAGCTTTTGGTTAATGATGCCCTCTTCAATAAAGTGAAAGACTTACCACCCTTACCAACACAACTGGGCAAGACCTGCTGAATGTTTAAGTAACTCCCAAACACTACCACAATAAGGGGAAATGATACAAATAGTAATAAAGAACATAAAATATCTTAAAAATAAAACAGAATATGCCGGATTTAGGCTATATGGCCAAGTGCTGGGACCTATGAAGTCATTCAGTGCTGAAACAGAAATTGACAGTAAAAAGTTTGACAAGTGTAACAAGAGGAAAACCTTGCACTGTGAATCAATTGTTAGAAGGCAGTGGAAAGGAAGATGGAAGACAGAGAAAATGAACTTGGGTACAGTAAAAGGAATGAAAGGGGTTGCAGCTAGGGACCGAAGGGTCGCTGCAAAGAACCCTAAGTAATGCTTACAGTGCACCGCATGAGGTGCACTGATGGCACTAATATTGAACAAACAGACAACCCTAAAAAGGGGTAAGACAAAGGCAACAACACTTTCTCTACTAAGCTCCCATAATTAGCAAATATTAGAAACCTAACCCCAATTATAAGATAAATTCAAGGGAATACCAAAATCAAGAAAATTTAACATAAAAGGACAGAACTTGCAGTAACACATAGGTGACAAGCATGCCACTGACCTTTTGAGGAATTTGAATTGGAATAGGTAGTCCCCAGGTTACAACTTACGGAGTTCCGTACTTAGGGCACTTTTTCAAATATATTCATCAAAAAATCGGTTCCGGGTTACAGGTGATGTTCCTAAGTTACGGCACCATAACTAGGGTTTAGGTGCCATAAGCGCCTTAGGCACCAATGTTCCGAGTTACAGTGTTTTCCGACTCACAGCACACTGCTACAATGGAACCCCCACCGTAACCCGGGGACTGCTAAGTGCTGGGAACCTATGACATCATGCAGCAATGAAAGGGAAACTGACAGTAAGAGGTTTGAAAGGTGTAACAGGAGGAAAACTCCAAAGTTGTACTATGAAACAATCGTTAGGAGTGGGTGGAAAGTCAGATGGAAGAACTGACCTTTCAAAAGGTAAAAAGGTCCCATACTGTTGATGAAATCACTGAACACAACATAACGAAGTGAAGCAAAGTGAATAAAGAAAATGGGATTGGAAACAAATGAACTTCACATCAAAAAAACATGAAACGACAGCAAAGCAGCACAAGAAAGAAAGATGTTTTGTTTGATCTAATGACCTGGTACTAGAACAATTAGTTGGTGCGACTGGAAACTGTTTCACACAGAGGAAGGCTATTTTATGATCAATGGGTATAAAATATACAGAATATACAATTTAGGCTGAAGGCCAAGTGCTGGGACCTATAAGTCATTCAACGCTGACAGGAAAATTGAGAGTAAAAGGTTACAAAGGTGTGACAGGAGGAAAACCTCACAGTTGCACTATGAAACAATTTTAAGAAGCGGGTGGAGAGTAAGATGGAAGAAAATACTGAATGGAGGTACAGTAAAAATAAATGAAATGGGTAGCAGCTAATGGCCGAAGGGATGCTGCAAAGACCCTCAAGTGATGACTACAGTGCACCGTGTGAGGTGCACTGATGGCACTAACCCCCAACAGGGAATTTTTTTTCATGGATTTCTAAGAACAAATGATGATTTGACTTTAGAATCTCTGCAACCCATACTTGATTTTTAAGGCAGCTGCTTCTTTGTATGGCAATATCTCCCTCCACACCAGTAACTATTGAGAACCAACAAAGATACAAGGAGAGAATAAAGACACAACCCTACTTACCGACATTCAACTTATATACATTCAGACACAAATAAACAAGATCGCAAATTAAAATTGTGTTCAGAGCGCTCCCCTTTACCACCCATAAATTCAGATTTTCTTTTGAATGCCTATTCTATACAAACATTACTGTATGTACAGTGTTTTAGGATGAAAAAACCTACAGTACTGTATTTATTTTATATCAGACTGTACTTAAATAGGCACGAAGAATACAGTAACCAACTAGCAATTCAACATACAAATGGCTGTCCAGAATGTATCTTGTTTGTAAGCAGGGTGGTGTCCATGCAATGACTGGAATAACCTAGCCTTTCAGAGCATCTGGAACAAAGGATATGAAAGGAAACAAGTCCTGCAATCACTTCCACTGTCAAATTTGGTACTGAACCTAGCTCCTGTCCAGATGAAGACTTAGTGGGGGCTTAGGTAATCTCCCTAGCCACCATGCAATAATGGAGGATGGATGTCTTTACTGGATCACCTTCCTTGACTTAACTTGTGGAAGATGTTTTCAGGCAAGGGTATCTTGGCCTGACTTCTAGTAGAAGGACTTCTATCAAGGAATCTAGGCCTATGTCCACAAGAACTGTGCATTTATGGCCACAATATAGACTGAATAGACTTCAACACATCCTCCAGTATAGCAACATCAATGAAGTGTCCTCATATGAAGAAGAAATATCTCAAACATGGAAAGACAAGGCCAACATAAAAATTGAATAACTTGAACATACAGTAATTATTATTACCATTCAGTAGATGAACCCTATTCATATGGAACAAGCCCACCACAGGGGCCACTGACTTAAAATTCAAGCTCCCAAATAATGTGGTGTTCATTAGGAAGGGGAGGTAAAGGGGAATACAGAAAGAAGATATCTCACTTATTAAATCATAAATATTAATTAATAAGTTAACAAACAAATAAAAATGTATTAAAATTCCCGGGGAATAGTATTAGGGTAGTAATGCAATGCATCTTTGCTTGAACTCTTGAAGTTCCAATTGCACAACATCCTCAGGGAGACTGTTCCATAGTCCAATGGTGTGAAGAATAAAAAGGACCTCTGGGACTGAGAAGTTCTACAGCGAGGCACATTTACTGCATATTGGTGATGCTGTTCAGCAAATCTGGTTGCTCTTGGCAGAAAAATTAGATCAGGGATCAATTGTGAATAAGAAAGAGCTCTGTTAAAATAGAGACCAAGTCAAAACTGCTAGTAAGACATCTAAAGAAAATAACTACGCTTTTAGAAGATTTACCAGTCTCAAGTCTTTTTTTATCCCTGATATACAAGGTCACCATGTTTCTCAACCTCAAAAGAGATCTAAGAAAAAAGATGGGTTGCATTTCTTTTAAATAAAATCATTGGATGAAAAAAGACAAAAGGGTGTCTTGGAGACCTCCTTCAACTTTGCAAGGACAGACTGGAATATTGGAATTCAGAATTTAAGCAAAGGGCCAAAATGAAATTGAAAGTATGAAGGTTTGAAGGGTGAAACAGGAAAACCTCTCAGTTGCACTACGAAACAACTGTTACAGAGGGTGGAAAGTCAGATGGAAGAAAAGAATATGAAAGGAGGTACAGTTAAAGGAGAGAACAGACTAGGATCTCCATTTGGATACGTTCTCAAGACCCGAGACTACAGATGAAGAGATTAGACTGAGTGTGAACTGCAAAAGGACTCGAAAAGTAAAAGGAGGCAAATACAGAGGATTAGAAAAGGTAAACAGAAGGGTTAAGTGTCATCAATATTATTATTATTATAGTATTCAGAAGACGAACCCTATTCATATGGAACAAGCCCACCACAGGGGCCATTGACTTAACATTCAAGCTTCCAAAGAATTATGGTGTTCATTAGGAAGAAGAAAAAGGAGGTAAAGGGGAACATAGAAAGAAGAGATCTCAATTATGAAAAAAGAAAACATAAATTACTAAGTTAATAAATAGATAAAAATGTATTAAAATGCAAGGAGAATAGTATTAGGGTAGTAATGCACTGCATCTCCACTTGAACTTTTGAAGTTTCAATTGCCCGACCTCCTCAGGGAGACTGTTCCACAGTCCAATGGTGTGAGGAATAAAGGACCTCTGGAACCGAGATGTTCTACAGCAAGGCACATTTACTGCATATAAAGAAGAGGATAAAGTGGCACATGAACAGAACCCTGCAGAATGCCTCAAGATATGGAGAAGGAAAATCAACACTAAGAGATTAATGCCTGAAAGTAGGAAGCAATGAACTTCTAGCTTGACTTGGTATCTCCTATTGATTACTTTGCATAACAGACATAACACAACAGTAAAATCTCAAGTAACAAATGCAGTACCTTGCTATAATAGACAATGCAAAATATAAAAGCTGTCAGGTCTAGCCCAGAAATGATATTTGATGTTGATCATTATTTTATCCAACAATAAAATTATTTTAATAATTGTCTTAAATTTTCATCTATTTATTTATCTATCTGTAAATTTATTATTTTCTTTTTTACTAAGTGATTTCTTTTCTGCATTTCCCATTACCTTCTGTTACTTCTTTCTAATAAACACCATATTCTTTGGAAGCTTCAATTACAAGTCAATGGCCCCTATGATGGCCTTGTTCCATATGAATAGGGTTCTTCAACTTCTGAATAATAATAATCCACTCCAACACTGGTTCACTCAAATGCTACTGAACAGCACACCCCATTCTTGACCATATCACCTGGGTTAAGTTTTGAGAATATACATGATCTTAAGCAATTGGCATTGCAGCCCTGTCTAATATCTAAATTAACTGGTAAAAGGGTTTGCTTTTGGTGAGGTACTCAAATCTAAATTTTGAGCAACTCACCTCACCTGACATGGAAGACAGTGAACAATTACTCCCTCAAGGGAGTTTACAAAAGGACTACAGTACAGCACTGCATTTTGACATCAGTGGATTAAATCTCACAAAAAAGGCAATTTGAAAGATATCATACCAGATGGATATATATTCCAGTCAGTCAGAACAGTACTCTCAATGCACACTGAACCTATAAGAAAGTGCATGAGAGAGTGAAAAATGGACAGGTGAGATAAAGGACTCACTCTAACACAGTCTCGTCTAGCTAGTTGGGGTTATTCAAAAATTACGTAATGCCTTGGGGAGGTATGGCGAAGTGTTATGAGTGTGATGGGGGTTAGGGGGTGCAGCCATAAGTTACATAACATTCAGATTTTTCCCTTTGTTTCCTCTGAAAAGATGTAAATGCAGAATGACAAAGAGAGATAGTAAAGATTCTACACCAGACTTTTATTATATTTTTTTAGCAATATTGAGAATATGGTATTTAATATTTTTTGTATAATTATACAGTATCACAAACCCAAGCCTTATTTGTACTTCAACATCTTATACTATATGTATTATATGACATAGAATAATCTCACAAACTCATCCCTTTTCTGAGCTCGACATTCTCTACTTTATGCATAAATATGGCTTTGAAAAATATCACAAATTAAATTGATCCTCCTCTAAACTTAGGCTTAGTCTACTTTGTGTATTATGTTAAACTAAAAGAACAAAATCAAAAACTAAAAACTGGCAACCGCTTAGAGTTGCCAATTACATTACTTAGGAAATTAAGTAACGGCATAAGAGAACATTTTCATTTCAAATCTATCTGTGATTCTTTAATATAATAACATAAAAGTATAAAGAAAAACATAAAGGTGATAATTTTAAGGTATTAGGCTAGACTTGAATATATTAATGCATTAAAAAAAGGAAACATACTAATTCAGGGGGTGTACTAGCTGATGCTACATAATTTTCTAGGAGGAGTCTGGACATGTGTTATGAGGCGTGACAAGGGGGGGAGGGGGTAAAAAATTACCCTAAAAAGTTACTTAATTTTTGAACGGTCCCATTCTACCATCATCTGCTCTCACTGGGTACTCAGGCATAGCAAAAATAAAATGTTTGTACACTGTACTTCAACATTCCTGATAGATACACGAGTGTCTTTATAATAATGTTTAAGCCAAAACATACTTGTTATTGTGAATCAAAATAAAATGAAGTACAACTTATTACATGAAAAGCAAACATACTGACATAAAAACTAAAAAATGCAAAATAATAAACTCCACGTCTTTTACAATCTTACGATTTTTCAAATGAAAATTCTATTGAAAATGCGTAGCAAAATGACACCCCTCCCAATCCAAAATTACCATCTTTTTTTTTTTTTAAAAACTAAAATAAAAATTTAATATTTTCTTCTGATTTTCAAATAAAAGTTTAGGCTATGCCTCGCAATAACTGAGCTGGAAACCCAATTATCAAATGGAATGCCTTTCCATCAATGAGTGGTTATTTTCGATGCTAACAAGGTCATTCTTTTGATGCTACTAGGGTCCTTCTTTGGGTACTAACAGGTCCTTCTTTTGATGCTAAAAGGGTCCTCTTTCCCAAATCTACCTGAAAAACAAAAAGAACACATTTCAGAATTCAATGTCTTTTTCAAAATTAACTATGGATACGAATTCTGTCTACAAGATGTCGAGATATATGAATCTCTAAGACTAATGCTTGTTCAAGATTTGTATGATGACATTTTACCTTCGGTGTGCTAAGGAAACAAAGAGACAAGGATAAAGACAGACAAGATTGTAGGAATGTGCTATGAAAGTATCACAATTCTGCATTGCATTCCCAAGCAAAAAATGAGCTGAAGAAAAATCAGTGCGTCCTTGACTTATAGGCGATTCGATCTTGTGGCACTTTTTCAGCACTGTTAATGGCATTTTACAGCGCCGTAACTTGATGCTGCATCAAAGTTATGGCACCGTCAGTACTGTTGACGAGACTAATGGCAAGAATAGGAATCAAGTTCACGGCGCTTACAGTGCTGTAACTTCATGCAACATCAAGTTAAGGCGCCATAAGCATCGTTACAAGCAAAAAACCTGACTTACAGCAGAAATAAATTTACAGCGTGGCGCTGGAATGGATCCCCTGCTGTAAGTCGAGGATGCACTGTGTTCCCATTCAAATGATTTACAAAATTTGCTTGGCCTGTACTTCCGCTGTTGTTATACTAATCAAAAAACTTTGCATGTACTTTATCACCATCATACAAAATAAAATAAAACATAAAAAATGGGTCAACTAAATGCAGTATACTGTACACTGATGGTTCGAAATCTCTCACTGTAGGGTTCCATTTTGCTGTAATATCTCTACATAAGATCACTGCCATTGCATTATCCATTACAGCCTCTATTTCTACTGACTACAATCCCACCTGTTGATATGATTATTCAAAGTAGAAATTTTTATAATTAAATCTATTTTTTAAATACTGTACTCACCTCTCTAGCTGTATTTCCAGCGTCAGGCGGGAGGACGACAGAGTGTGAAAAGTAAAAAATTAATAGGATCGTTTAGTTTGAACCGTCCATTAACCTAACCAATGAGGTCCAACTTGCTGCCGGTCTCAAGACCAGATAAATGGGGAGAGTTGCTGCCTGGTCTAGCCAACCAAGTGTGCAAACAGTGGTAAAAACTAAATAATGATTCTCGAGTCAATGATGGAATGCAAAATAGGGCTACAGCATACCCTGTAAGTGACGTGCTGCAGTATTCCCTGGCAGCAGTGAGAAATATGCAAAGGGTACAGCAGAAGTCACAACTTCAGCTAAAGAAGTCAGTGAGGAGAAAGGATTGGAAAAAGGACGGAAAGATGAGAATTGGAAATTGGAATGTTGGTAGCCCCACAGGAAAGGGAAAAGAATTGGTTGATGCCATGAAGAGAAGGAAAAATTATGATTCTATGTATACAAGAGACCAAATGGAAGGGGAAAAGGGCAAGAAAGCTTAGAGAGGGATATCAAGTTTACTACATAGGGGAAGAAGCAAGGAGAAATGGGGTAGGAATCATTCTCCATCCAGATCTGCAGGAGAATGTCACAGAGGTCCAGCATATAAGTGACACGCTTATGGGCTTAAAGTTTGTGAAAGATAACAGAGTATGGCATATCATCTCGGCATACGCCCTGCAACAAGGGTGTGGTCAAGAAGAGAAGGAGGAATTCAGAGGGAAATTAGAAGAATATATAGAAAGACTTCCAAGAAGTGAACTATTACTGTTATCTGGGGATAGGTGACAGATTGTTGGAACTAGCAGAAGCTATGAATCTGGAAGTCATTAATACACAGTTTGAGAAAAGGAGAAGTCATCTGGTAACATACAAAAGTGGACAAAATGAAACAAATTGATTATGTTTCGGTTAGGAAGGAAGACAAGAAAATCATTATGGATTGTAAAGTTATTCAAAATGAATCTGTTGGAGCTCAACATAAACTGGTAGTGAGATTTTTAGGTTAAAGAATACAAAGTTTGCCCCAGCCAGGAATAGGAGGATCAAAACATGGAAGCTGAAGGGGAAAGATAAGAGAGTTCAAAAGTGGAAAGAGCCAGAATGAGAGAGATGTAAAGGGAATGTGAGAATCGCCTAGATGTTGATATGAAAGGGACTGTGGTTCCAAGGCAGCAGACAAGTGGTAAAAACAGGAAAGAGAAACATGGTGGTGGACTCAAGAGGTTCAAACAGCTTTGAAGGAAAAGAGTGCTGCCGGAAAAGCTGGAAGAAGGTAACAACTACCAAACAAGAGAGTATGACAGACAAAAGGAAACAAAGAAAAGGTAGCGATTGCAAATGGAGAAGCCAGGAGGATCAAAACATGGGAAAAGATAATCTGAAGGGGCAGAAGAGAAGAAAAGACAGGCAGGATGTAGGAGAGGTAGGAATTATTAAAGATGAAAAGGAAATATCTTGACTGAGGAAGAAGAGGTCAAGAGGACGGAAAGAATATTTTTTCACAACTATTAAACACTGAGAATGAGTGTGAAGAACTGGAAAATGTTCCTCCAGTAGAAGGACCAATAGCAAACATCAGAGAGAGTGAAGTCGAGAATGCTATAAAGGAAAAGTAAATAAAGCTGCAGGAAAGTCAGAGGTAACAATGGAAATGATTAAAGCATTGGGAGATCTGGGTAAAGAGTGGGTGCACTCACTATTGGAAAAGATCTGGGATGTAGAAGAAAACGCCAAGGGACCAGAAAGATAGTTAGATGATTAAAACGTATAAACAAAAAGGAGACGTGTTATACCGTGAGAGCTACAGAGGAATAAAGCTTTTGGAGCATGTATTCAAGATACTGTACTAGAAAGAACAGTAGAAGGGAGGTTGAGAGGAGTTGACAGATATACATGAGCAGCACTTTGTGTTTATGAAAAGAAAGAGCACAATGGATGCTATTTTTATAGTAAGACAAGTCCAAGAGAAATATTCAGAAGGAAACAGGAAAGTTTACATGTGTTTTGTGGATCTTGAAAAGGCATATGACAGGGTACCAAGAAGAGCAGTTTATTGGTGTTTGAGAAAGAGAGGAGTACCAGAGAAGTTGGTAAGGTTAGCAAAGATGATGTATGAGGGGGCAAGAACCAGTGTACAGAAAAAATATGGGGCGACTAAGGCATTCCCTGTGGAGGTTGGCCTCCATCAGGGATCAGCTCTGAGTCCATTTTTGTTCCTCGTCATTATAGACACTTTGACATCAGAATTAAGGAACAACAAAGAACTGTGGGAACTGATGTTTGATGATGATTTAATCATTATAGCAGACACAGAAGAAGAACCACAAGAAAGGTTTTTAGCATGGTAAGGAGCCCTAGAAAATAAAGGTTTGAAAGTGAACATTGGAAAGAAAGAGAGAATGATTAGCAGTAAAGAATAACATGAAGAAGTAAACATTCAAGTGGAAGATGGTACAGTGCCAAAACAGAACGATGAGTTTAACTACCTGGAATCAATAATAGCAGAGGAGGAAGGTACTGAGAAAGCAGTGAGACAGAGAGAAAGAAGCATGGCAAAAATGGAGGCAGGTAACTGGAGTTGTTTTTGACAAGAAAATGCCATCAAGGCTCAAAATGAAAATTTATAAGACAGTTATCAGGCCTGTACTATTATATGGGGCAGAAACTTGGGCACTTGAGAGGAAAGAGGATGGACTGTTGGAAAGAACTGAGAAGAGGATGGTGAGATGGACTGCTGGAATATCACTAGTGGAAAGGAGGGAGAGTTAAGAAGAACGTGTGGTATATGTAACGTAAAGGAGAAGGCTAAGGAAGCTCATCTGAGATACTACGGTCGTGTAATAAGAAGAGAGGAGGTAGAACCAATCAAGAGAGCTAAGAACATGCCAGTGATGGGGAGGAGGAGTGTGGGGCATCAGCGGATCAGATGGATGGATGGATGTGGTGGTGAGGGATATGGGTGAGGTGGGACTAGGGGAAGCAGACGCAACGAATAGAAATAGATGGAGAAAGTTGACTCAAGTGGCTGACCCTCCTATACAGTGGGATTAATTAGGTCGAAAGAAGTTTAAACCGTCTGTTCACCCATCCCTTTAGGGTGGTTTGAGTGTCTATAGTTTTCCACTGTTTTTTCTTCTGTCCACAGAGTGGGGAGGTGATATATAATAGCTGTTCACAGAGTGGGGAGGTGATGCATTATAGAGAGGTAAGTAGTATTTAAAAAATAAATTTTATTATAAAAATTTCTATTTTTGAAATGACTCTTACCTCTAACCTCTCTACTGTATACCAGATGATACAGTCTGCAAACATCATTTGTAAAAGATTGTGCCACTACTGCATCCAGATTTCCTCTCTGAGAAAAGTGTTCATTATGGAATAATATCACTACAACATAAAAGTCTGATCAAAACTACATAACAGTCATACACAGCTTCATGTATTGTACTGTATTTATCTTTAATTCCTTTCCTAGTTCTCATATTTCCTTTAACAGACTTTTCCCCTGGTAATCTTTACCACAAACATACATCTATCTAGACTACAAATGCTCAGCTGAAAATAACCTTACCAAATGACTTTGGTAAATATAGTTGAAATTAATCCAAAGGTGATAGATGTCAAATTCTCATTCCTCTTCTTTGTATGACCTTAAACCCATCTTCCCATGGCATCGGCTGCTCATCTTCCTCCTTCACAGAATTCTATCTTGGGCATTCATGTTTTATGCCCTACTGCACTTCCATATCTCTTCCTACATCGTGCCACCTACTTCTCTGCCTAACTTTGACGCCACCTAATTCTCTTCGTAACTCTGCTTCTTCTACCCTCCATGGACATATACCGAGGTGTCCTGTCAAAAAAGAAAAAAGTTAGCTCATAGCAGTACCATTTTACAAATATCAGAAATTGAATATACTTGTTTTATAAATGCCCATTTGCCATGCCAGACCTGGGCAACACTGAATCTACAAACTAACATGCCAGGAATCACAGGTATATGAGCTTTTGACCATATTCACTTTTCTATATTAACAAATACACTGGAAACAATTATTTAAACCAAAGGCTTTCATTTTTTTATGGGGGTTTGTAAATACAAAATTCTGCTTCAACTTTTTCCTTGACAGACACAGATGTTAATTGCTCACTGACAAAATCTTATATCAAACCATCATGTCAGTTGCTCATATATCAAGTAAATAGATAAAAATAATGATAAAATTTTGAACAGTAAATTAACTGTGTCAACATTGCAGTCTGACTATAATACTAAATGTTCTTCATAAACTAAATAAGTTGAACATAACTATAGTCTGTTTTTCATTAGTCCACCCGCCTGTGGTTCAAATGGAACTCTGCATCCCTAACATTAAATAGGCTATATGTAAGTTTTATAAATAAAAATATCTGGGTGTATTTCATTGAAAAGTGTTTTAATTATTTACTGGACTCCAACTACAAGTTAATATTCAAAATAGGATATTGTTATTATTGTTGATTCGATTTCATGCTGGTACTGCTTATATCAAGATTCAGGCCCCCTACTCTGCTACTAAGCTTTTACTGGATTCACTGGCCTGCATAAAAATTAAAAGTATATACTGAAATTCGTGTAATGAAGTTCATTGTAACAGAGTAGGTGTGGTCCAATAAAACATCTTGCCAAGTGAACTTGTTCAAAGCAATTTTCCGCCAATTTCTGGCTGTTCTATGGTGGGACATTACAATAAAACAATATCCTATTTCGAACATTAACGGTGTACATGACAAATTTATCAAAACACTTTTCAGTTGCAAATGTTTTCCAGATATCCTTTATACCTAAAACTTACGATAGGTCTATTTAAAGCCCGGGGCGGATTATTGCTTCAGTGCCAGTTTTAGATGGGAAAAAATAGACTATAGTAATATTAGCAGCCTTCAAAGGACTCTGTATAACTAACACAGGCAGCA
This sequence comes from Macrobrachium rosenbergii, assembly GCF_040412425.1. Taxonomy (NCBI): domain Eukaryota; kingdom Metazoa; phylum Arthropoda; class Malacostraca; order Decapoda; family Palaemonidae; genus Macrobrachium; species Macrobrachium rosenbergii. Next base: position 17,646,105 of record NC_089787.1, on the reverse strand, counting down.
AGATTACCAACTTCTATTTCAGTTCACATACCTTATCGGGCTCCAATTACAAGAGACTGCAAGGGAATAGACCTTTTTATTCGTTTCATACTGGTACTGCTTATATCATGATTCAGGCCCCTTGGCAACACAAGATTTTACCGGATTCACTGGCCTGCAATGCAAGGGAAATTCATGAGTTCATTGTAACCTCCTTTAAATAACAATTCAAAATTGTTCAAGTAATTTCCATGGTGGGACATTACTGGAAATGCTGTACATCACAAACATGACAAATTTTAAAAGTAATTTACATTTTCCCTAACTACAGTATACAAACCTGGTCTTTACATGAGTGATATGCTTCAGTACAGTTTTTAAAGGCCATTTAACTTTTAAACAAGGTGGTTAGGTAGTTAACTACCATCCAACTGGTGGGAGTCCCACCCACCCAGATGGTACACATTCACTTTGCCTTTTGGCCCAGGTATCAGAATGAGGGGTGACATGAGGTGGGCATTTAACTGTAAAGACCTTGTTGTTCCTACACAAAATACAAACTGTTGGTCTTTACTAATGGCAGACTTACTTCCTTGGACGGAGGAATCTGAGTAAGTCTCTGAACTGACTGGTAGTTTGTCACACCAAGAGAGCTGAGCTTCTGACACATTGAACGGAGTATGGAACTGCGTGTTCAACTGTCAGACTTCTGGGCCTTTTTCAAATGTATGGGTTGTAAGCAACATCATTTGAAAAGGGGCTAGGTTGAATCTAAGTGTTGGAGACAAAAAAGCAAGTATAAGCATTGGGCTTGTTTTATTGCTGGGCCCCCTCTTTCCTTGCTAGAGAGAGAGCAGGACTTGCTCCTATACATCTATAGTATATAGACAATAGAATGGAACTTGATTGTGAAACTCACCTGCACCAATGCCAGTTCCAGCATGTGAATGCCAGTTCCAGCATGTGACGCTCACCACCTACCCTCTGCCCACAAGAAGAGGAAGGCTGAAGAAAGAGAGAGGGAGGGGAGGCCAGTCACTCACACACAACCTGTCTTTCACAACCACAACCGAACACCTTAGGTGAGATGCTACCTGTCCTCTTTGAGGAGCCAGGTAAGCCACACAACTTGTTGAGCAGCCACCACAGGACCCAAGGAAAAAGTGTTCAAGGACTTGTGGGCAATGTCCTGAAGGTAGAAGGATGTGAAGGTGGTTTGGCATGACCACACCCTTGCCTTCAGTACCTGAGGAACCAACAGATTCTTCCTGAATGTGAGGGACGGACCAATGCCCTGACTTTGTGAGCTCTCACTCGAAACATACTGGTGTCTCCTAGCCAGATGTGAAGTACACCCTTTGATTGTTTCATAAAGCCAGAAAGAGACAGTGTTCTTGGACACCTCTTTCTTGGTCGAGCCAGTACTAAGAGTCATCAATACTCAGGTCGGATATGTCAAGTCCTCTTAGGATAGTACCACAGCACTCTAACAGAACAGAGTATCACCTCATCTGGATCATTAGCAACAAAGTCCTCTAAGGAGGGGACTGTAAAGGACTCCAATCTGGCATCAGGGACTAACAGATTCTGAGTCTTCGTTACGAAATCCGGGACAAAATTAAGCGTAACTGATCCCCATCTCCTTGAGTGTTTAACATCAAAGGAGAGTCCATGAACTTCACCCACTCTCTTGCCGATGCCAAAGCAAGCAACAAGAAGACAGTCTTGAGAGTCAGATCCTGCCTCCGAAAGACTCATATGTATGAAGGCTCAGCATGACAGTGCATGAGTCAGGGGGCCTGAGTTCTCTTGGGAGAGCAATACCTTTCAAAGCTTTTCATCTGCAGAGAAAACTCCAGTGAGGAGGAGATATCCCCACCTTTCAAGTCGTAGGACTAGGCCCAGGCCAGTCCTATAGCCCTTTACTGCTGAGAAAGAGAGAAGCTTCCCTAGGCAAAGAAAGACTAGGAAGTCTGCTACCTGCTGAATAGCAGCTCCAACTGGAACAGACCCTGTCCATGACACCAACCACAGAAGACAGCCCATTTCTCTGTTACACAGCTGCAGGGGACTGACAGAAGTATCCAGACATCTCTGTCAACGTGTGGCAAGAAACCTCTTGCTTTCTCTGAGATGCTGGATAGTTTCCAGCTGTGAAGCGCAAGAGACTCCATTGACCGGCGGTATAGGCAGTCCCCAGTTATTGGGAGGCTTGGTATTGGCGATACGGTTTTACAGGGTTTGTCTAGCGATGAAAATCTGTAAGCCAATTTCCATTTATTGGCACTGATAACCGAAAATCAGCGATCTTTGGTGATTTTGAAAAAACCCCTGTGATTTTTCACCACTTATGACCAGAGGTACTAATCAGGGACTGCCTGTACTGGTCTTCATGTGGCTGGCACAGAGTTATGCCAAGGGGGAATCTCTCTTCGTGCCTTGAACAGCAGAGCTAGTAGGTCTGGATGCCAAATGGCATGTGGCCATTTGGGAGCCACCAGGATCATTCTGAGCTTTGGGGTGATCACTGCCCTGTTGATCACCCTGTGAATCAGGCAAAACAGAGGATAATTGTACATGTCCAGATTGTCCCATGGGTGTTGGAAGGCATCTTCTGCTGCAGCCCATGGGTTTGGCACAACCAAACAAAACACTTGCAGCTTCTTGCTGTGCCAGGTGGCAAACAGGTTGATGGATGGAGGGCCCCAATTGTTGAACAGCCTTTCTGCAATGTCTGTCTGAAAGGACCATTCTGTACCTAACACTTGACCCTAGTAACTGAGCTTGTCTGCTACTACATTCCTCTTGCCTGGAATGCAACTGCCTGACAGCTCTACAAGTGTGCTGCTGCCCACTTGTGCACCTGCATTGTCAACTGGTGTAGCAAAAGAGACACTAAGTATTCGAACTCTTCAGAATAAGTCAGCATTTCAAAGTGACAGTGATCATATAGCTACTAAACAATTTGAAATGTACTAATCTAATCTTAGTCTAAGTTTTATGCTACAACACCCAGGTTACTTCAACTTTATTATTCTAACTCACAATCAAAACCATACTGCGTTGTGTATATTATCCAAGACATAAATGGTACAAACTTACTGTTAGTTCAAATGGTGCATTCAATATTCTTAGCCTGAACTGAGATTGGGATTGGCGTGAGCACAACCTCTACTTCATAACCCTCATCCAAAGCACACGCCAAGAAATTCTCCTTACATTTAGATATGCATATCTCCTAAAGGAAATATCCCTAAATGAACTTTAAGATGAAAAGGAATATTTAGTGGATTTGGAGGCACTGACAACTATGGCTGAATTTCCTGAGTCCTTCCTAGATACAGCTACACTGCACTGGAGCTGTAAAGAGACTGCCTCTCACGACAGTCTTTGACCAGCACCAAAAGTTCGACTAACAACTGAACCAACAAACAACTGATGACCTTACTTAAGCACTATTACAAGTATACTTACAATTAAATACATGAAACAGCCAAACAAAATGCTTTTCACAACTACCTATACAAACACAACAAAAAATAATATCCGTCTTCTCCTACATAATACGCATTTCCACTGCACGTAAATTTAGAAAGAATATATAAAACCGTACCACAACTTGCAGAAAAGTACAATCTCTCTTGTAGAAGTTTTCCCGCAAGAAAAACTTATGCCTACATTATTTAAAATAGTCCTGTTCTTATCAATGCCTTTCTGGCTTCTGCAGCTATCTGAGCAGTCCTTCTGCCTTGCGGGGGGTTGCTTGACTGAACGTCTTCCACTGCAGGATTAATTTCCTTTGTCTCCTGCCACAGCTCTAAGGGGTATAACTTAATTATAGGTCTCATGAGCTGGTTATGGGGCGTTCTTAGAGTAGCCATTCTTGGGACCTTGTCTCATCCCGTATGTAACTCGATCACTTGGCCCAACTTCCACTTGCTCCTTTGCCCCTCGTCATGAATGAGGACTACTTTCCCTATCCTGGGCCAAGAGCCATGCATTGTTCCTACTCAATGGGTCTCTCTTAACAATGTTAAATACTCCCTCTCCCATCTTTTCCACAGGTTGTTGCACAACCTGGATACATAAAGGAATCTTTTCTCAGTGATCTCATCCCAATTTACTACTTCTCTTGGGAAGGACTTAAGCTTTCTTCCAAGAATCAAATGGTTAGGGGTTAAAATTTCCAATTGATTCAAGTCCCCATGTGTGTAACTTAATGGTCTATCATTGATGATTCCTTCTAGTTCTACCAGTACAGTATACAGGTCAGTTCTTCAAAACTGAGTAAGGCTTGGCCTAAGATCTTTTGTAGGCATGACTTGAGAAGTCCCATAAGCCTTTCCCATATAGCACCAAACCATGGTGCTCTCATTGGAATGAACTTCCAGTTACACTTTATATCTAAAAGACGTTCCTTTACCCTGGGATTCTCCAACATGGTCTTAAGATATTCTGATGCCGCTACAAACGTGGTGGCATTGTCACTCGTTTGCTGGGAAACTTCTGCTGCAGGACTGGTTGTCAACTAGTTCCACATGTATGCCTCTGGTTATTGGGCACATAAATAAAATTATATAATCCTTCTCAGGGCACTGTCCTTCTTCCTTAATCCATAATAAGCCAGTGTAGTCCATGCCTGTGGTATTAAGAGGTTGCTTACATTGCATCCTGACCTCAGGCAATGGAGGAACTATAATGGGCCTATATGCCTTCCCCTGCATTCTCCTACAAATAACACAATGGTGTAATATACTCTTAGTTAGTTGCCTTGTCTGTGGGATCCAGAACTCCTGTCTGACAGTCGCCACAGTTGCACTTACACCCATATGAGCACTAGCATCATGATGTTCTTTAATAATTACCCGAGTAACATAGCAACTCTTTGGCAGTAGTATAGGAAACTTAACAGGTTCGGGTAACTGTGTGTGTTCTAGTCTACCCTTACACCTTATTACCCCATTGTCCAGGTAAAGAGTCAACTGGTGTATGAGAGCTAGTTTTGGTCTTCTTACCCCTTCATCAAATTCTCGAATTCCTCTTGGAAAAATTCCTCTTGCATGAGGGCAATAGTCTTATCCCTTGCCTCTTGGAGTTCTTCCAAAATCAATTCACTATGTTTCTTCATATTGGTTGAACTACAATTATTCAAAAATTGTAGGATCCATGCTGTGGTCCTGTAGGCTATAGACCTTTTTAACCTTGCTGAATCTTTTCCAATCCAGCAAGTGAGTACTGTATCACCATTCAGGTTGTCCCCTACAGTACTGACCAAAATGTTCTCTTCCCTACCCTGCACAAGTGATCCACCAACCCATGACCTATCTATTGGCCAAGAGGAATTTTTTAACCAAGGGGGTCCCTCCCACCAGAAAGAACTAACCAAGATCATTTCTGTCCTTTTCCCATGTGTCAACCAGTCACTAGGATTATATCTGTAGGCACATACAGTAAGGCAAGACTGCGTCTGGAATTAAAGAGTTTGTTTCCTCTACTCTATTTTTCACAAATACAGGGAGAACACTTTTCAATACTAGCCAGCTTAGGGTGACTTTACTGTCAGACCAAACGAACAGTTCAACAAACTGATCCTTCTCAAAGGATTCTTTAATAAATTTGGCCATTCTTGCTGCTAGAAACAATGCCATAAACCCAAGTTTTGGAATAGTAAATTCTTTAATGGGTGCTACTCTTGCCATTCCCACCAATAAATAAGAGTTTTCGTTCTTAACTCTGTAGGCTACACAACCATATGCTAACTCACTGGCATTGCAGAATATGTGAAATGAGTCCCCCTTTCCTAGGCTAGTATTCCTAGGAAAGGAAATATCGACATTTTTCCAAGTCTTTGGATAACTCCACCCATTGTTTCTGTAATGGGTCTCGGAGTTGTTCACTCAAATCCAGTTGTTGCTTCCACAAATTCTGCAGGTATATCCTTGCCCTAATAGTAACAGGTAGAAGAACTCCCAATGGATCGTAAGTCTGTGCAACAGTTCTGAACACCTCTCTTTGTCTGGCTGGACTTATTTATTTTAGTAGGATGTAATGTCAAGGTATCATCCTCTTTGTCCCAGTTCAGACCAAAGACCTTACGAGTTGTTTGTTCTCTGTCACTAATCCCATATGCTCTAGCAATAGTCTGCAACAAGTCATTATTACTCGTCCATTCCTTCAGATATAAATGTGCCTCTGCAAATATCTTATTTGCTTCAAAGAAAAAATTTACCAGTTCATTATCATCATTGCTGGTGAACTGCAAGTTATCTACATATAGTCCTCTTTTTATCCTTTCTATGTCACCTTCTATCATAGGCAGGTGTTTCTTAATCGTTGCATTCAGAAGAAAGGGAGAACATGTAGCTCAAAATAAAACAACTCAAACCTTTACACCAACAATTTACTGTTAAGGTCTGTTGGATCTTCCAACCATGAAAATCTAGTGTAGATTTATCTTCTTCCCTAAGTTGCACCATTAAAAATGCCTTCTATATGCCACTAATACAAGCAAACAATTTTGTTTTAAACTGCAGTGGAACTTTGAGTAAGTCAGCTGTTATATGTGGTCCTGTCCACAATCTTTCAAGCTTAACCCACTTCTCCCTTGTCTGACCGAACAGTCAAATACTATTCTAAGAGGGGTTGCTGCACTGTCCCTTTTAACACCATGATGTGCCAAAAATGACAGTCTTCCTCTGTTTTAAAATATTCCACTCTCTCTGTGAATCTCCTGTCCTCCTGATCCTTCAGGATTTTCTGGTAGTGTTCTAGATACTGAGCGTCCTTCCGAAACCTGACACACTGTTGCTTTAATCTGTTCAAAGCCAACCCAAAGTTGGAAGTTAATCTCCTTTTATTGTCTTTCCAAGGCAATGCCACAACACACTGTTTGTCAGTTTCAGAATAGGTTACAGTACTCTCAGAGTTCTCCAGTACTTTCCGTTTGTGTTCCATTATCTCACTGCAGTTAATGTCTCAATGATCTGAACTCCATAAAGTTTCAAGGTCTTCCCTTGGATCCTTTAAATGAGTAGCCCCTTCAGCCACAGTTATGTAGTCGGTTTCCACTGCCAGTTTTAAGATGGAAACACAAGTCTCCTTGGTGGGAGGAGAACTACAAGTTCCAGTTACTACATAACCAAATATGGTTGGTAGCAATACTAAATTTTCAAGTTTCCTAAACCCTGGATGTAAAATGTTGAACACACTGTCAACCCGGATGTAAAATGTTGAACACACTGTCAACCCCTATTGACAATTCTACAGGCGAGTGTTTCTCTACTGGTAGATCAAAATTATTTATTAGCCAAGCTGATTTTTGGCCTATACAACAACCTTATGGTCTTCGTAACGCCGAATTTCTTTGTATATCCTGGTAGACTCCATATCTATTAATCTACCCCGGTGAGGTACAGCGATGTTCACCATTTCATACTCCTTAACTGGTGTAGAAGTTAAGTAATCTCTCAACAATATATTTTCAACTCCCTTGCTCTTATAGTGGAGTCCCTCAAGAGAAGATTTCTTTACAAATGATCTCTCAGCATTGGTATCTAACAAACCCCTCTTTCGCACAATGCGACCTCTTTTACCCTATTGTGGCTGTAGGTAAGATAGACTTCCTAGTCCTCTTATTTCCCTGTCCTGTATCTGTCAGAGAGTGTATTCCAACTGGTACCCCACCTACCTTAGACTTATTTGGTTGGTTTCGATTACATATAGCACTATGATGCCTAACAGTGTAGCTGTTGTTACAACCTTGCCTGTCACAGTCGGAACCGAAATGTTTATCGGATGCACATATGAAACACAGGCGCCGAGTTCTCAGTCGTTCTATCTTTCCTCCTCTGGTTACATAGGATTTACGTATCCATATATGATTGCCTCTGCAAAGTGCACATCCTCTAACCTGGTTTATCTTGGCTTTGTATTTTCTTTAGGCATTATCGATGTTTTTTTGGTCTCACAGATTGCCCTTGGTCTACTGCAAAAGCAGATACTGTAGTTAATGTATTAGCTTTTACTGGTTCAGTTTGTGGAAAAGCCCTCAAATTGTGTATTTCTTCAAGATATTTTTTAAAATTAACAAATTTAAGCCAATCTCCTCCACACTTGTCGTTTTATTATTTCAATTACACTGCTAGGTAGTTTGGTGTAGAGCAAGATGGTATACAATTCGCTCAATTCCAGCTGTTCACTTTCCCATGATCTTATGCAGCAATCAAATTGCGCTCTGAAACCTTGTAGCGATTCTGCATCTGCCTTGGGAGTCTCAGTTTGGAAGAGTTTTCTAACCAAACACAACTTGATTTCGTCTTTTCTGCCATAGGTTTTTTATAACAAGTTCACTGTTTGCAAATATTTATCACCTAATTTAAAACCAGATATTGGTTCCAAAGCCTTACCTTCCAATAAGTCCTTCAAATAAGAAAACTTCTGTATTTTCTCAAAATCAGTACGTTGGTTTAATGATACTTCATAAAATTCCCAAAATGAATTGCATTCTGATACATCACCATCGAAATGTTTGAGGTCTAAATTATGTAACTTTACACTAGCTTTAACACGCAATATCAGTGCACTAGGTTCACTCCTTACAGCTAGAAGACTCGTGATGGAGGAGTTTAGTCTATGAATTTCAGAGCCTACCTTTACGCTATATTCACCTTGATTCATAATTTGGTGAGGTTGTCCTCCAGGATCCGTTAGATCCAACATTTCATTATCCAATTCCTGGACTTTCTGCAAATATTCCTTCAAGGAGTTTCTCAATGAAGAAATACTATTGATATCACCAGTATCAATAATGGTTTCACAACCTTTTTTGACCAGTTAGTTATCACAGACTTAAAACCCCTCATCTCTTTAATTTTTCCATGTCATACATCATAGCCTATAATTTACCATCACCAAAATATATAAGTTCTTAATACTAAAAAGGTGTACAAACTGTCAGCCCCAAACAAATATGTATACTGGACAAGCAAATACAATATTCAGAGGTTGGCCATGCCTCTTCAAATTGATCAGTGGTAGATCACTACTGGTTATATTATATTTAAATGCCCTTGACCACCCACACATATATACAATGTACAACATAGGGTTTTATTTCAAATTAAATTACACTTAAGTATCTCATAGTCCTACTACCTATCCATCTCAGGCTAGGCTAACACGTTACTAATTCTGAAATGGCTGCCACCATCAGCCGGTCATGTTTTTATCTTTATCACCAAGTAACACAACAATTTTAAAATTTCATACACACTAACTATACAGATCACTGCCATAACAATCAATCACTGGGATCCTGGTCACTGCAACAATTTATTCCGATTCGTTCAGAACAAGTATAGCATTTCAAATCATAAAGTGATCGTACAGCCTAAACGGTTTGAAATGTACTAACCTAATCATTAGCTCAAGTTTTATGTTACGATACCCAGGCTATTTCAACTATATCATTCTAACTCACAATCAAAATCATACTGCGTTGTGTATATTATCCAAGACATAAATGGTACAAACTTACTGTTAGTTCAAATGGTGCATTCAATATTCTTAGCCTGAATTGAGATTGGGATTGGCGTGAGCACAATCTCTACTTCGTAACCCTCATCCAAAGCACACTCCCAGAAATTCTCCTTACATTTAGATATGCATATCTCCTAAAGAAAATCTCCCCAAATGAACTTTAAGATGAAAAGGAATATTTAAGTGGACTGAAGGCACCAACAACTATGGCTGAATTTCCAGAGTCCTTCCTAGATACAGCTAGTGCACCTGAGCTGTAAAGAGACTGCCTCTCACGACAGTCTTTGACCAACAACAAACGTTCGACTAACAACCGAACCAACAAAAACCGATGACCAGTCCTTAAGCACTATTACACATAACTGTATACACGAACCAGCCAAACACAATGGTTTTCACAATTAGATACAAACAAACAAAACATCCTTCTTCTACATAATATGCATTTCCACTTCAAGTAAATTTAGAAAGGATATATAAAACCATACCACAACTTGAAAAAGTACAACCTCTCGTGTTGAAGTTTCGACAGTAGTAGTGAAGGTTTGAGTGAGGCAGAGGAGAAAGAGGCCAAAACAGTGTTCCTGAGGGAGGTTCCCTGGATTGAGAAATTTTGTATCAGGAAGGGAAGAGACATCTGAATTTTTTGATGAGTATAAGTAGTATTGTAGACAAAAGTATGGGGAGAATGATATTGTGTGGATAAAGTGGCTGGGAGGATTCTTGGATGTGCAATTGAAGATGTGCTATAGAAGTATGTGTGAGGGTGAGCCAGGGTGAGTCCATGAAGGCTAGAGTGATTAGGCAGGTGAAGAGAATGAAGGGAAGTGTTGCATACAAGAAGGATGATAGGTTTGAGGGGGCAAAGATGACAGTCGGAAAGGAAGTGGGCTTGTATGTCACATTAGAAACTCTGGCTAGAAAGAAGTATGGAGAGGAAGGAATTGAAACAAACACCTCATGTGGAAGTTCTTGGCCACCATTCCAGAGAAGATTAGGGTAATTTTGAATAAGAAGAAAAAGATCGGAAGCGGTGGTTGGGAAGAGCTTAAATTGGGAGGGTGTTTTCGAGATCCTAGAAGACCTGAGAGCAGATGATCAACCAAAGATGTACGTTGGGTCTGAGGTGGTAAATGGAAGGACATATCAGGAGGCTTTGGCGAGTGAAGAGATAGGTGTGATGCGAGCATTGTTGGAGGAGTCTAGGAGAGATTGGGTGGAAAGAGGACAAAATAATGTGCATGTGAATGTGGGGAATAATGGGAAAAGGAACTGGAGCAGAGGCAGAGAGAGGGTTGAGAGTGGGAGCGTGAGTAGAGCAAATGGAAATGTGAGGGGAAGTCAGATGGGAATGAGTAGTAATGATAAGGAGTGTTGCAGGTGTAGAGGACTGGGCGTGTGGAAGCGGATTGCAGATGGGCCAAAGGCAAGTGTTTTGGCTGTGGGAAGAGAGGGCATATGTTGGTGGACTGCCCACAACCGAAAGAGTTGAAGTGTTTCGGCTGCGGAACGGTGGGACATCAAGTGAGAGACTGCCAGAGTGGAAGGAGAGTAGAGTAAGTGGAAGTCATTGTGGAAACTGTGGAATGAGGGGACATTTTACCAGGGCATGTGAGAACCCTCTGAGCAAGTGTGAAGGATGTGGAATGGTCACGTGAAGGAAGTCTGCTGTACCAAACCCCAACCCCAGGGAAACTAAGTGTGAAGGGGGTTTACTGTGGTGAGCCCTCTGGTATGGAAGGGATAGATGTGTTGAATGTGAGAGAAGGGTTTATTAGTGGAATGTCTGTTTTGGGGAATGAATAGATTGTTGTTTGTGTGTTAGAGTAGAATGTGGTGGAGTGTTATTGAAAGCATTGATTGATAATGATTGTAGCAAAAATGTGGTTTTCAGAAACGTATATGAGAAAATAAAAGAAAATGTAGCATGGAGGGAGGAATGTGCTGGATATGTAACAGGGATTGGAGGATTGGAAGTAAAGGTATGTGCATAGTTTGTTGAGTCGTTACAGTTGCAGGAATAAGGTTGGAGGAGGAGGATTTTTACATCGTGGAGAGTGAATGAGAGGTATATGTTGCTGGGGTATGCATTTTTGAAGAAAAGCAGGGTAAAAGTGTACCCAGAACAAGAAATGATAGAGATACGAATGGGGAGTAAAACAAGTGTGAAGTTGTATGTGGAGGAGGATGGACAAGTAAGTTTGAAGATGGTCTCTGGAGTGGAGGTGTATAAAATGGAGGGCATACAATTGCCAAGAGATTTGGAGTGTGTGGAGTGTGAAAGCAGGGTGGAGAACCAATGCTGGCTTCAGCGCAGAAAGTTTGGGCGACATATTCATGTTGGATGGTAGCCCTGTGTGTTATGAGATAAGGCGGGTCGCACGTGTTTGATGGAATTATGGATGTAAAGGACCCAAAGGTGTGTGTATAGTGTATGATGTGAAAAAGAAAAGGTGGAGAGGCATCCATCTGGGTGATAGATTGGGAAGCTTAAGAAGTGTGGTCAATCTAAGTAATGATAAACACATGAAGGGATATAACGTGATGGTCGAAGGGGAAAAATCAGAAGAGTAGAGTAAAGAAGAGCTTGGGGAAAAGGTGAGATTGAATGAGAAGAAGAATGAGAAAGAGAAGGAGCAGGTGTATGAGTTGTTGTGGGAAAGAAAGTGTGTGTTGAGTCAAGGTGATGAGGACTTTGGGACAGCTAGATTGCCGAAGTTCTGTATTTGGCTGACAGACAAAACACCGATTTATCAGAGACCGACATTTCCCAGCGCCGGTAATGTGAGAGATTGAAGAGCAGTGTGAAGAATTAGAAAGAACAGGAGTATCTGAACCCAGTAAGAGTGCTTGGAATAGTCCAATTATGCCGGTAAGAAGGCCTGATGGGAGACCAAGAATGTGTGTTGGTTATTGGAGAGTAAATGAAGTGACAGTGAAAGAAAGATTCCTTATGTGTGTGGTATCTGACTGTAGGTACAGTATGCATGGGATGAAAGTGCTGAGCAAGATGGATCTGGTAAGGGGGTTTGAGAGAGGGGGTACTGAGCATGTAGTAACAACTCCATACATGCCAAGTGCGAATGGGTTGGCAGAACAAACCATGAGGACTCGGAGTGAGATGTTATAAATGTTGACTGATAGAGAGAATGAATGGGATTTATTGGAAGAGTGGTAGTGATGTACAATTGGTCAGTACATAAAAGCACTGGCATGCCTCCAAGTGAGTATGTGATGAATTATGAGAGGTATGTGAGAGCAAGGTTAGATTTGAATGAAGAGTGGGATGTGTGGAGACAGGTGAATGAAAGGTTTGAGAGTTTCAGAGTAGGTGATAAAGTGTTGAAGGAAGTGGTTTAGAAAGGAAGATTGACAGTGAATAAGATGCGAGAGAAATATGAAGGTCCGATAAGAAAATGGGTTAGAAGAAGATAAGAATGAAGAAGGAAATGTGAAGGTCATAAGAGCACACTATAATCAGTTGAGAAGATGGAGAGAACCACTGTAACACCTAATGGAGCATCCCATTAGGAAGTTGTTAAGGGAGGAGAAGGAAAAGGAGAATGAAGAAACAGAACAAGATATAAATTGGGGAGATAAACAGCTCATGTTGTGGATCGTAAGAGAAGGTCTAAAAGGAGAAGCAGAAAGAGTAAGGGTACGTTTACTAGGTTGTTTGGAGAGAGTCCACGTGATGGGTTGTTTGATTTTGAGGGGTTTGAGGAGTCAGTAAGCATGAGGAGTGAAAATACCCTTGCGGTGTTGTTTGTTGGTAGTGCAAATGAGTGAAATTGATTATGAGGGATTTGAGCAGAATGTGGAAGGAGTGAACTTGGAGAGTACAAGGAATGTGGTCGAGGATACACAAGATTTGGATGAACTGGAAACAACACCTAGTCATGAGAAAGATGGTATGTGCAGTGTGTGTGAGTTTCCTTAGAGTTTAAGTGTTGAAGAGTAAGTGTGAATGAGAGAGTGTTAGCAGTACTAGGGTGTGATTGGGGGAGTTTTGGATAACTTGAGTTGGAGTCTAGCAAAATTAAGTGAGAATATAGAAGAGGTGATAGAAGCCATGTCAGGTGTTAGTGAGGTTGGAGCAGGCGTAAGTCAAGGTCCAGTTCCGGAGTATGAATGGGTAGTGAGAAAGGGACTTTGAAAAAAAATAATAATAATAATATTTCCTTTATTTTAGTTAGGGGGAGTGTGGTGGTAGTATGGAAAATTGGGTTTGTGAGAAGAGTCTTGTGTTTATGAAACCAATTGGATTTTTGTTTTTATAATTATTTTGTGTGTGTTGGTGTAAGATTATTTCATTAATCGTTTCTTTTCTCTTTTTGCTTGCAGTCTGCTTGAGTGTGTTAGGGTCGAGTGGAGCTCCCCTCCACCTTTAACAAGGTTAATTTCTGTTGGCATCGTATGATGAAGATGAGGGATGCTGACAAGTGCCATCTCTAGGGACTACAGTGGTAAGGAGACTGAAGCTGAAGGCCCTGTACAACACCATCAGGCTGAGTGATGTATTAGACTGAATACTTTTTTTGGACACACTAGGTGTGCATAGTGAATCTGAGGCTTGAGGTTGTGGAGACTTCTGAAGGGGTGCTGCCAATGAATATTTTTCTCTGACAACACTATGTACTGTAATGCTGTGGTGATAGTGATTCTGCTGTTAAGACTGGGTATGTTTGGTTGAGTGTTCAGCACAAGGAAACGGAGACAGGCGGCAGCACAGCACAACTGCACTGACACAGTTTGAAGGGTTCATACAGGGGCACCCACCAAGAAGGGCCATCCGTGAACTTTACATAAAGGCTGAGTAACCGACTAATAGGGGTGGAGATCTTAATTTGGAATTGTAAATAATATATTTTGACTATTGGTAGTATTAAGTTAGGCTAAGTTAGGTTTAGGAAGATTGTTTTGATAAATTTCAGTGGTAAGTAGGAAATAAGTTAGGTTAAATATTGAAAGATGATTATTGACAAACTATAGCAAATGTAAATAAAATTAGGACAAGGTTCTGTTTGAAGGTACCAGACCACTGTAATATTAAGGTAATAAATTAAGTTAAGGAAAGTCAGAGGTTCATAATAACCTCCAAATCTGTTCCCATCATACTGCACCAATTGTGTACTAAAAGAAAAAGCCCCTAAAACTTATTTTTATTAGTGAGTCTGCACTAGATTTTGGGAATTTATATAATTCATTCAGATGATTGGAAACTATATCATCCTTCTCCTACCCTGTGATCAAAACAGTTTAATATGAAATTTCAATTCTTCATTTACTGTAATTTTTTTTTACTATAAATCATCCTTTATTCATCAAATTTCACTTATTTTGCTCATTTCATGAATTCGCAGTTAGATGCGCAGAGCAATAGTGTCAAGCTGTTTATCCTTTCTGACCTGGCACTGGGAAGATGTGGTAACATGTCTACCAAATCTACACAATATCCATAATTGGGTCAAGGTATTATGAATCAAACCTGGGAAAAGTGGCAATGTCTAAAATGTACAAAATGTTCGTAGTTATTCTGGTTTAACCATAATCTCAATCCATCCTAGACAATTTTTCTTAAACCCAGAAACAGTACCTGAGCTTTAGTTGCTCCATAAAATGAATGATGTCTCGCAATCCTAGGCAGTCATTCCTCATCTCTGATAAACCCTTGCCTTTCAAAGCTGTGCTGAAACTGCAGTATCTTCTGCCAATCACATGGATTTCAGCTATGCATGCCATCATCTTCCCATGGCCCACACCAAAATCAAAGGAAAGGGCTGTGTCAATCCGTGAACTTTTGCATCGCCCATTGAGATCCTTCAGTAGCTCCAGTCTGAAAGAATGAGGATAAATAGTCTGTAAACAGATTGTTGGTTCTTAGTGCCCTGACAAACATCAGATGGAGAGGTAGGGTTTCTTCTACTGGAAGTGAAAGGAATTCAGGAGTGTGATTGGAGGACTACATCTCAGATAAAACATCCAGTAGTCATCTGATAACATGTGTAATTTTTCTCAGATGCAAGAGATTGGGTGATCACTAGACTTGGTCCCTTAATCTTCATACTAACATGAATGCTCTTCCACTTAAACCTTTCCTATTCTCCACAGACTAACTACCAAATTCTTGACACGTATCTACTATCATTCCCTTTCTCTACCTGTAAAGCAGCACTGGCAAATTTACATCAAGGTTTTCATTATCAATAATTTGGCATATGCATTCAAATAAAAAAACAGTAAAAGATAGCATTAAAATGACAAATTAAGAGTAACTTGCATTACCCCTAGGTACACAAACCATAACCTTTTAAGTGGGCATATCATTTCTGCACAAGCTGGAGATGGCCCCGTTGAGCTTGTTAACAAGGTACTGTTAAGGAAGCTGTAAGGGGCAATGCCCCTAATGTCACCAAGCACTTTTCCTTTGACTTTAGGGACAAAGCGAGTGGTCGAGGTGGGAAATTTAGTAATAGGCTCTGGGTGTATATCTATGAAAAATGACAAATTGTTTAAGGAATGTATCTTTCCTAGGTATATAAGCCAGAGTCTTTTCTAAAAGAATACCCCCAGTGCAAGCTGGAATGGTCAATGAACTTGGTAACAAGGTCATTAACTGGTGGTAAAGTAGGGTAAATGGGGAATACTTCTCTCAGTCATTTTCCACCATTTGGACTGCAGCCAAAGGCTCTGTCAGAGGGGATGGCAGAGTGGTGAGGTCCCAGGTCTGAGAGAGGGTACAGAGCCTTGCTTGAAAAAGGAAAAGATTGGAGAATCATATATGACTCCTATTAGGGCGTACCATATGGTTCTCCAATTCAGTTCTATGGTAGTAAAAGTTGTACAAATGAAAAAAATTTGTTTTAATGTGTTTGTAATAATTATATGTATCGTAGGATTGTCACTTCACTAAAAAGTAGATTTTTTTTTTTGACAGCTAAGAAATACTTGTCTGTGGAAATTTGTACCCTCTTAATGGCTTTGCGGACTGGAACAGGAGGGGGCTGAGAGGTGACAGTGGGTAGCCTAAGGAGGAAGGTTGGATTCTGTTGTCACTTGCAAACTTTCTCTTCTGCAGATGCTTCGTGTCTACCTTTGACAAGGTTGTGGAGTGTGAAGATAGATATGCTTTTATCAACAAAGAAAGTTGTGCCTTCTCTTCTAGACACCATACTTTGGTAGTTACTGTGACTGATGATTGTGTTGGTAATTTAAAGAGAAGAAAGCTATTGCTCAAGTTATGGCCATCAGATGGTTCCCCAAATGGTTTACTGTTACTTTGAGATAACTTTTTGTGCCTAGGAAGTTAAGATTGCTTTTATTATTTTTTTTTTTTTTGGTAAGCTAATAAGCTGCTGTTTGTGAACACTTAGTATATAGTAACTGGAAATTGTAAATAAATAATAATACTGCAAGCAATGTCTGATAGAAGTATAGAAATATTTACAATAAAAGACAGCAAATTTTCAAAGTAATTTGTATTTTTCCCAACACATATCTGAAGTTCTTTACATAAGGATTTGGCTTGCAAATGTGAACTGGTGCAACCATTCAAAAATATTGATAAGTTAGTCTTGACAAGGTGGTCAAACACCGACAGGCGGGGGAAGCCCTGCCCACCTTTCGGTCTAAACCCCACTTTGCCTTCCAGCCCAAGTATCAGAGAGAGGGCTGGCTGAGGTGGGCCATTAATGTAAAGAACTTCAGGTTTCTATGTTAAATAAATACAAGTTACTGTACTTTTAAAAATGGCATTTTTATAATACAATAAAGTTTTATATATATTTACCCAGTAATCACATAGCTATTAGTCTCATTCATTTGGCAGCTAAAATTTTGAAATTTGCAGTTTGTGTTAGTTTGTTTTGGGGTAGGTGACTTGTCCCGCCCACTTTCAGGGGAAAGAGAGGAACAACTTAGCAAAGAGCTTCAATTTGTCTATGTCCTTGTGTCTATGCGAGGGGCGGAGGGAGGGCTCCGATCATGTAATTATATAAAAATGTCATTTTTATATAATTAACTTACCCAGTAATTACATAGCTGATTCCTACACTGACAGGTGGTGGGCAGCGTGGGCATATCTATCCCAAAACATTAAGAATGGTAATGAATTTGAGAACAGAAAAATTTGCTAACATTGAATCAATGTTTGTTGTTTCCTTACCTGATAAGCGAGTTGCACAGGTAGATACTTTCTCTCATTGGCACTCATCTTATCATGTAGAGGTGAAGTGGTAAAGCCTTAGAGCGCCTATGCTTCAGTGGATACTTTGCAGCGATAGACCAATTCCGATGGCTACCAAAGAAAACAAGTTGCCCCTGCCCTGGGCACAGTACCACAAAATACAACCAGAACAAATACAGAGTTACCAATACCACCAAAATATATTAAAAAATCACTACTCAACCATTAAAAAGGATTGGAGGGTACTCAAGTACACAGTACTCCCAGGCTCCCCTAGGACTCAACACCCTATGCAAGGCGAAGAGATAATAGGAAGGAATATTGTCTCCCACGTTTCCTCCCCCAACACCACGCCGGCCACGTAAAACAGACCCAGTTTGCGAGAGGAGCCAGCACTCTGGTGAAAACCTGGGGGCCCGTCGAAAGGCTGAAACACAGGACCTGAAACTGGAACACCTCGCCCTCGAAAACAAACCCGAGGTACTTCCTCAAGTCTGGATGGATCGGTACGTGAAAGTAAGCATCCTGCATGTCTATGGACGCCATCCATTCTCCCCGGCGAATGGATGCTAGAACTGTTTGATTTGTTTCCATTTTGAATTTTGCCTTTTGTATAAGACATTCTGGGCGCTGACATCTAATACAAGTTTCCAGCCTCCTTACGACTTGGGGACTACAAACAATCAGTTGTAAAACCTTGGAAAATAAATGTCCTCTACCATCTCTATGGCTTCTTTCTTGACGAGAGATGCAACTTCTTGCGAGAGGGCTGCAAACCTCTTTGAGCCTGGCAAGTAAGCTGTCAATGCGACAGGCGTGTTGACTAAAGGATGCTTCTGCACGAAGGGTATGGTGTAGCAATCCTTCAGGACAGTGATCATCCAGGGTTCTGCCCCCTTCTTCTCCCAACGCTCCCAAAAGAGAAGGAGCCTTGCTCCTACTTGAGTATGGAGGACTTTGTCCTCACTTCCTGGAGGAAGATCTAGAGGAATCCTTTTTAATGGCGAGTTGCGTAAAACATACACTGGACCTTGGTCTAGTGTACAGTCTGGGTCTGCTGCGTCGTGGATCAGAAGCAAAAGTGGGCATTTCCTTAGGGAGTCTTGATGACTGGGAAAGAAGATCTTGGGTACTCTTCTTCTGAAGATCGGAAGCTATACCCTGGACAGCAGCTTGAGGAAAAAGGTGCAGCAGATCCAAGGGAGAGAAAAGGAGCGCTGATCTCTGTGAAGGAGTCACTCCCTTAGATGTAAATGAACACCACAGTTCTCTTTTCTTTAAAATGCCCATAGTATAAAGGCCAGCAAGCTCCTGAGAAATATCTCTGATTCCTCTATCAGTACAGGAAAGAATTCCTAGCCAGTCAATAGAGGAATCCTGCGGCAATACTGAAAAATCTCTAATCTTCCAAGCCAGAGCACCTACAGCCCTGTCTAGAAAGCTCATCACTTCAAATATTTTAAAAAGATTCTTTAAAAGATAAGCTAGCTCTGAAGCAGAAAACATGATTTTCACTAAAGTAAAAGCAGACCTGCAGGCCGAATCTATCAACGCAGAGAAGTCCCCTTGCGAGGAGGCAGAAACTCCCAGGGAGGGAGCTTCTCCTGTGGCATAGAAGCAGTAACTCACTTGCAAAAGTCTGGAGGGAGGAAAACTGAAGGTAGCTCTACCTTGGTCCCTCTTCTCTGCTAACCATCCTTCTACTTCACTCGACGCCTTTTTCGCTGAAGAAGAGCGAACCAATTTAGGAACTTTCGAGGCACCGGGCGTCCGAGACTCCATTAAAAAAGCCAAGGCAAGAGAGGAAGGCATTGCTGGAGAAAAGAAGCTAGGGAAGGTCACCAGCAGGAATCTTAACATGGAGGCATACGCTGTCGTAGGAGCGTCCTGTTCTGCTACCTCTTCCTTGTCAGGGGATACAGGAGACAATGACAAATCAGCTGGAGTCTGGGAAGGCGGGGGAGCCTTCTTGAGCGAGCCCAAAATGCTGTCTAGCTTACTCTGAATAGGGTCCAGGACAACTGTAGGAGCCGGAATACCAGAAGAAGGAGCCTGAGTCCTAAGAGGCACCTGTACAGTTGATGGCTCTGTGTGAGGAAGAGACGAAACTCTGCTCAGCGTAGAAAACGCAGGGGTGTTGCAAACGTTGACGTGCGGGCGCTGATTGGCACTCTGAAACCACTGGGAGGTCAGTAGCTACAGGTAGCGTGGACACCTCAAGGTGTTCCAGCACCAGTGGGCACTCAGGAGCCACTGAACACCATGGAACACTTGAGAGTTCAGGCACTAATGGGTGCACATCTTCTACTGGGAGCTTGGGCACTACCTCACATACAGGAGCCGCTGGGCGCTCAGGCACTATCTGGCACTCTGAAGCTATGGGCATTCAACTTCCGAAGGAAGTTCCGACACTGCTGGGTGCTCAGGTGCTTGATGATGTTCCTTAAAAAAGGTTCTTCTAGAAGATGAAGAGCGCTTATGGGAAGATTGACGTTTTGGCAGTGAAAGCATATCTTCTGCAGAGAGGTAACTCGAGGAAAAATGGTCCGGGCTGTCCCAGTGACTACACGAGGGGAGCTCGGGATCTTTACTCTTCTTAAAGGCACTGGAGAAGAGTTCGACACTTCCACTGCATGCCTTTTCAAAGGGCATGACTTGTCCACAAATCGCCACTGACACCTGGGACTTAGCTCCTCAGAACTAGATGACATGCAATGAACATCCACTGAGAGACCTTTCCAAAGGCTCTTGGTTGTAGCCTGGGATACATTAACAGGCTGAACTAAGGGGGGGGGGACTGCTTGTGGGCAGACCCCACCAACATCCCTTAGGCTAGCAGTTTGACTCCTCCCAGGTTTTGGGGAGTATGCCAGGGACCTCGGTCTACGAGAACCGGCAGGACGAGCTGCCACCTCCTCCACCAACACTTCACGAGTACTGGGCGCAACAGGGCGCTCTGAATCACCTTTCTTATCCATAAGCACTTTCACTGAAGACGCTAACTGTGCAATAGACTCCACTATCAACTCAAATCTCTTGTCGATTCTCGACTCGAGGCTGGCCAAGGGGTTGGGTTCGGACACATGAGAGCTGGGTAAAGGAGAGGTTTGAATAGTTAAGAGGGGTTGAAATTGGGTTCATTGAAATTAAAGGAACATTAGAATCAGACTTAGCAGCAGATGATTCCTGACTAGCTAATGACTTACTATTATTCCTAGCAGTCACTTTCCTTTTCTTGTCCCTACCGAGTTTCTTTAAGTGAGATTCTAAAGTCTCCCACTTTTTAATGTCCCAATCAGCGCATTCTGAACATCTCAAATCAACAGAGTATGTCTGACCCCTACATTCTGTACATTTTATGAGAGTGTCATATAACTCTTTAGTCAGATGTGTATTGCAGCCTTTGCTGCAATACCTACAGCTAGAAGCACTGGAGTCAGACATTGTGAAAAATCAAAGAAACAAGACCAAATCGGGAAAAAAGTCGTAATTTGATGATATGGTTTCCATAAAGACAACCCATCACTAACTAAATATGCCGCAAGGCTACCAAGAGAAGACTACTTCACCAATTGCCGATGAAACAGCCGGGGCATGTCACCTAACCCAAAACAAACTAGTGTGACCAGCGAATTTCAATATTTTAGCTGCTAAATAAGTGAAACTAATAAGCTATGTAAATACTGGGTAAGTTAGTTATATAAAAATACAATTTACTTTAAAAGACTGTGATTTTTGTCAGGGGAGAGGCTTGAAAACATCCAGGCATGAAGTGCCAGAACTCTCAATGCCCAGAGATACCAGACTATGAGTGGCTGGATCCAAAGTTTAACTAGAGAGGAATATCTCTTAGGACCTCGAACCACAGAGCTCGCAGGTCTGGATATTACTTGGCATGAACACATGGAGAGTCCCAGATTTCACTAGGGAAAAGCAGAACTCAACCTGCTGTTAATTACCTTTAAAAGGCGAAATGGCGATAAGAGACAAGGTTGGAGGTTGCCTTTCAGTAAAACAGCTTTTCTCCATGCTTAAACCAACACAAGTTTGGAGAAGAAAGAACTCCAAAGCTGCCTGTTGTGCCAATCAGTAGCCATGTGTAAGCTCAGAACCTGGAAATCTCAAACAACTTTTTTGTCATACAGGTGTTTGGGGACCAATGCCCTATTACCTCTCTACCTACGTTTGTAGAGCTGGTGTTGAAAGGCATCTGGACGTCAGATTCGGCGCTCTGACTGAACCAACAGTAGTAATGTGGTAGGCTAAGTTTGGGTTTGTATGATGAAAGACGTTTGTGAGAATTGATTGTTCTGCTTTTGCTATTGTGATGTTTTTTTTATTTTTGTTTGATTTTTATTGTTTTCTTATTAAGTTTATTGTGTGTGCATATGTTGTTTATGAATGTGTTGTTGGTGTATGATTGTTTAATTAATCATTATTTTTAACTTTTTACTTGCAGTTCACCCCCAATGAGGTGTTTGCTTGAACGAGTGTGTAAAAATAGGAGCAGCTCCCCTTCACCTGAACTGTTTGTAATGCTCTGGGTAAGAATGATCCTTCAGTTTTGAGGGTCCAGAAACCTTCAAGTGTAAGGTAGTAATATAAACTGCAGTTTGCTGGAGGCACTACTTGAGTGAACTAGGGGCAAAGTGTCATTTCAGTTGTTAAGGAGCCACAGGCCCCGTGAGGATGAGTAGGTGCTGGGGTGACCAGGTTTACAGTGTGGGAGAACTTCTCCGAACAGTGGAAACGTTAGATGGATATAAGTTAATTGGTCCCTCACACACTGCTGTTGACTTGGGTCATAAACAGTCTGCTAAACTCGTGGCTCAACTGACGGTCGTGTACTTTCCCATTAAAGTATTTGCTCTCGTGATTTGAGATTATCAGAACTTATTTATGTGAAAAACATTGGGAAGCAAGAGTATATGATATTTATTTTGAACCAGAAGTGTTTGAGATTGTATGTTGGTCATGTTTACTAAACTTATATTTGAGGTAATTAACTAGGTTAAGGCTCTTTTGATAGAAGAGTGGGGAACTATAGGATTAAGGCTAAGTAGAATAAGTTTTGAAGAACTATAGTGATAAGGTTAGGTATGTTTCCATACTGTAAATTAAGATTTATTAACCATATTAAGGTTTTTTATGACCACTGTAGTGGTAAGTAAATAAATTAGGTTAAGGAAAGTCGAGTTTCATTTAATAACCTCCGAAACTGTTCCCAACATACTGCCCCAATTGTGTACAACAGAAAAAGCCCCTAGAGTGAGAATTGGTGAAGAGAAAACTACTTCCCTGGGAGTAGGAACAGCTGGAGGAAGTTTGGCAGGTGGACGAACAGAATAAAAAATAAGAGAACTCCTCATCCTGGAAAATGTCCATTACACATCCCCCCGAAGAAGAATCGCTTTTGGACACAATAACAGTAAGATGGAAACGATCAAAAAGGGCTTTCGGTGTCATTGATGGAGTATTGCAATCAGATGACACCGGGGAGGCTTATCACACTAAGCAATGCCCAGGTGTGTATCCTATCTCTCACTGGATGTGTCCAACCATGACAGCATCCTTGGGAAATAATACCTAGACGCACTCCCACGTACAGCTCCCGTTGTCCTGCCAAAGTCTCAATCCCCTGAAAACACCACTTCTTGAGACTAAGTCG
Organism: Macrobrachium rosenbergii; assembly: GCF_040412425.1. Taxonomy (NCBI): domain Eukaryota; kingdom Metazoa; phylum Arthropoda; class Malacostraca; order Decapoda; family Palaemonidae; genus Macrobrachium; species Macrobrachium rosenbergii. Next base: position 17,622,736 of record NC_089787.1, on the reverse strand, counting down.
GAAGAGGAAATGAAGCTGCCTTTGGAACCCATCTGTACAAAGAGAACAAATAAACTAAAGAACTGTGACATCCAAGAAACCTAGGAAAAGACTTGTTGCTGCTGTAAACCAGCAATCCAGATGCTCACTCTCTGGTCAAGAAAGAGGATAAAAATCACAAAGTTCATCACCACTAACTCCAGAGAGTAGGTTTGTCCTATGGTCAAAACTACAACAAGTTTGCCAGGGCAAACCAATATCCAAATACATCCAGTATACCTCTCACGAAAGAACATAAGTTGACAACAACATAGGCTCTTCATTAGACCTTGGGGGGAGGTGACTGAAAGTCCTGATGAGACACTCTCCTCCCTGAGAGTAAAGCTGAGGTACTACCAAGGTGACCATTATGTGTATATTTGAAAATACCCGTTCTTTCAGTCCCTCAAAAACAAGAAGTCACTCTCCCTCAACTTCTAGCACCAATCTTCAGCATTGCATACCCCCTACTAAGGGTTAGGTCCCATTGCGAGCCATGAATATGGTGAGGAAATGGAACAGAAAAGGGTCATAGTATGTCGGATACTCAAAGGAGATAGGCACTCTCTAACATAAGACAACTGCAGGGAAAGAACACTGCACTTGTATTCCACCTTCTCTTCTTTCCCTTACCACCTTTCCGAAAAGGAAGAGTGATTAAAGGTGAAATGAAACTCCCAAAAGGAGAAGTCTGGAAAACTACACAGAAATAAACAATGTTGAACCTCTGCTGTCCCAAAGAAGAGAAAGCCAATTGAACATGAAAGTTCAACCGTAGTGCCTTTTAGGCCCAGGAGCTCACGGGATACTGCCTGACAATATCAGGTGCTGTTAAATCAAATGCACCAACCATTCCACAGACCCTCCTTCATTCCAGAAGGATTGTAGTACAGTTGACCCCAGAGCCCAACCATTCCTCAGTGTTAACACCAAATAGGAGCCAAAATTTCACCCAGGGACTCGAGACAATGTTGTATCTTGTCTTCCCACATGCAAAGATGGCTCACAGGAAGTTGTCTGGTGGGCCAGGTAGTTGACAAAGCCTAACCCCAGACAAATTTGTTTTAAATATAGCCTCCTCCTCCAGGCCATCCATTGCCTTTGCATGTGAGAGAGAGAGAGAGAGAGAGAGAGAGAGAGAGAGAGAGAGAGAGAGAGAGAGAGAGAGAGAGAGAGAGAGAGAGATTCCTCACTCAAAGACTGTATAGCATTAGGCTAAAACAGGGTTAAGAGAGAGAGAGAGACTCAAGTTTACTTATGGTATTGGTTTGGCACTGACTGTGATAAAGAGTACAGTGTATCCCTTCATTGACTTCCAGTGGTCAATAAGAAAGAAACACTCAGCTCACCTGAGATGCCCAGGGAGGGCCACAGCTCCCTGAGCTCCTCAGTCTCCACAGCACATAAAATAGGTTGGGTTAGGAGCGAGCGCTTCTCATCGATGACCGCCCTATAGTCCGAAGGCCCGATAGTCCGAAGGTCCGATACTCAGCAGGCCCGATAGTCTGAAGGTCCGATAGTCCGAAAGTCAGAAGGCCCGATAGTCCGACGGACTGTAATCAGCCCCCCACCCCTCCATAGCTAATACGGCAAAATTGTAACCAGTAAACACCCATAAAAATACCAACCTACGACTATCGGACCTTCGGACTATCGGGCCTTCGGACTAACGGACTGTAATCTTCTCATCACTTCCGGGCTGGACGTCTTCCCTGCTTCGGCAGGTCTCTACCAAATCAATGGTAGCAGTCAGCAAAGAGGATACTACTCCTGTGGGAGGGGTAACAGTGAGAGATTGAGCAGGACTTTTGGTGTCATCTGTGGTGTATAGTATCGATCAGATGATACCTGGCAACCTTCTCTCTCTTTTTCCTCCTGGCAAACTTCACTCACTAGGCAGTCCCCGGTTTACGATGGGGGTTCTGTTCTTACGGCGAGTCGTAAGCTGAAAATCATCGTAAACTGAAAAATTGTTGAAAATTGTCAAAAATCCAAAGAAAGCCTTACTTTTATTGCTCTGGGTGTATTGGAAACGATGTAAACTGCACTTTTATTGAGTTTTTCATAAAAAATAACCGCCAAATTTTTATTATTCTGCCGTTTTGGAGCCATATTTCTTCCGTCGGATCGGCGTACAACGCGTCATAACCTTGGAACGTGCATCGTAAACTGGGAAATAATTTCTGATGAATGTATGTGAAAAGCATCATAACCTCGGAACGTCATAAGCCGGACCCGCCGTAAACCAGGGGCTGCCTGTATTCAGACGGCCAGACATGGTACTCCAAACATGGGTTATTGACTACAGTCACGCCTCCTGCAAGAGGCACAGAGGGTATGAGGATCTACCTTGATTGAAGAAAGGAACCTGTTACATGGCCTGTCCTTCCATGGACAGCACCTGAAAACCGGAGGTTTCCTCTCCGAGGTTGAAAGCTTGTTTGACTGAGGGGTTAGCAGGATGGTAATAAAAACAACTCAAAATCATCATACAAATATATTCAGAAACAACAAAATGCATACAAAGAAAGCAAACAGCAAGTTTGGCAAAGACTTCACAGAGGTGTCTTTACATGAAAGCAGCCGGAAGCAAAGTGGAGTGCATGGCAATGGGTGGGCGGGGCTTCCCCTACCTGTCAGTAGTTAATGAGTGTGTCTGAGAGTTAAACGGCCCTTCCAGCTCCCATTTGCAAGCTAAATGAGTGTGTCTGAGAGTTAAACGGCCCTTCCAGCTCCCATTTGCAAGCTAAATGAGTGTGTCTGAAATCAGCTCCCATTTGCAAGCTAAATGAGTGTGTCTGAGAGTTAAACGGCCCTTCCAGCTCCCATTTGCAAGCTAAATGAGTGTGTCAAAAACGGCCCTTCCAGCTCCCATTTGCAAGCTAAATCACTATGTAAAGGTTTGTACTTGTGTAAGAACAAAACAAACAATCCTTTGCAAGAAGGCTTATTTGACTGATGGGTTTGAAAAATTGCAATATAAACACAATCAACAACGAAAAAGGAAAACAAATACTCAAGTTTAATCAACAAAAACTTAAAACGGCAAAAATCAGGCAGTGTCGTAAAACATGTCTGGCCTCAACGGCAAAGTGGAGTGCAGACCAACATGTGGGCATGGTTTCCCCCTGCCTGTCGGTAGTTTACGAACTTGTCAACATGTTTGAATGGCCATTCCAGCACATGTTCACAAGCTAAATCCCTATCTAATGAACAATGAGATTATATTTGTTTAGGACTAAATGGTAAATTTCTACTTTCATACTGTACCACAATCACTCCCATAAGAACCATGCTTAGTACCAGCCCCCTGGGAATCAATGGTAAAATAAGAACAAATGGTAGCAGTCAATTTTCGATGACTTTTAGTATGATTTTCAGAACCAATATAGACAGAGTGGTCAAATGGTTTAACCTTGGCTACCCCTTAATAGTAGTAGGCATTTCAGAGGGAATTCAACCTAACCTTACCTAGGATGTTGTGCCCTTACCTTGCTGGAAAGCCCCCCAAAGTAAGTCCTGACCCCTCCATCTGCATACTACCCTGACACATTAAGGAGGCTTATGAACACAGCATAAAAACTCCAATATCAAGTTGTGGTATCACAGTTAAAGTGAGGTACATCTGAAGACTGCTAACGCTTCCCTTTGGTTGGGTAACTACCAGTTTAAATGCATAATGGGTGTCGTTTTTAGTCCCAGCCCTTTTGGGATGAATGTAAAAACATAAACAAGCGACGGTACAGTAAATACCAAAAGCATAAACGAAAGGTAAACATTAAAAAACATGAGGAAAACAAATATTACATTGGTGACTGGTGGGAACCAGGCCACGGTAGTAGTGTTAAGCTTTACCATTTACCACAGGAGTTGATGCAGAGTAGGGAGACGGGTAGGTGTGAGAAATCTGACCAAACTTAACCTTTCCTAGAATGCCGTGTCCTGACCTAACCCGACCTCATCTTCCTGAACTGACTCAGAGTACCAAGCCCTGACCTGGCCAGGAGGGGAGAGGGGAGGCTCTCCCCTACTGCACCCCCCAAGTAACAATGAATATCTGAAACAGATCAGCAGGACTAAATTTCTTTGCAGACGCGCATTCTGGCACTGGCTACGACCCAACCAAAACAACCTTAATCTAACCTTTCCTAGTGTTGTGCCCTGACATAACCAGAACTTACTTTTCTAACCTGACCTGGGTAACCCTACAGTTTAGGGGTCCTAATTCAATGCTCCCTTGTGTACGTTTAAGTTTTCTTTCCTATTTTCAGTTTCTTCTTTCAAAAGCTCTGTAAACAGAAGTATATTTAAATAATGAGCAGTTTATCTGCTTACAGAAGCAGAGATTGTAAGAAAAAAAAAGGAATAAGTTCTGCACCTCACGTGAACAGTGTAGTGTTTGTGGAGTGAGCGCTTACTGCGCTTAGGAACCAGGAACCAGGTAGGAACCTTGCATGGGTTCTTGCTCTTCAGCAGCTATTTTTTATAAATCTGAAAAAATGAGCAGTTTATCTGCTTACAGAAGCAGAGATTTACGATTTTCTCAAAATTCTATGAGTCTGAATCCACTATGACATGTTTTCGTTTATTTACATTCCCCCTTTATATCCCCCTTTTTTTTTTACAATCTATGCTTCTGTAAACAGATGGGCTAAATTTATCATTTTTTCATTTTTTTCACGATTCAATAAATATTTTATAAATGTGTGTGCTGATCTTGGCTACGTAAAGCAGTGAATTTGGACCCCCAAACTGTAGGATTACCCTGACCTGGCTGGAGGAGTTTTGACCAACACCCCTCCCCCACCCAACAACCAAAGATACACCGAATAGTATCAGAAAGTTTTCAACAGGAGGTTAAATTACCACCGCCTACCCCCAAAAGTTTTAGACCACAACAGCGGAAGCCAGCTGCGTGGAAATTCTAGTATTCCTCCATTTCTACATAAAAATAAGTCACATTTACACTCAAGATGCCCTTAAGAATATAAGCATATATATACTCCTTCACCACTTACATTATTTCTTACGTTGTTAGCAGTCTAGTAGTAGTACTGTAGTAGTATTGTAGTAGGGTGTTGGGGATTTGGCTTGTATTTGAAATGTCCCAATTACCCGTTGTTTTCTCATTTGCTTGTGTTCAAGTTTACTGTCTCTATAATGCCATACAGCCTATCTTTACAAATTCCTTCCTATTTTCAAAAATACCTCATGGTAGAGCTAAGCAATAGCTCCGCACGGGGTATTAATTTGGAAATTGATTTTTTCTATGGTATTCTGGTTGCTTAGGCTATCGAGAATTTATTGTTATTTTTTGTCAGTCAACTGTAATTAATCTGTAATCAACCTCAGAATTTGTATGCTGACATTCCTGGAATGTTATCGTGCACAGGCAGTGTTATAGGGGAGATTTTTTGAAAAGTAGAGTTTCTGGTAATTCTAAGCTGTAGTTCTGCGGTGAACTAGCTATGGCAATTGGCGTTTTCCTGTTATTTTACTTGCTTTACAAGAATTTAAAGTAATATTTTGTCGGCCGGCTGTAACTAAACTGTGAATGACCTTTGAAGGCTAAAGATGGTACGAACAGGTCCCCTGCACCGACGTATACGCGTATACAGTCCCAAGGTAAATTACAGTTTAGCTAGAGCCGACTGGCAAAATATTACCAAAATACCAGCCTAACGTTACCCTAGGGGTGTTTCCTGGTTACAATATTGCCGTATTAGCTATGGGGGGGGGCCGGTACTGCCTTAATTTATAAGTCGTAATCTGATTGGTAATTCTAGTAAATTACAACTTAATTACAGACAGGCAAAAAAATATTAAACAATTCTAAGTACTAGCACCGAGCCTGATTTTACCTTGGAAACTGGTTTTTTCTACACTTTTAGGGCTTCTGATACTGCCGGTGAGTTTGTCTGTTGTTGGCCAACTGTTATTTGCCCCCTAACTCTACTCAACAGTACAGGGGGACTGTGGGAGTTCGGGGTTTTGGGTGGGGGGGGGAACAGAAATGGAGCGGACACGTTTACGTTGGGGAGGCGACCTCTGGAGGGGAAAAATGAGAGGGAGCCATTCGCCAACAGGAGGGAGTTAAATGCATTTCACCGTGTTTAGTACTGGCATCAGGGGGATGGAATGTCCCTTCACTGTGTTTAGTACTGGCCCTTGGGTTACCCATACGTTAACAAGTAATTGCACTTGCCAGATGAGATATGAACCGACGTATATACCTGCGCTCTGTCTTGTGAAGATCGCGTATTGAAATCCCTTGTTGGATGGACTTCAGGGGTTAATTATGGGTTAATTACATTCGTGCGACAAAAATTGAAGGTAAATCCATAATTATTAAAAAAAAAAAATGAAGAAAAAGTCACGCTAGAAGGAAATCGCCGCCGCGGAGTTACTACTTAGATCTACCATCTCCTTTTAGCCAATTCCTTCCATGACAACATGGCGGTCCGGTCTTTCAGTTATCCCAGCGATTTCCCCCTAACCCGTTCCCAAAGGGTCCTCTATTAAATATGTTGGGTAGATATGAGGGTAACAGTTGACAGACAATGAACACATCCACCTTCTTCAGCAGCAACACTGAAACTGTAGGAAAAATCCGTTTTCAAGGTAATAGTCGGTACGAAGTTCTCGATTGGAAATACCTCTATTTCTGACGTCACTAAATGCTGGGTGGTAATGTTATTTCTAAGTTCTCGGTTACTTATTCACAGTTCACAGAAATCACAGCAATGAAACATTTCGTATCTTTCCCTAATTTACACTATAGTAGCGGTATTAGTAGTAGTAGTAGTAGTATTTGGGATTTGCCTACAACACGGCTCCCTGGCTCGTTTTATTTTTCCCTTGGGTGTGTTCAAGATTTTTTGGTCTCTAAAATACCACAAAATTCCTCCCTATTTTCATTTTCTTTCGACAGATCTGCAAATATATAGAAGTGTATTAGGTATCAATTCCTCTTTATTTTCTTGTTATGACTGAAGCACAAATCTATAAGATCTATTCCTGTCGGATTTTTCTTCACAGCAAAAACATTTTGTATCTTTCCCTCCCAGCCTGTTCCTATCGTTTAATTCTAGTGTGCACAGTCTAGCCCTACTGATCAGCATTGTATTTTCGTAGTTATCATTACCAGATTAAATTTGTTTCTCTTCTGTTTTCTTTATATAATTTCTATAGATTTTTAAGGGTGTCTAGTCATTCATTTCTCTCTGCCAGGATTTTTTTGTCCCAGTTATTTATCGTTTCTTATAACTGCTTACCTTTAAGCGATTAAATTTTACTTAAATTTACGTTTAATGGTTTCAGATACTCTTTTATTTGCAGAATCCAAAGGGTTTTCCTATTTTCATACTGATCTATGGTTATCTCATATAGGAGCCTATTCATCCCAATATTAAGTATGTTTCAGATAGAATCATTTATTCTTCATAACCCTCGAGTGGCGGGAAGAGGCTCCCATTTCGGATCGTAAAGCACATCTTGCTGTCTAACTTGGTGCCTTTCAGAATTGTTCTTTGGACTTCGTTGTCTACTTTTTGTAGTTCATTTATGTCATTCTTGTCTTAGAGTTTCATGACTTCCACGGGATACGTGAAAGATGGCATCGCTAATCCTTTCCAATACATATTCCTATTTTCACCCTGCTATACTGATGATGACTGCATTAGCCATATTTGCCCTTTTTTTTTTTTTTGCTTTGCTTTAGTTTTGGCCATTTTTATCTGTTGCTAAGTAACCAATCGGTTCTTAGCCACGTAAAATAAGTCTAATGCTTCGGGCCAGCATTAGGAGAGCTGTTAATCAGTTCAGTGGTCTGGTAAAACTAAGGTATACTTAACTTTGTCCACTGAAACCCTTGTCTTTTATGTTGCTGATCGTTACACCCAGGTATCTGCACAACTCTTTTTATTTGTGCTGCGTATTTTCTACATCGTCAATACCACAGTCTACCAATCGTTGAATACTGATATATTGCTTTTGGCTTTGTTTATATTTAGGCCAAATTCGCTTGCTATTTCCATGAGGGTTTGTAACGCTTCTGTTATTATTCTTTAAAGGTGTGTCCTAGGATTAACACATGGTCTGCATGTAATGGTACCTCTATCCTTGTAATTTCTCTCCTGAAACCTTTCGTTGTACTTTCTAATTTATTAGCAGAAAGGTATCGTTTATAAATGTAATCTTTCAGTTAAACAACAAGGGAAAGGTTCCGTTTAATGCAGTACGGGTGAGATATTCCAAGAAGTTTGCCATATTTTGTTTATGCCATTACTTTCATCGCCGAGAGGCCGGTATTAAACTGGCGGAGGCTCCGCGGAACGCCGTGTTTCCTGTTTAGCAAGTTCTGGTGTCTAGTACCAACCTTCCCCCCGGCACTAATGTATAAAGTTAAACAAAAGACTTAGATTTCTCGAGTTACCACACTTTTACTGCATCATATACACCATTTTATATATTGTTTAGCCAAGAAAATTTATTAATAAACGATATCTTCGTGCATCCGTCTCCTTTACATTTACGGTGTTGCCAACAATATGCTCTTAATAATTACCCTTCACGTACGGCAATATGGCCTCGTATCTTGGTCTGCAGGGTGGTAGGGTACTGTTTACTAGTTTTCATGAATTTTGTTCCGTGATATTTCAATAGTCTCGTTGCATCCTTTCAAAGCGAAAGAAATCTGGTTGGTGCACTACAGAAAGAGTCAAAGATAATACGGGATTCTCAGTCTAAACTTCATTTGGCCACAGTGTTTGTTTGATGTGTCCAAATTGGGTCCTCTAAATTCCGATTGTTTCATATTTGTATCGGAGATCCACCTTGAAAAAACTATAAAGATTTACTGAAACAAGAAACCCTTAAACTTTCCAATGCCACGGAGTTAAGAACAAGGTGCTTGTAATTAAAATTTAAAAAAAGTAGCTTTTGAGATTAAGAAAACATTTCCTTTGGATGATTTCTTCTCTCAAGAATTAGAATTTGTTGCACTATATTTACATTAAATGAACAATTGAATGTCCTTTAGTGATTAATCATCTAAATGAAATTCTGGGGGAAAAACCCTGTACGAGTAAAGAATAAATTAAATAAATAAACCTGAACACTAGTCTTCATAATGTGTCTGAAGTAAGACTATTACCAACAAGCTTATTATTATGCATAGCCTATGGCGGGGGACTAACCTAACCATCCCCTAGAGCCAACATGCTCTACAGGAATAACAATAATTTAAGCCTATGATGATATATGATATACTTCAACCTAATAATAATCATATTTTTATAGTTAGGGCTATGACGCTACTAACAATAATAATTTAAGCCTGATACTACTTATGAAACTTTAACCTGGTATCAAAAAGTAATATAATAATAGTAATTTTATTGACCGCGCTATGAAACTTCTACTACCCATAAATCATAATTGGGGTTTCGAGCGAACCGACGTTTTTGGGAGCTTCCATCAAACCCTTATGCCTAGGTACAATCTGGAAGGGTTGCTATCTTTAATAATAATCTCTAGATTCATACTGATTCTAACTGCGCTGAAATAATCAGCATATTCTCACCACAAGTCTTTTGTTTCAAGTGTAATATAACTTTGTTCTATCTTACAAGAGCGTCCAGAAGTTTCATAGATACGCTCATATTTATCAACATGTACACTCATGTAAACCAACTATGTTCAAAACCCAACATTACTGAGAAATAGCTTGAATAAAATCAATTATTAATTTAAAAAATATTAATGGTTGTCGAAATAAAAACATAAATTATCATTAATAAAACAATCAGTATTTTGGGAATGTGAGGGGTTTAGGGGAACATTTTTCCCCGAGATGTAACCGAGTACTGGGGCCTTTCCCTGTAAAAAGCGGATGCCATATCTTTAAAATCTACCCATAGAATTTTCTTGAAAATAATCTCATTATGTTTCCCACACCTAGATTATTCTCCATCTATCCAACCCAACCAACCTAGATTACTTCTAGATCCACAAATCTAACCTAGGGGCATGGCAGGCAAAAAAAAAAAAAAAAAAAAAAAAATGGTGCAATACTAGCATACATCTCAGACTTTGCCACTCAACCACTGGTTAATTTAGTGTCTGTTTGTAAAATTTCTTAATATTAAACAGAAAGAAAAAAAACAGAGGGAGGGGGACTGGTTCAATGCCCAAACTTGTGGAGTGAGCCAGGTAGGAACCTGGCACGGGATCTTGCTCTTCAGCAGCCACTTTATAAAAAAATTAAAAAAAATGAGCAGTTTATCTGCTTACAGCAGCAGAGATTTACGATTTCCTAAAAATTCTATGGGTCCGTATCCCCCAAGACATGTTTTTGTTTATTTACGCTCCCCAATTATTCCCTTTGTGTGTGTGTTTTTTTTTTTACAATCTCCTTCTGTACGCAGATAAACTGCTAATTTTTTTCATTGTTTTTCATTTTCAATAAATATTTGATAAAAACACTGATCTTAATTTAGTAATGCAGTGAATTTGGACCCTAATTTATTTAAATGCAGTGAATTTGGACTAAATAATGCAGTAAACACCCTAACTTACTTTAGTAATGCAGTGAATTTGGACCAAAAAATGCAGGGGACCCCTAATTTATTTAGTAATGCAGTGAATTTGGACCCAACTTACTTTAGTAATGCAGTGAATTTGGACCCTAACTTACTTTAGTAATGCAGTGAATTTGGACCCTAACTTACTTTAGTAATGCAGTGAATTTGGACCCCAATGCAGTCCTTGGACCCTAACTTACTTTAGTAATGCAGTCTGGACCCTAACTTAATTTAGTAATGCAGTGAATTTGGACCCTAACTTACTTTAGTAATGCAGTGAATTTGGACCCCTAACTTACTTTAGTAATGCAGTGAATTTGGACCCCTAATTTACTTTAGTAATGCAGTGAATTTGGACCCCTAACTTACTTTAGTAATGCAGTGAATTTGGACCCCTAACTTACTTTAGTAATGCAGTGAATTTGGACCCCTAACTTACTTTAGTAATGCAGTGAATTTGGACCCCTAATTTACTTTAGTAATGCAGTGAATTTGGACCCCAACTTACTTTAAATGCAGTGAATTTGGACCCTAACTTACTTTAGTAATGCAGTGAATTTGGACCCTAACTTAAGTAATGCAATGAATTTGGACCCTCTTACTTTAGTAATGCAGTAATTTGGACCCCTAACTTACTTTAGTAATGCAGTGAATTTGGACCCCTTACTTACTTTAGCAATGCAGTGAATTTGGACCCCTTACTTACTTTAGTAATGCAGTGAATTTGGACCCCTAATTTACTTTAGTAATGCAGTGAATTTGGACCCCTTACTTTAGTAACCAGGTAATTTGGACCCTAACTTACTTTAGTAATGCAGTGAATTTGGACCCCTAACTTACAGTAATGCAGTGAATTTGGACCACTTTAGTAATGATAAATTTGAAAAGTAATTAGCAGTTTATCTGCTTACTTTAGTAATGCAGTGAATTTGGACCCCTAACTTACGATTTTTGGACCCCTAATTTACTTTAAAATTTGGACCCTCCGTAATCCAGTAATTTGGACCCCTAACTGTTTTTGTTTGGACGTTCCAGTAATGCAGTATTCCAACTGTTTTTTTTGGACCCCTAACAAATGCAGTGAATTTGGACCCCTAACTTCTTTAGTAATGCAGATAAACTGGACTCAACTTTTTTAGTAATGCAGTGAATTTGGATTAACTGCAGTGAATTTGGACCAACTTACTTTAGCAATAAATATTTGGACCCTAAACTTTAGCTGCAGTGAATTTGGACTCTTACTTTAGCAATGCAGTGAATTTGGACCCCTAAACTTTGGATTACATCTGCGCATCATCATTTCAATAAAGAAAACAAACAAACTAATAAATTTCAATTAGAGAAACAAATAAATGACTGAATAGTCGCGTGACGAGAATCTCCAGCGATGTGGTCCGGTCGTCCATTTTCGTCCTATTGCCTGGCTCTCGTCTGTCCCATAAACATTTGTTGTGAGTGGAATGTTTTTATATCAATTCCATTTACCATTTTTCTATGTCTAATGCTGAATTTGTCCCCCATAACCCCAATGGGTTGAGCCAGGAAGACCTGCAGCTTCGACGTTCATTTTGTTTTCGTAAAGTTTATGTAAAACTTTATCTTTAAATACAGGACTTTTTGCAAAGATCAGCCAAAATATTATATCCTCTTTAAAAGCAAGCCTACGCAGTACCCGAAAATATTAACCATTCTGGAGGTACAAATCGACAGAAGTATTGGTCTTTTGAATGTGACAGGCAACTAAACATTGGCCTTTTTTGTAAGTACAAAGCAGCTGAAATATCGGCCATTTTGAAGGATCACAACAACTTATGTACTGGTCTTTTTGAAAGTACACAATTTTTGAAATTACAAGGTAACCGAAATATTGGTCTCTATGAAAATACAAAGCAATAGAAATATTGACCTTTTTCTATGAGTAGAAAGCAGCTAGAACATTGATTGTTTTTTTTTTTTTGCTATTTAAAAGCAAGCGAAATATTGGCCCTCCGAAAATGCTAAGCAAACGAGGTAAAACTGACTACTATTACTGCTGCCTGGTTCCCGCCAATCGCCCACCGGGATATTTACCGCCTATTGTTGATTTTTATTTCTGTTGTTTATGTTTATGATATTTTACCATCTTTTATTTATGCCTTTACTCTCATCCCTGGCTGATACTGAAAACGGTGCCCATTTTCCACGTAACTGCTACTTCCCGAATCTACTGCAGAGGCGTGCGGTAGTCTTCTTCACTTTTGCTGCATCGGTAATGTTGGTTGTTGGCTGTTCAAAAAAAAAAAAAATACAGTAACCGAATTTTTTTTTTTTTTTTTAAGTCGGAGCGACAGAAAATATTGGCATTTTCGAAAATACTTAGCGACAGAAATGTTAACCTTCTTGAAATTACAGGGTAACCGAAAATGTTTACACTTTGACATAAGATGGTCAATTCGTACACTTTCTTGTGATAAATTCACTGTACCCGAAAATAATGGTGATTCAATTTTTGTCAGAAAGTTAACATGACCCTAAATGTGACTAAGACCCAAATTACTAATAAATATTGGTTAAATAAGTCAAAATAATTACATAGACAAATCCGTGGATTATGATTTGTTAAAGGAGTTGGGAAATCAGACTGGAGAAATATCTAGTAGACCTAACTGCAATTGGTGTTGATGTTCATTAGTTCTGACTCGTGCTGGCACAGGCTCTTGCCCTAAAGCAGTCAGTAAAGTAATTGTAAGTAGTCTATTAGTTCCTCTGTCTCCCTCTCATGGATGCTACTCGAATTTAATGGTTCCTAATATTGTAGTATGTTAGGTTTTCATATACCTCTCCACAATATAACACAAGTCTCTTTGTTACATTTTCCTAATTAAAATTCCTGTAAATTTTCAGTGTTGGCTTTTCATTTATTTGTCTTTTATCTTCCTTTTCGTCCAGATCTCCTACTGTATCCTATCTTGATCCTCTTTCATCCATTCAGTTTGGCTTAAACTGAAGTTTAATTTCTTCATATTCTCTATAATTTGTAAATCCAAACGGGACTTTTTCTTGTTTTATAGCGAGAAATGAATTTCTATCACCAGAAATAAATTCCTCTAATTCTTCATTGGCTCTAGTTATCCCTTGAGGGGCTAGAATCAGATGAAATTTGTAAATCCAAGGCTTGAGAGGCTAGAATCAGATGAAGCTCTATTTCGGATTGTAAAACACACCTGGATGTATCTCGTTGTGTTTAATGTCCTATAAACTTGGTTATATATTGAAAAAGGACAAATGGTATTGATAAAAAAAAACCTGCCACAACAAATGTTTATAGGAGAGACGAGAGGCAGGCAATCGGACGGAAATGGACGACCTGACTAAAAGGCTATTGATTCTCGTCATGCTACTATTAACCTTTTCAATTATTTATTTCCCAAATTGAAACGTATTTGTTTGTTTATTGAAATGATGATAAGCTGCCACAGCTTGATACGATACAAATACAAATCATGAAAATGTCGGCATTTTTAGAAGGCACTTGAGGTTCCCGGAAGCTTCCAGTAACTCCAAACTCTCACATAAAGTTGGCAATAATGATTGAACCGTTGTTTGATTATCCCTTTTAAATGCATTTATCTCCCCGACCTTTTTTTCCCAACACCCCTTTCCACTGCTAGGCTACTGGCCGATATTATAATATGAACACCATATTCTTTGGAAGCTTGAAGTTCAAACCAATGGCCCCCTTGGTGGGTTTGTTTTACGCATGATCTATGCAGGAAACCTCAACCATTCTTTCATTTTCCATTTGATTATAATTATATACTGTAAATGGATGGATGTGTGTGTGTGTGTGCCAGAATAACTCTGAAACACATTGAGCAATTTCAACCAAACTTGGTACACATATGACTTACTATCTGAAAAAGAATACTGTTGGGGTAAGACATCACTGGTACAAAAGGGGGAAAGGGTGTGGGAAGGGAGTGACGTGCAAAAATAACAGAAAATGAGAGGATATTTGTGTCTAATCCACAGTTTTCGAGGTCGCCGAGATGAATAGTGACACTCCCAATGCCCTTTAAGTCCAAGTTCAGCCCCGATGGGAAGGGGGTGGGTGGGAAGGTGGTGACATGTAAAAATAACTGAAAACTACAGATATTACTGTCTAATCCATACTTTTTGAGGTCGCTGATATAAATAGTGACACTCTCGGGAGAGAAGGGATGAAATATAAAATGTCAAAAATGATGGGCAACTTAACTGAAGCAACTATCTTAACAGGAGAGAGAGAGAGAGAGAGAGAGAGAGAGAGAGAGTTTTATCGGTTGTCATTCAGAGTTTTCTTGGGCAGTGCCAGCTTGGTGAGCTAATATATATATATATATATATATATATATATATATATATATATATATATATATATATATATATATATATATATATACAATCATGTGTGTGTATCGTGTGTGTGTGTTGGAGAATATATAAGGATAAATGAAGGTGAATCGTTTTCGTGTCCCCAAAATGGAATTTAAGTGATAAATGAATTGGAATCGTGGGGACACGAACCCGTGAGCCTTTCAGCGACTGAGTCACAGCATGTAACGATTCCAATTCATTTATCACTTATATAAATTCCCCCTTCGGTGTTTTCTCAACGGAGATCAGCAAGAAGTCGTGTTCTTATATTAAGACATTTGTTTTCATGATTGTATATAAATCACGTGTGATAAAAATTTCATATATATATATATATATATATATATATATATATATATATATATATATATATATATATATATATATATATATATATATATATATATATAATGTGTGTTTTGTGTGTGTAATGGGTCATGAAGGTGACCTTTTGGGAAAAGAACGTGATAGCTTTTCAAAGGCGTGAGATTGTATGACTGAACACAGCATGTAACGAAATGCTTGGGTGTTTTTCGCATTCAGCAAGAAGTCAGCGTTCTTAGAGACCCTTGGTTACAGCACACGTGCGAATGGAAGTGCAATCTCACTCAGCTTAGAAGTTTCTCGAAAGATTATCCAGTTTCGGATCTGGTTTTGTAGGAAATATCACTGCATTTTTTTCCCTGGTTCTGGTCACTGAACTAATGTAGGGAACTGTTGTTGTTGTTTCAGATTTAGCTGGCCTTGTGCCAGCACGGGCTCTATATATATATATATATATATATATATATATATATATATATATATATATATATATATATATATATATATATATATATTATATACTAACTACTCAGGTCATATAATGCTGGTGTCAGCAAAACTCCAGATAAACTCCTTTGATATTGGTTGAGGGTCCCATGCTTACCATTTCCATTAATCTCTGTTGCAGGGTGATGAAAGGGCGTCTTTACTGGAAAGAACTAGCAATGCGGGATCGGGTAGGGTCCATCTCCGTCGTGTCATTCTACATTTCATTCAGTGGTTAATGATAAATGTTTTCCTCAATTATCTATCCTAAGAGCCTGTCCCCTATTCTAAGTTTTACTCAGTAGGTATTATGATTTCAAAGTAAGAATCGATAATTACACGAATAATTTTGGAGTATGAGCTTTCCTAATGCATGTTTATTTTGACACTGATTTTTCTCGAATATATGTAGTTTTGAGACAAGGGGATGCCCCTGGCTCTTAAAAAAAAAAAAAAAAGGATTTCCATTAAATAGTCGACAATTAAAGATACCTTTCAAGATTGTGAAAATACATCAGGAAAACTATATTTCCATAAGGATTCATCCTAACTTATTAACATCTGAATTAAACAATAATGCATTTTTCCACCAGAATGCTAAACGAGCCTTATAGTTTTCGTAAAAGAATTGAAAGATGAAAATAAGTAATGTATAGTTTTTGGAGCACCTACAGTTTAGTTGGCCAAGGCTATCGTCTGCCAGTTTTCTAGTCAGTACCCACCACCAGATGGCAGTATAGTAGGTTCCGACTTGAAAACTGGTGGACGAATACAAACAAGATGGCGCCGGGACTGAAGCTAATGTTTACCATCATTTCTATAACATAAACAGACCTAATCTTTCCTGTAGTGCCTGGTCCTGACCTAACCAGATGTTACCTACCTAACCTAACATAGGGCGGCGTGTCCTAACCTGGCTAGGGGGGCTTTGCTCCCCTAGACCCCCAGAAAGCCTGCTAACATAAATCGACCTAACCCTTCCTATTATGCCGGGTCTGACCTAACCAGATCCAACCCACCTAACCTCACACAGGATGGTGTGCCATGACCTGGCTGGGGGGGCTATGCCCCCATCTGGACACCAACAGAAAGCCAGTAAAATGTATAACCCTAAACTGAAAAAAACTGCACTTATCTTAGTCTACATCAGAATCATCGGAAAAATCGGACAACTCGATTCTTCTTCTCTTTTAGGCTGGGACGGCTGGTTGTGGCGGGATCTGGATGACTGGAACTGGCAGGAAGAGGGATGGGTGGAGATGACGATTCTGTTTGTACGGCGACGTCTCGGGATTGTCGATTTCAGCAAAATTGGGCCGCATTTTGGTGGGTGTTGATTCTACTCTACTTAATGGCCACTTTTCATTAAGAACACTAGCAATGACTTCTTGTCATTGCATAAAACAGTTAAATCAAGTATCGTCACCGGATTGGCGGTGGCAAATTGCAAGTGTGCAAACTGGGAAAGACTGGGTCAGGGCATCTGGGAAAGCATGGGTCAGGCTCACGTGGGGTCGCGAGGTTGCAAGCAGAGTCGGGTCGCAGAACTACTTACCTTGGTGGAGTTATTGCGCCCAGGCAGAAGGTGTTACATGGCCTGGCCAACTAAACTGTAATCTACCAGTGTTCAGAAACCAAGTGAAATAATATAAGTACTCCATAGTTCGAATGGTGCTTTTATCTCTAGGCAGAGTGTGCGTGTCTGAACAACTAGCTTTATGCTACCTCATCAGGATCTGGCCCACTTACAATTACTTTACTGACTGCTTTAGGAGCAAGAGCCTGTGCCAGCACGAAGCAGAGCTAATTAACATCAACACCAATTGCAATTAGGTCTACTTGACATTTCTCTACCTGATTTCCCAACTCCTTTAACAAAATATCCACGGATTTGTCTATGTAATTATTTTTACTTATTTAACCAATATTTATTAGTATTATGAGTCTCATCTGTGTCACATTCAGTCATTTTAACTTCGACAAAAATTGAATCACTATTATTTTCGGGTCCAGGGAACTTAACACAAGAAAGTGCACGAATTGACCATCTTATGTCAAAGTGTAAACTTTTTCGGTTGACCTGTAATTTCAAAAAGGTTAACATTTCTGGCCAGGCAGGCTGTACCAGTGAATGTTGCTTCTATTCACAGGTGAAAGGCTGGTTGCTGATGTGAATATTCTGGGAGCTTCATGTTGGACGGAGAAAGTTCCAGCGGAAGTCTTTCGTCCAGTTCCTGGGGCCCTTTATTGTCCGAAATGTCATTTCTTTGGTCCTTTCTCCTTTCCCTTTTTTCTTCTTCTTCTTCTTCTTCTACCTGTTTTGGAAAGCATTTGTAAATTTTCACTTGCTGGTGTGCTTTCTGTTGGTTTGTCTGAACTGTTATGTTTCATGTCACGTCTCTGCTCTTATTCTTTTTGTAGTCTCATGCTTTCTAATTACTTTTACCAGCTTTTGCTTTCTTCTGAGTTCCTCTTTGTCCTCCGCCTTCTCCATCCAGTTACCGGTAAAGGTGACGAGCGCTGTAAGATATTGTTTATGAATGTAATAATCTTTCATTTAAACAAGGGAAAGGTTCCGTTTAACGCAGTACAGGTGAGATATTCCAAGGAGTTTAATTAAAGATAAACAAAAGACCTAAATTTCTCGAGTTACCACACCTTTACTGCATTATACACACCATTTTATATATCGTTTAGCCAAGAAATATTAATAAACGTATCTTCGTGCAGCCGTCTCCTTAACATTTACCGTGTTGCCAACAATATGTGCTTTTAATAATTACCCTACACGTACGGCAATATGGCCTCGTTTCCTGGTCTCCTGGGTGGTAGGGGGTAGGCTACTTAGTATTCATGAATTTTGTTCCCTGGTATTTCAATGGTCTCGTTGCATATTGACATTCTTCCAAAGCAAAAAGAAATCTGGTTGATGCACTACAGTCAGAGAGAGTCAAAGATATCCAGGATTCTCAGCCTAAACTTCATTATGCCACAAAGTTTGTTTGATGTGTAGTTCACCATACTGATTTACATTGTACAGTCTAAGACTGTGACCTGTAATTCACCATACTTATTTACATTATACAATCTAAGACTGTGACCTGTAATTCACCATACATATTTACATTGTACAGGTCTAAGATTGTGACCTGTAATTCAACATACTTATTTACATTGTACGGTCTAAGATTGTGACCTGTAATTCAACATACTTATTTACATTGTACAGTCTAAGACTGTGACCTGTAATTCACCATACATATTTACATTGTACAGTCTAAGACTGTGACCTGTAATTCAACATACTTATTTACATTGTACAGTCTAAGTTATATTCATGAGCAGGACCTTTCCTTAAGTGAATCTGAGGATGCTTTGGCCAGGTTCTAGCCTATAGTTGGTTGGAATTAAGATATGTCAGCACAAACCCTTTCACAAAGGAGTTATGCATCTTTTTTTGTGGTGAGGTGTTAAAGGGGTGAAGAGGCCTGGTGTAGACTTATGGCCTCGTACAACCAACCGTGATCACCAGTCGTGTGTCCTTCCCAACACATTCCCACAGCGGGTTCGAAAAAATGTTAAATAAAAAATGCCGGTTATTCCATGAATAACGATTGGTATTTCTATTTTGTAATTATTATTATTATTCTACTTGTAAAAAATATATTATGAAGTTACTTATCAATATTATTCAGATTTTAACATAGTTGATTTATTTCTATCCCGTTGCTGAGATATTCCTGATCGGATGTTACCTTTTCGCTTCTACTCGAGGCTATTATGATTAATGGGTTTGTTAATTCTTCCATGCTCTATCTTTTGATAGGGCGTAAAAACATCTAATTGAAAATTAATTCTGAAAGGAAGGCTTTTACGCCGGTAATTTTAGAACACTGAAATAACAATATAGAAGCAAGACTTCTTTACCACTTCAGCGAGTTACCGGTAAAGGCGACTGGCACTGCAACATTTCGTATATTAATGTAATCTTTCAGTTAAACAATATAGGAAAAGTTCCATTTAATGCAGTACGGGTGAGATATTCCAAGGAGTTTACCATTTTTGTTTATGCTTTTACTTCCATCTCCAAGGGACCGGTATTAAACTGGCGGAGGCTCCGCGGAACGCCGTGTTCCCTGTTTAGCAAGTTCTGGTGTCTACTACCCCCCCCCCCCCAGGGACTAATGTATAAAGATAAACAAAATACCTAAATTTCTCGAGTTACCACACCTTTGCTGCATCATACACACCATTTTATATACTGTTTAGCCAAGAAAATATATTAATAAACATATCTTCGTGCAGCCGTCTCATTTACATTTACAGTGTTGCCAACAATATTATGTCCTCTTAATAATTCCCCCCCACACACGGCAATATGGCCTCATTTCCTGGTCTGCATGGCGACAGGGTATACTTAGCTTTCATGAATTTTGTTCCGTGATATTTCAATAGTCTCGTTGCATATTGACATTCTTCCAGAGCGAAAGAAATCTGGTTGATGCAAAGTAGACAGAAAGAGTCTAAGATATACGGGATTCTCAGTCTTAACGTCATTAGGCCATAGTGTTTGTTCGATGTGTCCAAACTGGGTCCTCTAAATTCTGATTATTTAATATTTGTATCGGAAATCCACCTTGAAAAAACTATAAAGATTTACTGAAACAGGAAACCCTTAAACCCTCCAATGCCACGGAGTTCAGAACAAGGTGTTTGTAATAATAATAATAAAAAAAAAGATAAGTGGTTAATGAGGAGATTCAGAAAACATTTCCTCTGGATGAATTCTTCTTTCAAGAACTGGAATTTGTTGCACTAAATTTACACCAAATGAGCCACTGAATGGCATTTAGCGATTAAATCTATGAAATCGAGGGGGGGGGGGACCCTCCATATCCTATGGCGGAGGATTAACCTAACCATCCCCTAGTATTAATCTAACAATCCCCTAGAGCCAACCAACGTGCTTTAGAGGAATGATGTCAATTTAAACCTATGATGACATATGATAACCAAATAATAATCATAATTTTATAGTTAGGGCTATGACGCTAATAATACTAATTTAAGCCTAAGACTACTTATGAAACTTTAACCTGGTATCAAAAGGTAATAATAATAATAATAATAATAATAATAATAATAATAATAATAATTTTATAGCCAGGGCTATGGCATTACTACTACCCATAATACTAAAACTTTAGAGTATATACAGTATATCAAATTGGGGTTTCGAGTGAAACGAGGTTTTTTGGGAGCTTACATCAAACCCTTGTACTATGTACTGTACAGTCCGGAAGGGTTACTATCTCTAGACTAATCCTGATTCTAACTACGCTGAAATAATCAGCATATTCTCATCACAAGTTTTTAGTCTCACGTGTAATGGAACTTTGTTCACATGTCCTATGTACTGTAACTTTGTTACATTAGTATTTGTCAACAAGTAAGCTTACGTAAATGCAGCACCCGTTCAGGAGCCTCACACCAATTGGAAAGAGATAAACCAGCTATGTTCAAAATCCAACATTGCTGAGAAAGGGTTTAATTACAATTAATTATTAATTTAAAAAATATTAATTGTTAACGAAATAAAAAAAAAGTTGTCATTTTTTAATATAATCAGTGTTTTGGGAATGCGAGGGGTCAGGGGAATATTCCCACAATCTTCACCTCTTGCATTTAGGAATGGTGCTTTAGGAATTCCGAAAGAACTTGTAATCGAGATTTCTTAATGTTAATAAAAAAGCAATGGTTAATTTGGTGCGTGTTTATACAATTTCTTAACATTAAACTTATGCTTATTTATCAAGCTATTATCCTATTATTTTTTAGAAAGGGCATAAATAACTCGTACAGCAAATCAAACCTTTACGAACTGACCTTTTCTGGACAAAAATTCAAATTAATGCACTGAGTTTAACATCATGTTAATTTATATAATCTACAAATCATCTCTAAAAGATGGTAATTATATATATATATATATATATATATATATATATATATATATTTATTTATTAGCAGTTCCTCATTGGACGGGTGGGTACCGTTCTCGGCTAGCACTCTGCCGGGCCTGCGTTTGATTCTCCGACTGGCCAATGAAGAATTAGAGGAATTTATTTCTGGTGATAGAAATTCATTTCTCATTACAATGTGGTTCGGATTCCACAATAAGCTGTAGGTCCCGTTGCTAGGTAACCAATTGGTTCTTAGCCACGCAAAATAAGTCTAATCCTTCGGGCCAGACCTAGGAGGGCTGTTAATCAGCTCAGTGGTCTGGTTAAACTAAGGTATACCTACCCTATACCTATATATATATATATATATATATATATATATATATATATATATATATATATATATATATATATATATATATATATATATATATATATATATATATAATACAAGGTCAAATAAGGTCAATGACATAATTAATTTATATCTCGAAAGGAAATCACGGTAGCATTGGCCAGCGTGTCTCTGAGATAGTACATTCTCTCTCTCTCTCTCTCTCTCTCTCTCATTATCCAAGTCACTAGCTGAGCTAAGGAATTTCAACAAAAGCATGTCTACAAAAATAAAATTTATTCAGTAGTCTAACATGGCAAATGGTCTGGAATCAAATAAAAATGAAATGGGAATATCTATATCCCAGAATTGGCAACCCCCAAAAATAACCAAGTAGGACATAACATAATGCTAACAACTTCCACCAAATAGTCTCTACAACAAGTGAGTCAAAATAAATCAAACACGACTGAAGTCATGGTAAGTCACATTCCCCTCCATTTATTTGACCTCTATTCAATGCATCTGCTCTTCGTTGGGCGAGTTGGTAGAGTTGTGGCCTAGCACTCGCTAGGCCCGAGTTCGACTCTCCGGCCGGCTAATGAAGAGTTAGAGGAATTTATTTCTGGTGAGAGAAATTCATTTCTTGCTATAATGTGGTTCGGATTCCACAATAAGCCGTAGGTCCCGTTGCTATGTAACCAATTGGTTCTTAGCCACCTTAGATAAGTCTAATCCTTCAGGCCAGCCCTCTCTAGGAGAGCTGTTAATCAGCTCAGTGGTCTGGTAAAACTAAGGTATACTTAACTCTGAGGAAATGAAGCGAAAAACAAAACTTAAAAGAAAAAGGCACAGAGAAAAAATAAATGTGGGATATCTTCCAAGTCACTAACCCCAAATACAAATAACAAAACAGGCAAAATCAAAATTCAGGAAATCCCATAAAAATCAAAGACATAGCAAATAAAAATAAATGGGGAAAAAGATATTCAAAGCATGGTAATAGTGCATGTTAAACAAATTTATTAAAACCCAGTCAGGTTTTTGAATAACCAAGTAACAGGCAGTACACAAAGTCTTCCAGCAAAGCGGATCTTTCACAGCGAAATCAAGATCCAGATGTCTAGTCTGTACTCAAAGTGGAAAATTCACACTTCCCATGACACGCCCATGAGAGCAAACTTGCGAACGAACGGTCTACCCTAACTTGACTTCCAGTGACATGGCCAGAACATCACCCAAGGTGCGATGCCCTTTGTCTCCATGGCAAGCCACACTGACGACGGGCCTTTGTCAGCACTGACTCACTGAATACGTAGGCACTGTTTTGCATTCACCTTTGCCCAGAATATCTCAAAGAATGCTTAGAGGAAAAGAAACAAAATATATAAATTATTATTCTTAATATTTTTCATATATATATATATATATGTGTGTGTGTGTGTGTGTGTGTGTGTATGTATATACACTTACTTTTTATTTTCGTCACAATGCCTTTTCCCCGAAGAAGGGTTGGCTCTAGAAAAAGACAATATATGCTTGCTGTCACACTCATAATTAGGCTGAATACCATGTGCAAGAAACTACCAACCATCTGCTTACACAAAGGCGCATGAGCATTGGTCAAAGCCCCCTACCTGCACTGCCCCCATTCAATTTTATTTTTTTTTTTGGACACACTTGCTTCTCCTTTCCAGTAACTTTTCAGCACCCTTCATCCATCTTTCCTATATCTTCCTGTCCTCGCTCCTAAATTTACCCTCTATTCACCACCCTGTCCTCTTCCATTCTTCTCACATGACTGAACCAACTAAAAACGCTGATCTATTTTTCTAAATGCACCATATAACCCTTTTGCCACCCATTCTACATAATCCACATTTCCTACCTACTCCATTCTTCTAATACCACACATGCTACAAGGACGATTAGTTTCAACATGTATGGAGAGTTGGCTGAACAGTCTCTCTCATTCGAACGTCTGGTTTAAACAGACACTCCAAAATTTTTCCAAATCTTTAACAAACAGCTCAGTACTCTTCTTGCTTTATATACTCTGTGAATAGCATCTTCTCTCATACTACCATCATGCAATTCTTATGCTTACATTTATTCTCAGCTTTCCCCTTTTCCAAACAATTTCAAACTCTTCCACCAGGTTCTGGAAATCACCTATTTTATCCCTGATCAGCGCTGCATCGTCTACAAGCATCAACCATACCACATACTAGTCACAACTCACTTCCCTATCCCACAATTACTCCACACCTGCACCTCTTTCACTTTCTCTAACTTCTCACAGCTGCTCCATAAAGACATTAAGCAACCAGAGAGACATGATGCATTATTGTCTCAGCCCCATATTTTATGGCAAACGAGTCACCCTCCCATCTACAAATTCTAACTTCGCTTCACTCCCATCATAAAACTGTTTATTACCCTCTGCAACTATTCTTCCGAACCACACATTCTCTACTCTTTACATTGCCTCTCTCTTCATAGGGGGTTAGTGCCAGCAGTGCACTTCACATGGTGTACTGTAGGCATTGTGTGCTTATGTTGTTCTTTTTGTCACTCATATAATATTCATAGACAAAATGAAAAAGGGTCTCAACAAGAACAAAGTGTGTGAGCATCCTCAAGAGGTGAGTGATGCAGTGTGTGTAAGGGTTATGTAACTTAGTGCTGATAAGCACTGTGTAGATGTATGGAACAATTATTACGGGGGAATTTTTCTGTACCGTGAGTTCATCCATGATTTCACAATTAAGCTATGAATGTGGCAACAACCACTGTTGTTCTTTCACCCTCTTTTTAGAGGAAAGGGCTTCATATATATATATATATATATATATATATATATATATATATATATATATATATATATATATATATATATAATCCAATGCAGCACGAAGGAATGCGTGCTTGAGAATATCACACAATCCACGTAAGAGGGTCAGTGAAAACCAGGATTTTGAACAAGTACTTTAGTAGTTTATTCTACATCTTTAAGTTCACACATGGATTTTGTGATATATATATATATATATATATATATATATATATATATATATATATATATATATATATATATATATATATATATATATATATATAATATATATAATCAAACTATCTCCTATTCATAAATTTAAACTAATTGTTGTGTGTGTGATAAGTGTAACAAGGTTCATATTTTAACCTTTTCTACTGGAATCCTTTCCCATTTAGGGGGAGATACCACTTGAAGGGGAGTGAAATCTCATTAATTACAGAGCAAAAAAATAATCTATTAAATATTTTGATCCTGATCAGGTTGAAGTGCCCAATCTATTAAATATTTTGATCCTAATCAATTTGAAGTGCCCAATCTATTAAATATTTTGATCCTAATCAGGTTGAAGTGCCCAATCTATAAAATATTTTAATCATAATCAATTTGAAGTGCCCAGTCTATTAAATATTTTTATCCTAATCAGGTTGAAGTGCCCAATCTATTAAATATTTTGATCCTAATCAGGTGTTGAAGTGCCCAATCTATTAAATATTTTGATCCTAATCAGGTTGAAGTGCCCACTGAGTGAGGGCATCTACACAAAACATTGACAGAAGGTCAGGTGAAGATAATGTTGGTTAGGTTTAGATGGCTCTCTTGAACTGTCATTGACGCCCTTCTTGGTAAGGCTAAGGGTTATCCAGGGGCAGGGAAGGGGTGTTAAACCCCATATCATTTAGGATATGGTACCCATGGTTAGGTTAGGTTAGGTTGTGGTAAGTTTTATCAGCCTGATCACTCGTTCTCTCTTTTCTCTGTCCAAAACCTCTACTTTCTCAAAGTGGTTTCCATAGGCGTTAGCAGTATTGATAGGGGGATGTATATGGAGTGGGGTACCTCGACCATATTATTGGAAACGCTTAAATAAAAAGATATTTTGCTGGCATGTGGGCGTCATATTTTTGGTGAGAAAATAATTTGTAATTCTTTTACTCTAAAAAGGATATCAAATCTGTAATGTTTTTACTTGAAATGTACCAAAAAGCCATCAGTCATCATGACTATCACTGAAATTAAAAGAACCTGGGGAATATGAAGCCTATTTTGGACCGTGGACCTTGGACCATGCCCAACCAACTGAAACCTAGAAAGACCCAAAACCACAGGTCTTGCAAGGTGTTCACAATAGGAAATGAAACATGGCCTCTAATTCATGGGCAGAATGCCCTACAGAGAAAACATTAGGCCTACTCTGAAGACCAATGATGGAAAGAAGGCGTTATTTGAATCTTAATACTACATCACGATATGCTTAGTATGCTTACCAAGAAAATCATACTAAAATCTTCTTAATATGGTTCATACGAGAATTATACTAAAATATATTGCAAATTTACTGCCCCCGAGATATATACCGTCTTGTGTTCATGATCTAACATTAATTCCTATGGGGCTGGTACTAAATACAGAGGTCATGGGCGTAGTTATGGTATTAACATAAAATTTTACCATAATCGGGTATCTTAAAGGTGGAGGCGCACGTGAACTCAATTCAGTTAAGTCCTCATTCGTATGTTTAGATTAGTAGCGAGTGGCGACGGCTTCAGTCCTGTAATAACAGTAAGTAGCCCATAAGAAGGACCATTCTTCAAGATTTCAAAAAAATATTGGTTCTATGGTCGCCATCTTGATTACCCCTTATAAAGACGGTTGTTGATAAGAAAAATGACAACGATCATGATAATGACAATGACAATGTCGATTACAAACGATTCGTGAAGCAATGCTTACCATTACGAATATGATAAAAGATGACTATTGTCATTGAAAATATGATTTTTGTGATGTGACAATGATTTTGCTATAATGTAATCTACTACAATGAATCTTACTGTGTGGAATATCTATAATTCTTATCTAAATGCAGTTAAAAAATTCATTGGCACGAGAAAGGAACAGTTACGATTATGGAAATAGACTACAATCTAATTGTCAAAACACGAGTAAAACAAGTGACCATATTTTAAATGTATTATTAAATTTCAGAAAATATTCCTTCCTCTTTAAATGTCGATGAAACTAGGGACTAAAACGTTTGTCAAGTCACCCTTAGTCTCTTTTTCTCTGAATGGAGAAAATTCACAGAAAACGAATTCTTAGGGTTAAACCTCCAGTTTATGCCAGAACTTCGGTAAAAATGTCAACTATTACATCGTACTTTTCAAGTTCTGAATAGACTGACGTGAACAAACTGTTATCTGACATGCTCTAGAGTTAATGACATGGAGTGGAGCAGAGTAGAGAGGAAATTAGGTTAGGCGTGAGAAATTCTATCGTGAAAATGTGTCAAAAACCTAACCTTTCCAAGAATCCGCATCTTGACCTAACCACCAGACCTTACATTCCTGACGTGGCTGGGGAGCCATCGCCCCCCTTGGACCGCCCCAAGTAACACTGAATATCTGAAACAGATCGGGTGGACTGAATTTCCTTTCGGACACGTGGTCTAGCACCTAACCAAAACAACTTTAAACCAACCTTGCCTAAGGCTCCTGCCCTGACCTGACCAGACCTTACCTTTCTACCTGACTAAGGGCGCCCTGTCCTGACCTGGCCGGGTCCTGGACCGCCCCCTCCCCCAAGTAACACTTAGCATTGAACACCAGGACTCTCTCTCTCTCTCGATCTCCATTTAACCATTTAACGTATATAGTCTTAAAATGCTTTCCCTTGCTCAAGATTGACGCCACGTAACTGCATAGAATATTTATCTCTTCTCTGAATGTGAAAAAAGAAATTTAATTATAAATAAGGACATTGTATGTTTCACAAGAGTGAAATCTATCATATACATCAAATTTAAAGAAAATATTACGTAAGCTAAACTTCAAGAAAAACAATGACGTAGCATTTCTATGATTTTCGTTCATCTAGTGCCGATGCGTTCAAAAAAATCTTTATTAAAACTACGTTCTAATGTTAAAATAACAAAAAGAAAAATACAAAAGTTTTCTATAACATTATGACATTGCTTAAATTAAAACTATGAAATTTTGAATGATCTTATTTGATTATTTCTACGTTTCAACTCTGCAAAACGAAAAAGAAAAAAAACACAAAAGCATTTCTGCAGCTAAACGCATCAACCGTCACCAACGGGTCGGCGTGGCCTGTGTGTGACGCAACCAAGATTTTGTTCCGGGACCTGGGCGTTTAGTTGAAAATCCGTTGCACAAAGCACTCACATTCGTATACTAACAATTCCTGCAGAAAAAGCTTATGTAATTATTTACAAACTCACAATTTCAGTCACCGCATGAATCAATTAAACACCAAAATCAAGTAGAAGGACTTTTAAGAAAATAAAATTCTTATTCCTTCGCCAGTAAAAAAAAAATATTATGTTGCACAGGGCTTGGCGTTAATACTGATAACTGTCTGAATTAATAACTATCTTCTCAATATAATTTCAAGATTCTTCTTTTATCATTCAAAGAACATGTAATCTGTAAAAATAAACCTTTCCGTTACCTAGATTGCATCAATAAACACATACAAAAGAGAAATAGAACGAGCAGGGGAGCCGTTTCAAAGAGAATTCCCTTCTATTCCTACTACTACTACCACCTTGGACGCCTCAGATTTTTTTGTTTTGTTAGGTCTATAAATCATTATTGTAATATATAGGCTGAGCAAAGCTTAAAGCTCCAAATTTAAAATATCATTGGTGATCCACATTTCTATTTTGAAAATTTTGTTATATATCTGTTAAATCGATTGGGTCTGTTGCCATATGTTGGTGAGGAAGTTACGACGACCACTTCGAGCAGAAAGCTGGCAAGGTGCGCATTGTCATTGGCAACACTGCCAACATTGTCAAGCCATTCTTTCAGCTAAGCAATGTAAAAAATAATAATAATAAATTCAAACAAATTACATGATACCAATGCATAAGAGAGATCATATTTTCACGCCCACAGGGAAAATAATAATAGCTGTGAATTCGAAAACTTATCGACATTTGAAATAAAAAATAGGCCTACTCGGCAAGCGTACGTCTCAACTTTTTCGTCTGAGATTTCGGACGATATAAAAGAAAGCACGTAGCGTTGAGCGTGACTCTACACAGTAATTATAATTATATACTTATTTGTAAGTACTGACACGTGCTCAGAAATACGCGGAGTGCACTAAATCAAGCCTACCAGTTCTAAAGGCGCGCGTACGACTTTCGGTTTGTCGTTTGAGGATCAATTTAAATCTTCTAAGCAACAGACGTCATAAGACTGTTAAGTGCTACTTGGCTTGTTATCTACATGGCGGAAGCTCCTTAGGACGCCGCGTTTAGTACTTTATAACCCCTCGGGGATCAAAGTATTATATATACCCATTTCTATTATTAATCTAATTTGTCGACTACACAATATAGAAATGGGTGTATATAATGCTTTGATCCCCGAGGGGCTAGTACTAAACGCGGCGTCCCAAGGAGCTTCCGCCATATAGATAAGCCAAAGTGGCACCGTGTTTATTATTTCTTTTAGTATAGGACTTGAGTTCAAACATAATGGCAGTACATATAATACTGTCAATAAAGTAAGCTTAATCGACAGGCAGGAATGCTGTGAGAGAGAGAGAGAGAGAGAGAGAGAGAGAGAGAGAGAGAGAGAGAGAGAATTGGAATCAGAGTAGAGTTTAAACCTCTCTCTCTCTCTCTCTCTCTCTCTCTCTCTCTCTCTCTCTCTCTCTCTCTCTCTTACCTTGTTAGTCAAAATGGCACAAAAACCAATGAGTCTGACTGAGTTGGAAAAAGAGAATCTCCGTAACTATAGAATATATTCAAACCACACAAGTTGAGTTTTGAGGAGGTTGACTCTCAGGACGATTAGCTAAACAACTGCTTCTGCGCTAGAATAGAACAGAATATAGAATTTAGACCAAACGCCAAGCGCTGGGACCTATGAGGTCATTCAGCGCTGAAAGGGAAATTGATAGTAACGTCTGAAAAGTGTAACATGAATCAATTGTTAAGAGAGGGTCGAAAGTAAGATGGAAGACAGAGAATATGAACGGAGGTACAGTAAAAACAAATGAAAGGGGTTGCAGCTAGGGGCCGAAAGGACGCCGCAAAGAACTTTAAGCAGTGCTATACCAAGGATATGACCAACTGGCAATGACTTCAGAGATTCCTGTTGTACAAAGGATTTGGGGCATTCCACTGGACTGAAGGTGAATGGTTTATTCCTCACACCTTCGGACTGTGGAACAGACTCCCTGACGAGGTCGTGAAATTGGAAATTCAAAAGTTCAAGCGAAGATGCAATGAATTACTGCCCTAATACTATTCTCCTTTCATTTTAATGTTTTTTTTATCTGTTTACTAATTTCTTTTATTTTTTTTAATTCCTTTTACCTCTTCTTACTTTTCATGTACACGCCATATTATTCTTTGGAAGCTGGAATTCCAAGACAATGACCACTGTGGTGGGCTCGTTCCATATGAATAGGGTTCATCTTCTGAATAATAATAATAATAATAATAATAATAATAATAATAATAATAATAATAATAATAATAATAATAATTGACATTTTTAAAAGACATTTTAAAGTTGTAATATGATTTTCAAAAGTCAACAAAAAGTTCAGACAGTTTTCAATTACTTCTAGAGCGTACAATCATTTTGACCTTACTCCTTCACAGTCGGAATGAGTCACTTTGGTAGTTGAAACGCCAAAAAAACCTACAACCAGTCAATCAATTTTCCTCTGACAACTTTTTCATAAGAGGTTATAATTTTTCACTTCCAAAATTCTTCGAAGTTAAGCCTTACGTACAAACTGTTTGAACATCTAGTTATATAATATATATATATATATATATATATATATATATATATATATATATATATATATATATATATATATATATATATATAATATATATTTATATATATATATATAAATTCTTTTTATAAATTCTCAGTTCAAAAGGTAATGGACACTGACATTCTACTTTTATTCAAGTTAAATAAAAGTTTCCATTAATATTCTCCTTTTATTTAAGTGGAATGAAAATAAACATTGATATTCTACTTTATTTGAACTGAATAAATTTAGGCCAAAGGCCAAGTACTGGGACCTATGAGGTCATTCAGCTCTGGAAGGGAAATTTAGAACAAAAAGGTTCGAAAGGTGTAACAAGAAAACCATTGTAAGTTGAGGGTGGAAAATAAGATGGAAGGAGGAGAATATGAACGGAGGTATAGTAAAAGGAATGAATGGGGTTGCAGCTAAGGGCCGAAGGGACGCTGCAAAAAACCTTAAATAATGCCTACAGTGCACCACGGTCTACTTTCAGGGTCTACTTTTTTTGAGTTAAAAGTAAACACTGACATTCTACTTTTGAGTTAAATCTGTAATTTAAAACTGAAAAATCAAACTGAAAACTAAGCGAAGTGCTTCCTTCATTTGCTGACTACCATTGGAAGTAGTTTGGAAGGTAAAGAAAAAAAAACACCCTTAAGAAGAGATTTATTTATTGCGGTTATACACTTTAAAGGGACAACTTCGTTTATTCGAGGTCTGCCTTAATTGGCCTGTTTCCATGAGTCTTGGAAAACGATTAAAAGAAGGAAAACACGAGAATGTTCGCGATGAAATAAACCAACACAAACCGAATTTAATCCTGTTCGTGTGATCGCTGCATCTACTTCATAAAAGGTTGTTTTGTTTCAGAAGTGGAAATGAATGAATTTGACCATCTAAGAAAAAAGTCAAAACATTCAGACAGAAAGAAATCTGGACAATCAACAACAATCTTGTCACAAACCAAAACAGCGCCGACAAGGGTAAATTATTCATCTTGAGGTACACACCGAAGAACCATAACCTTCATTTCCGATTGACCTTTCTTGACCCGCCCTGGTCACCGCCTCCCGGCGCGGGAGGGCTCCAGACGATCCTCGCCTCGTAAAAGCGGATGACCAACTGAGGACAGCGAACGTTGGCAGTCTTCGCCGGAACCAAGTCAGCCTCGGGAACGCCCTTCCACTTGACCAGGAACATGTGTTCCCCAAGGAACTCGGTCGCCCCCAGGATCTTCTCGGGCTCCAGCCCCCTGTCGAACCCCAGCAGGACCCTCCCTTTAGCGGAGGGATGCTTCTCCCGCCACGTCGAGGCTCTGGGCTCTTCCCGACGGCTTCTCTCGAACTCCAGAATCATCTCTGGCAGGTCCAGACTGGAGGCCAGCTCCCAGGAGTTGTCTTCTTCGGCATAGCCTTCCCACTTGAGGTAGTATTCCAGCTGGCCGTCCCTGACTCTCCTGTCCAGTATTTTCTCCACAACGTATTCTCGGGCTTGGTAGTCCTCCATGGAAGCTGCTGCTCTCCTTCTCGACATCCTGACAGAGCCTTGAGGGCTAGAGACTGCTGCTGCTGCTGCTTACGGAGACAATCAACTGCTATAGTGCAGTGGTAGTTGGGAGTTATTCCTGACTTTGATTCTTGACAGTTTAACAACTGTACAGCCGTTTGAACTACCCAATGGTACCTCACCTGCAGGTGTACGGTTGTTTTTCGGGTGTTGTATTTTGATGTAAAGAGTAAAACAACTCAAGTCTGTTGAGTAATTGACTTTTACAGGGATAACAGGGCCACTATCGTTATGAATTGCCGGCAAGTGGTTTCTTTCATCTTCTATTCCTTAACATAAAGATTATATATATATATATATATATATATATATATATATATATATATATATATATATATATATATATATATATATATATATATATATATATATATATATATATAATATATAATTTTTTATCACATCACCGTGATTTATATATACAAATATTAAGCTACAAATGTTATTATGCATGCGTGTAGTAATTATTATTATTATCATTATTATTATTATTATTATTATCATTATTATGAAACCTATTCGTATGGAACAAGCCTCCAGGGGCCATTGACTTGAAACTGAAGCTTACAAAAAATATCGTGCTCACTTGAGAGAATTACAAAAGATAAAAGGAACTACAGAAAGAAGAGATTAGTTACTACAAAATGTAAAAAGATAAATAAATAAATAAATGAATAACTAAATAAATAAATAAATTAGACATGAGTAGACAACATACAAGGTGAGTTGTTTTAGAGTAGCAATGCATTGTATCTTCGCTTGAACTTTTGAAGCCCCAAGAGCACGACGCCCACAGGGAGGCTGTTCCACAGTCACTAGCGGATCCAGAAAAATTTCATGGGGGGGGGGCACCAATTTTCATATTACACACATATATATATATATATATGTATATATATTATTTATATATTAATTTTTTTATTTTTTCCCATTTTTATATTTCTTATGCTATTATTATCTAAATCTTCAATAATATTATTTTGTCATTATTTTTCATGGGGGGGTACATGCCCAAGTGGGCCCCGCCCCCTGGATCCACAGGTCCACAGTCCAACGGTGTAATGAATAAAGGACCTTTTCTAACTCGTCCTTCCACTGAATGACTGATGTAAGGGATTTGTTATGCTTGTAAAAGGTGAATTCGTATTTCTACCAAACGTAGAATTACGTGTAATTTATGTATGGAAAATAACAATGTAATTTGAACATAAGTACTAATACATTTATATATATATAATATATGTATATACATGTGTGTATATATACATATATTATATATAGATAATATATACTATATATACATATACATATAGATACATACATATATATATATATATATATATATATATATATATATATATATATATATATATATGTATATATATATATATATATATATATATATATATATATATATATATATATATATATATATATATATTATATCCTAGACTCTACAACTTTATACCTGCAACACTTCTAAATTATGGAAAATAACAATTATTTGAACATAAGTATTATTATATATATATAAATATGTATAGTTTAATATATACAGACCACTGAGCTAATATATACTATATATACATATACATATAGATACAACACTATATATATTTAAAATAACAGAAGTAAAAAAAAAAACATAAAACAAGACAAAATAATGAAGCTCTTGCAGACTGACAGGTTTAGATCAAACCTGCAACTTTTGCAACACTTCTAAATTATTATTATTATTATTAAAATAGTTTAAGACCACTGAGCTTTGAAAACACTTCAAAATAAAAGGCAAGACAAAATAATGGGACTGACAGGTCTAGAGTGGCCAGGAAGGTTTGAAAAGCAAAAAGTATGGATGTGCGTCCGACAAGCAGAGAAGCAAAGGACACGCGATGCTCGCTCCTTCATAATTAATGGTGACAGGAAGGGTCAGTTCCAGCTGTCCGTGTTCCCGCGTCCAGAACTGAATAAGCAAACGGGTCACTGGACACGGTGCGGGGTCAGATATGAATAGCTTTTGCCTTGATGTCAAATTGATAATGAACGCTCTGCGTAACGGAGGCCGTGGAGAAAAAAACAAACCCTACTGGAGTCAAGAAGACAGTACTGGTGTAAATTCAAGAAGATAAAAAAACCTGAGTCTGTATAGTGTAAATTAAGGCCATGATAATTCAAGAAGATAAAAAATTAAGGCCACAATAAAAAAACTGGATTCAAGAAGATAGTGAGTCTGTACAGTGTAAATTAAGGCCACGATAAAAACCTACTGGATTCAAGAAGATAGTGAGTCTGTATAGTGTAAATAAAAAAATAAAAAAAACTGGATTCAAGAAGATAGTGAGTCTGTTGAAATTCAAGAAGTGAGTCTGTAGTGAAATTAAGTCTGATAAAAAAACCTACTGGATTCAAGTGAAAATTAAGGCCACAATAAAAAAACCTTAAGGCCTGTATGATTGAAAAAAAAAACTACTGGATTCAAGAAGATAGTGAGTCTGTATAGTGTAAATTAAGGCTACTGGATTCAAGAAGATAGTGAGTCTGTACAGTGTAAATTAAGGCCACAATAAAAAAACCTACTGGATTCAAGAAGATAGTGAGTCTGTATAGTGTAAATTAAGGCCATAAAAAAAAAAACTACTGGATTCAAGAAGACAGTGAGTCTGATTAAAAAAAGGCCACAATAAAAAAACCTACTGTTGAAGTTCAAGTGTAAATTAAGAAGATAGTGAGTCTGTATAGTGTAAATTAAGCCACAATAAAAAAACTACTGGATTCAAGAAGATGATTAAAAAAAGTGAGTCTGTTAGTGTAAATTAAGGCCACAATAAAAAAACCTACTGGATTCAAGAAGATAGTGAGTCTGTATAGTGTAAATTAAGGCCACAATAAAAAACCTACTGGATTCAAGAAGATAGTGAGTCTGTATAGTGTAAATTAAGGCCACAATAAAAAAACCTACTGGATTCAAGAAGATAGTGAGTCTGTATAGTGTAAATTAAAAATAAAAAAACCTACTGGATTCAAGAAGATAGTGAGTCTGTATAGTGTAAATTAAGGCCATGATAAAAAAACTACTGGATTCAAGAAGATAGTGAGTCTGTATAGTGTAAATTAAGGCCACAATAAAAAAAAACCTACTGGATTCAAGAAGATTCAAGAAGATAGTGTGAGTCTGTACAGTGTAAATTAAGGCCACAATAAAAAACCTACTGATTCAAAAAAACCTATAGTGTAAATTAAGGCCGTGATAAAAAAACCTGAATTCAAGAAGATAGTGAGTCTGTATAGTGTAAATTAAGGCCATGATAAAAAACCTACTGGATTCAAGAAGATAGTGAGTCTGTATAGTGTAAATTAAGGCCACTATAAAAAAACTACTGGATTCAAGAAGATAGTGAGTCTGTAGTGTAAATTAAGGCCTACTGTAAAAAAACTAAAAAAACCTACTGGATTCAAGAAGATAGTGAGTCTGTATAGTGTAAATTAAGGCCATAGTGAGTCTGTATAGTGTAAATTAAGGCCAATAAAAAAACCTACTGGATTCAAAAACTGTACCACAATAAAAACCTACTGGATTCAAGAAGATAGTGAGTCTGTAAAATTAAGGCCATGATAAAAAAACCTACTGGATTCAAGAAGATAGTGAGTCTGTATAGTGTAAATTAAGGCCATGATAAAAACACTGTTCAAGAAGATAGTGAGTCTGTATTAAGGCCATGATAAAAAAACTACTGGATTCAAGTATAGTGTAAATTAAGGCCACACGATAAAAAAAACTACTGGATTCAAGAAGATAGTGAGTCTGTATAGTGTAAATTAAGGCCATGATTAAAAAAACCTACTGGATTCAAGAAGATAGTGAGTCTGTACAGTGTAAATTAAGGCCACGATAAAAAAACTACTGGATTCAAGAAGATAGTGAGTCTGTATAGTGTAAATTAAGGCCATGATAAAAACCTACTGGATTCAAGAAGATAGTGAGTCTGTATTAAGGCCATGATAAAAAAACTGTAAATCTGGATTCAAGAATATAGTGAGTCTGTACAGTGTAAATTAAGGCCATGATAAAAAAACTGGATTCAGGAAGATAGTGAGTCTGTACTGTAAATTAAGGCCATGATAAAAAAACTACTGGGTCAAGAATATAGTGAGTCTTTAAATTAAGGCAGTGTAAATTAAATTAAGGCCGTGATAAAAAAACTACTGACTGGATTCAAGAAGAAGATAGTGAGTCTTTACAGTGTAAATTAAGGCCATGATAAAAAAAACTACTGGATTCAAGAATATAGTGAGTCTTTACAGTGTAAATTAAGGCCATGATAAAAAAACCTACTGGATTCAAGAAGATAGTGAGTCTGTACAGTGTAAATTAAGGCCGTGATAAAAAAACCTACTGGATTCAAGAAGATAGTGAGTCTGTACAGTGTAAATTAAGGCCACAATAAAAAAACCTACTGGATTCAAGAAGATAGTGAGTCTGTACAGTGTAAATTAAGGCCATGATAAAAAAAAAAAAAACTACTGGATTCAAGAAGATAGAAGATAGTGAGTCTGGATTCAAGAAGATAGTGTAAATTAAGGCCATGATAAAAAAACCTATTGGATTCAAGAAGATAGTGAGTCTGTACAGTTAAGCCAAAAAAAACCTTGGAAAGAAGATAGTGAGTCTGTATAGTGTAAATTAAGGCCATGATAAAAAAACCTATTGGATTCAAGAAGATAGTGAGTCTGTACAGTGTAAATTAAGGCCATGATTAAAAAAAAACCTATTGGATTCAAGAAGATAGTGAGTCTGTACAGTGTAAATTAAGGCCATGATAAAAAAAACTACTGGATTCAAGAAGATAGTGAGTCTGTACAGTGTAAATTAAGGCCATGATTAAAAAAACTACTGGATTCAAGAAGTGTAAATTAAATTAAGGCCATGATTAAAAAAACTACTGGATTCAAGAAGATGTGAGTCTGTAAAAAAAGGCCATGATTAAAAAAACTATTGGTTCAAGAAGATAGTGAGTCTGTACAGTGTAAATGTAATTAAAAAAAACTACTTAAGAAGATAGTGAGTCCATGATAAAAATAAAAACCTACCAAGAAGATATTGGATTCAAGAAGATAGTGAGTCTGTTCAAGAAGATAGTGAGTCTGTAGTGTAAATTAAGGCCATGATAAAAAAAACTACTGGTTCAAGAAGATAGTGAGTCTGTATGTAAATTAAGGCCAATTAAAAAACCTACTGGATTCAAGAAGATAGTGAGTCTGTACAGTGTAAATTAAGGCCATGATAAAAAAATTAAGGCCGTGATAAAAAACCTGGATTCAAGAAGATTCTGTAAGTGTAAATTAAGATGATTAAAAAAACTACTGGTTCAAGAAGTCTGTACAGTGTAAATTAAGGCCATGATAAAAAAAAAAACTACTGGTTCAAGAAGATAGTGAGTCTGTACAGTGTAAATTAAGGCCGTGATAAAAAAACTACTGGATTCAAGAAGATAGTGAGTCTGTACAGTGTAAATTAAGGCCATGATTAAAAAAACCTACTGGATTCAAGAAGATAGTGAGTCCGTACAGTGTAAATTAGGGCTATGATTAAAAAAACCTACTGGATTCAAGAAGATAGTGAGTCTGTATAGTGTAAATTACCGATGAAGCTATCGGCATTTTTGAAGGACTGGGTACCAGTATTATGGAATAATCCTCTGTAGATGTTACCTTGCTGACAATGTTTACAAAACTATTACTCTGAAAAGCATAACGATCTTATATATTTATATATATACAGTATATATATATATATATATATATATATATATATATATATATATATATATATATATATATATATATATAAATGCACACACACATTCGTGTTTACGAGATTTATTCACCCCCCCCCCCCAACAACCATATTGGTTTATTGACAGAGGGAATCACAGAAAGATTCCTCTCTGTTGATTTCCTCTGGGATGGTAATGACCAAAGTCTCAGAGGAGACCAGGATTGTCTTTGCAGACAATGAGGTACTGAACAGCTGCCATTTCTAAATGAGGTTACTTTATTTACTTTTATTTTCCTCTCTCTCTCTCTCTCTCTTTATCTTTGTCTGTTTGTGTGTCTCTTCCCTCTCTCTCTATTTCCCCTCTCCTGTGGCTCTGTCTGTCTCTATTATTCCTCTCTCTCTCTCTCTCTCATCCCTCTGTCTCTCTTTCTCTCCCATCCCTCTCTCTCTCTTCTTCCTCTCTCTCTCTTTCTCCCATCCCTCTGTCTCTCTTCTTCCTCCTCTCTCTCTCTCTCTCTCATCCCTCTGTCTCTCTTCTTCCTCTCTCATCCCTCTCTCTCTCTCTCTCTCTCTCTCTCTCATCCCTTTGTCTCTCTTCTTCTTCTCTCTCTCTCTCTGATATTGATATTTTATGCATATGTGAGACGTGGCTTGACCCATCATTGGATGATAAATTTATTAAAATTCTTAAATATAATGTTGTCAGATGTGATGCTGGACGAGGCTCGGGAGTGTGTGTGTACATTCGAGAAAATCTGACCTTCTCAAAATTGGATAACACAGAGACGGAATGTTCTGAGGGCACTGAGGATGTGTGGCTGCAAGTTCAACATAGGAAGTTTCCTTCTTTCATAATCGGTTGTATATACCGACACCCTAAGGCACCTGCGGCTTCCATTTCATACTTGACGAACGTTTTTAAAAACATGTGTCTGAAAAATAAGTCTATTTTTATCTTGGGTGATTTAAATGATAACCTTTTAGCGAAGGGAAACCATGTTTCCCGAATTTTTAAGAGTTTGGACCTGAAGCAAGTCATTGACAAACCCACAAGAATAACTGAGAGGTCTTCTACCTTGTTGGATGTTGCCGTTACAAATAAACCGGAGATGATAGTGAAAAGTGATGTCACGCTATAGCACTATAGCAGATCATGAAATAATATCCATTATCGTAAATGTCAGGAAGCCCAAACCTCAACCGGAAATAAGAACGTTCAGAAGCCACAAAAACTATGACGCAAATATACTCTGTGACATGTTGATGAGTAGAGTTCCAATTTTGAACGCCATACTTAACACTGATGACGTCAACATTCAAGTAGGTATCCTCACGGATGTTTTCAATGCGCCCCGGTTGTAACGGCTGAAATAACTCGTCCCTTTGCCCCTTGGATTGATGATAACCTAAAAAGGTGTTTAGTAGAAAAAAAGGAATTACAATTTAAACTCAAAATCGACAGGGCTAACCAAGTTTTAAATAATCAATTCAAAGAGACTAAGAAACAAGTGGAACATTGCCTACGCACAGCTAAGAAGAACCATTTTAGAAACGAGTTTAATAAGAATAAAGGCAACAGTAAAGCTATGTGGCAGGTATTTGGAAACATGATCCCTGGCTTCAGACACAGGGAAAATAATAATCGAACTCTTGATGACCCTCTTAAGGCCGCGGAGGAGTTTAATCAGTATTTTGCCACTGTAGGAGAAACAACTTTTAGAAAATCCCAAGAAGGTTTTGTGGAAAATGAAAAAGAGCACGAAGAGGGAGTCATTAACAATGTTCAACCTTTACCAAATATCCTGATTTTCGACCTCAACCTGTGGACGTTCACACAGTTGTTTTAGCATTCAAAGAGCTACGTGAAACAAATTCGCATGGTTCAGACGGCATTCCATATAAATACTTAAAAGATTCCCTTCCTGTTTTGATCTTCTATATTACAGTTATCCTAAATACGTCCACTGTTACCGGCTTGTTCCCAAAACTTTGGAAACACCCTCATGTCATTCCCTTGTTCAAAGGTGGCGATGCCGACGAGGCGGGAATTTATCGTCCCATCTCATTACTCCCAATTCTGTCAAAACTCTCGGAAAAAATCGTTGCCAGCCAGCTTATATTCTTTTTGGAGAGTAACAAATTACTGGCAAACAGCCAGCACGGCTTTAAAGCTCGTTTATCAACGGAAACCGCGCTTATGCAAGTTAATGAGCAAATATACGAAAACATCGACAACCAGAAGATATCTCCTCTTACTACTTTTTCCAAAGCCTTCGATAGTGTGTCACACCCAATACTCGTACACAAATGTAAATAACTGCACATCGAAGAGTTTTGGTTTAAGGACTACTTAACGGACCGAGTTCAGTCAGTACGAACAGGCTCAGTTTTATCATCTCCTCAGGGTGTGGGTTACGGTGTACCACAAGGATCAAACTTAGGGCCTATACTGTTCCTAGTTTATATTAACGATATGGCAAAGGCATTGAGTAAATATCTTTAATCCAGTATGCAGATGATTCTCAGATATTACTATCTGGAAAGATTAATGATCTTCAGGATTTACTCAATCAAGCTGAAATCGCTCTAAAAGAAGCAAAAAATATTTTCAAGTAAATGGCTTAAATGTTAATGTGAATAAGACCCAGTGTATATTTATAGGATCACGCCAGTTAATAAATAAAATACCTTCTAACGCAACAATACTTTTGATGAGACACATATCAAGCCATCTCAAACTGTCAAAAACCTAGGCGTACTTATGGATCAATATATGTTATTCGATCACCACATCAATCACGTGATTGACGACCAAAGAGCAAATAGACCGGGTTCAGAAGGCTCAGAATTTTGCAGCTAAAATAGCTTATGGTGGAGCGAGAAAATATGATCATGTGACACCAATCCTGAAGGAGCTACAATGGATGAATATCGAAACTAAAATACTTTTCGACCTCTGTTTGTTTGTATATAAAAGTTGCAATCATTTAGCTCCCGACTGGCTTTTTAAGTTTCCTACTGTGGGCGATGTACAAGAAAGACCCACTCGTCAGTCGAGCGACCTCTTTGTAAGACGAACAACTACTGACATGGGAGCTAAATCAATATCGATTAAAGGACCAAGGGTCTGGAACAACATTCCAACTAATATAAAGAATGCGCCTTCAAGTAAGCTTTTCAAAAAGAATTTGAAATCATACCTCCTTGAAAATAAATTACAATAAGACCAATTAAACTAGAATTTATTCATAACAAGTGGCTTGCTTTTCTCCTGATTTTTAGTCTTGACCGGCGTTTTTTGATTGGTTTTTATCGTGCTGTGTTTTGTTATGGGTCTCACTAATCTATTACCTTGTAACTGGAATAGTACTTACGTACTCAGATTTTTACGATCTTGAGACCTTGTTAGATGTACTTTTTAAAGAAGGAAGGGCAGTATGTAGTTGCTGTGCTGAGGAGCTTTTAGATCTGACAATTTGTCGATGATTAAATGATTTTGTACTTTTACTTTTGTATGTTGTATTGATGTATCCTTTGAGAGAAATGTAGAATAACCATTGTAAAATGGAAATAAAGTTTTGATCTCTCTCTCTCATCCCTCTGTCTCTCTTCTTCCTCTCTCTCTCTCTCTCTCTCTTCTCTCTCCCTCTGTCCCTCTCTCTCTTCTTC
Source organism: Macrobrachium rosenbergii (assembly GCF_040412425.1). Taxonomy (NCBI): domain Eukaryota; kingdom Metazoa; phylum Arthropoda; class Malacostraca; order Decapoda; family Palaemonidae; genus Macrobrachium; species Macrobrachium rosenbergii. The sequence continues at coordinate 17,580,756 of NC_089787.1, read as the reverse complement.
CTCCTCTCTCTCTCTCTCTCTCTCTCTCTCTCTCTCATCCCTCTGTCTCTCTCTTCTCTCTCTCTCTCTCTCTCTCTCTCTCTCTCTTTCTCATCCCTCTGTCTCTCTTCTTCTTCTCTCTCTCTCTCTTTCTCATCCCTCTTTCTTCTTCCTCTCTCTCTCTCCTCATCCCTGTCTCTCTTATTCTCTCTCTCTTTCTCATCCCTCATCCTTCTTCCTCTCTCTCTCTCTCTCTTTCTCATCCCTCTGTCTCTCTTCTTCTCTTATTCCTCTCTCTCTCTCTCATCCCTCTGTCTCTCTTCTTCCTCTCTCTCTCTCTCTCTTTCTCATCCCTCTGTCTCTCTTCTTCCTCTCTCTCTCTCTCTCTTTCTCATCCCTCTGTCTCTCTTATTCCTCTCTCTCTCTCTCATCCCTCTGTCTCTCTTCTTCCTCTCCATCCCTCTCTCTCTTCTTCTCTCTCTCTCTCTCTCATTTGTCTCTGCCAATCTCTCCTTCTATTTCCCCCAACTCTCTTTCTCTCTCTCTTTCCCTCATTGTCTTTTTCTCTCTCTTTCTGTCTGTCTGTTTCTCTCTTTCTCTCGCTCTCTCTCTTTCTGTATGTCTGTCTCTCTCTGTCTGTATTACCTGTTTCTCTCTGTCTGACTGTCTCTCGCTCTGTATGTCTATCTGTTTCTCTCTCTCTCTCTCGCTCTCTCTCTTTCTGTCTGTCTGTTTCTCTCTCTCTCCCCCCTCTCTCTCTGCCTAAGTCTTTCTTCTCTCTCTCTCTCTCTCTCTTTTCCTCTTTGTCTGTCTGTCTGTGTCTCTTCCCTCTCTCTTTATCTCACCTCTCCTCTCTCTCTGCCTTCGTGTCTCTTCTCTCTCTCTCTCTTTTTCTTTCTCTCCCACCCCTCTCTCTCTCTCTGCCTATATCTTTTTTCTCTCTCTCTCTTTCCGCTTATGCCTCTTTGCCCAACCCTCTCTCTCTCTCTATCTTCCTCTCTCTATTTATTTATTTACTTATCTAGTAGAACATGTGAAGAAATAAAGTCTGTACTTAAAAAGAAAAAGAAAAAAAAGGTAAAAATAAGTGCTAAAAAAATGTGGCAAGTATAACGTAAGTTGTATTACTGTCATACGTGATGTAGATATAACGAACAAAACCAAATAACAAAATTTATGTTAAGAAGGGAACAGACTCTTGGGTCTTGCAACCTCATTCTTTGTGTGAAAAGAGAGTACAAAAGAAGGTGCTGACATCTAGGGCCATTACCTAGTGTAAATATTAAGCCCCTCACATTTAAATTCATCTACCCTGGACAGGATTCGAACCTAGGAATTTTAGGGTTGATGGCCGTGATAGTATATTTTCAAGTTCTTTTGCAATATAAAATAAGAGAATTACGTAGAAATATATAATTATATATTCTATATGATGGAAAATCATAATGCAAACGTATTTTACACCCTTTTTAAATATATAAAAAAGAATAAAAGACAGGTTATCCAGAAGTTAGCCTAGACTAGACTATAAAATCTGCTTAGAAATGTAGCGATGTTCTTCTGGTAAGTTTATAATGCCACCTTTAAAATGAAACTTCTGCTCCTCACTCAAATATCATCAAGTAGGGAGATTGCTTTTAAAGAAACAGGCAACAATCCTCTGGGATATTCCAGCAATCAATAATGATTTTTCTCTCTCTTTCTGCGCCATCAAAGTTCCCTTCGCTTCAGCTAAAAATTTATCCTTCGCCTCTGAACGAGAAGTAGTATTTTGTGGGTCGCGGCGTCTTTGTTTTCGTTCGTTACGCCCCCGTGGAACTGGCTTCAATTTCTTTAAAATTCATGACAATTAACGTTTTCATAAATATGCTTCTTAGAAGCGCTCGCTCCAACGCGGCCGCGGGTGTGTAGACATTTATTGAAGTTAGTAACAATATTTCCGTTACCTCGCTCAAGCTGGCGTGACAATTATAGTTGCCATTTTGCCGATTTATTTCTTCTTTATGTTACCTCCCTCAAAATAACGCTTTATTTTACTGGAATTTTACCGCAATGTTGTACATTGTAATTGTGGAGCAGATTAATAACGAAATCCCAGTTTAAATATAAATTTTAAAAATAATATTCTAGCTTTTAAGATAACGCCTACTTGGCAACTCCGAAGTGTAGATCTATGACGTCACCATGGGTCTATGCGAGTGTGGAAATGAATAGGAAATTATGCTTCATATACACACAATACCTCGTTGATT
>NC_089787.1:17558525-17573525 GCF_040412425.1 Macrobrachium rosenbergii | reverse complement strand
AGAAAACTCTTACATGCAGCGTACTAAGTTAAGGATCTCCGTGAATTCAGTGAGAAGCAACGCAAAGCAAAGTTCATAGTAACTTGCAACAATACTCCAAGTTTTATTACATCAAATAATGGCGAGAAGCTTTGATCAGCTGTCGAGTGAAATTGTAAGCCTCCAAGCTTGACCCCGAATACGTAGACTGAACTGTTTTCGCGTCATTGACTTGATATTATGTGAAGCTGAGGCTGTCAGACCAAAGCACCGGAGTCATTGAGGCCATTCAGCCCTTCAGACAAGGGAAAGATGGAGTTGGAGTGGCTGGACAGCAAAATAAAGAGATCCAGACAATGAGGAGATGGAGTCCAAGGATCTGAAGGTGGAGCTCGGAGTAAACCACCCAGTTGCACTCAGAAGTAATAGTTAGAGGTGTTGGACAGCAAGATTGAAGAAATGGACGTGGGAATGGAGGTAAAGTCATAAAAAGGGGTTGTAGCAAGGGTCTTAAGGGACGCTCTAAACACCCTCTGGCAATGCCTACAGTGCACCACGTGAGGGTCTCTGTGGCACTACTCTCCTACAGTAGGGATTTTTTTTATATTAGCTTCTGTTATCACATCTTAAACTTCCAATAATAAGATTCTGACGGCCCGTCCCATAGACAAAGTCGAAAATGCTAGACTTTCAAAACCTTGTCTTAAATCTTTGTCAGATGTGCTTCAAAACATTCCACTTACAAGAAAAAAGGCAAAAATTAAATTGAAGAAATGATTGTAATAACTTGGTGTAGCAACAACATGTACTGTACCTATGCTGCGTGCAAAACGAAATGGAAAATACAAACATTGCCCCGAAAAACACTGCCCTAGCAATTTGCGTGCCAGAGAGAGAGAGAGAGAGAGAGAGAGAGAGAGAGAGAGAGAGAGAGAGAGAGAGAATGAATTTGCTGTTAAAAACTACCCAAACTTTCCATTATTTCCAAAAGAGTCAATCATATTATCAAGAAGGTACCTCAAAATAAAAAGCAAATCCAAGGGTATCAAAATATCAGTCAGTCTAACATTTAAAGGTAAAAATTTTCCAAATGTAAATCAAAATCGTGTTCCCCTTGTTCTTGGCTCCTCCTGCATACGCACACCTGCAATTCATTCCACAACACTTCAGTGAACCACTTATGTTTCAGTGTACATGAAGTTATATTTTTAATGATTGTGGAACCTACTGGCCACAAATTGCTTACTGGGGATTGCAGAAGTCTTAGCTTTGAAACCAGCTCGGCACTGTAGCATAAAGTATTATTTCTTCACCCCAACATCGTCATCCATGTTCCTACCAAGTTCCCACAATCGTTAACCGGGGCATGCTCTTCGTGGGCATGCCCTGAAGCGTGACCCAACACCCGCTTCCTAATGAAACAGCCTATGCCGTGCTAAAAGCAGAATTTCCCATATGCCCACATCTTAAACAAGAGCCATGTATATACCAACTGTGTCTCGGTTATATGCGCCTTTGACCATTCCTGTCTGTGCAATCCACTTGTTTTGTGTTTTCCCCTGCTGAAAAACACCCAGTGTCACCTCAGACGCAATGCTGAAAACGTTAGACCCAGTTCATAAATAAGGCCTTAGAATATGTTCAGGAGCTTTTCGATCATTTTAACACCTAGTATGTCATCATTCACCTATTCATTATCAATCATATCATTAATTTATATATTTCACCTTCATTATGGCGCTGAATAATCCTGGTGGGTTCCGGCGCTTGGTCTTCAAGACCTAAATTTCATAATCAATCAATCAATCAAAACTTGGCGAAACGAAGATGAATGAACTCTGAATGTAGGACTAAGCTCTGGTACTGAGAATTAAGGTCTTATTTAATCCTAATCATTCATGTCTTTCTGTTCCTTAGTGATGTTGTTGATATTGTTGCTCTTATAGGTTACGTTTGAGTAATACCAGCAAGGGCGGCTCTTGCTTCTGGAACAGCCCGTATGAGGACTAGGATAACTGAAGAGGAATGAAAAGACCTGGTGTAGACCTGTGAGTCACAATCTTGCAGGACAGAGAATTCATCCTGAGCACTCTTCGCTTATCATTCATGATTTGAATACTTTTAATGCGCTATACACGATTTTATTCATTCGGATCTTTCTTAGATAGTGACCCCCAGCAAAGTTCAGGGATCGTTATCTAGGACTAATATTTATTATGATATTTAATATTTACAGTCTTTTGTTTATGTTTTTACGGGTCATCCCCAACCGGCTTGTACTGAACACGCCCAAAAGATGGATACATACCGGTTTAAAACCCTTGGGGGTCACTATCTAGGAAAGATCCATTCATTTATTCGAACTGGCAGAAGAAAAACTCCGATCAAGATACCAAACAGCATTTGAAGTCATCACGACTGCAAACAAAACTGAAAATGTCAGTCATTTCCAAAGTAATTGTGAAATTGCATCGTGTGATAATGATTCTGCGTGAATCGTTTCCCGTGAATTCCAGTCCAAGTTGAGCCCAGTATTCCAGGAAGGTTTTGCCCAGGAAATTCCAGTAATCTATCGAGACTTTGCATTTCCAAGAAACCTGTCGGCAGCTCACATACAATGAAGGTGAGGGAATGAGGCCAGCATTTACTCAGAGTGAAACCATTGCAAGTGACACTCTGGATTACTTAATGGAAATTTCCATGGTTTGGCTTTTAAAGTGGATGGTTTAAGATTCTCTCTCTCTCTCTCTCTCTCTCTCTCTCTCTCTCTCTCTATATAAAAAAGAATAATATTAACAACATTATAAATCCCCAGATGTCTGCTCCATCGTTGTTAAAATGACATAATGTCATCCAAAACCCAAGAGAAAAAGCTGCTAAGTTTACCGTAGTCTGGCCTGAACTTTCTCCATTCAACCCCAGATGGATTAAAGAGAAAACGACGTTACTCCGCCCCTCGTTTACCTTGTACAATAAAAAAAGAGAAATAATTCTCTTCTGCCGTCATTTATGGAGAAAATGCTCGCATTCCTTTAGAACTGAAACATTCACAGTTTTCCTGACAGAACTTGACCGTTGTGGCAGAACTCTTCGTCACAGTAACTCGAGAATAGTGAACTTCCCAGCAATCTCATATTTACATTTGATATGTGTGAAAGATTTTACTCAGTGAAAATAATACTTAAAAAAGAAATCGTAAATCCTATCTGGATAAAAAGGCGAAGTAGAATGAAAGAAATTAATAACCGAAACTACGAAAACGCCAAACCAGCAACTGAGGCGCCGTTGCAAAGGCTTTACCTTAAACCCGAACCTGAAGTTGTTGGCGGAAGCTTTGTTTATTGACTTAGGTCCTTAGTTAAAAACACGGCCAACCAAAGGCTTTTACGGCTACCAAAGAGCACGAGCCTGTGCTGGCATATGACCAGCTTAACGGAAAATTAAAAGGCGTAAAGAAGCCGTTTCAAAGGGATTATAGTCCTAATACTACTAGTAGTATCACCAGTCCTATGACGTCATGCAAAACGAAATTGATAGTTGACTTATCTCTACTGCCCGAATGATAACGCGTCAGAGAAAGAAAAGGCATCAGGACATCAACGAGACGTTTTGCCTTTAATTACACATAATAAAATTCTGTCAGTGGCAAGACTCGAGGCCTTTCATGATGGAGTATTTGCACAGAACTGAAATTCATTTTAATCTTGATAAAATCCAAGGCGATTAGATTTACAGCAGTATGATATTAACATATAAGTCTTCCTGCTTGGTAATTGGGATTCTTAGACCCGTCGGATCAGAAAGCCTAAACCTGCCTCGGTCTTAACTTGAAGTCTTGCAGGAGACGCCAATTTGGTATCTTTGCAGAGTGACGTGCAGACGTCGCCCGTAACACTAATTCCACAAAACATTTTGAGAAATTCCTCTGCAATGGGTAAGCAAGCCCAGTCATTGTACCTCACGTGGTAAACTGTAGGCATTACTAAAGGTCGTTAACACTTGGCAGTGCCCACTTTTTAATCCATTACTTTACCTCCATTCATACCTTTCTTCCATGCTGTCCAACCACTCAAAACTCCCTCTTATCACTCGGGCACTGAAAGTGCCCCAGTGCTTGGCTTTATAGACAAATCTTCATGAATCCTTTACGATGTGAACAGCTAACCTAATTACTTTAAAAGTTTCTCTCAAATAATAGACCCTGTTGAATATTGGTACTTCATAATCTCACTATCTTTACACCATTTTTTTTATTAACTTCCACCTGGAAGTAGGTGAATAATGCAGTCATGTGGGTTACAGTAGTTTTCGTAACAAAGATCACTTGTCTTACTAAGGTGACAGGTTAACCAGCTGAAATAAGAGAATGCCCACAATTGTCGCCGAGTATGTAAGTTTGATTCTGTAGTTTATTATATTGCAAGTACAATAATTCCCCAACAGAAAATATCTATAGCGCCACAAGATGAAAACCAGCCCTGCAATTATTTTTCTACCAAATTTGTAGCAAACTTATTTTTAAGAGGCATGGGAATGGCTTAACAGTTAGACCATGTTCTTGGTTTCCTGTACAGTGATGAGAAAAGCTATTACAAGATCACAAATGATGATAGCGCTTCACAGCAAATGGCAGCACGGAAATAAGTGGAAGATGATTAAACTTCTTCTTAGTTTGCTCTGAACTAGTTCCTGCTTGGCTGTGTTTTCATATTGAAAGCTGAAGGAATTTTATTTCATGGGTTAGACTCTGACCCATGAAATCAAATTCCTTTACCTTCAAATATGAAAACAAAATCAAGTAGAAACCAGTTCAGAGCAAACCAAGAAGAATTTTAGACAGATGTCTAAGCATTTTTATATACCTAATTATCTTCCAGCCATTTCCATTCCACCATTTACTTTGAAAAGAGATGTCAGTTGTAATCTTGTCATAGCTGTGTCCATCATTGTACAGGAAATCATGAGCATTTATCTGATTAGTGTGGGGAACATAACCTTATGCTGGATGCCAGTGATCCTAAAATGTATGTTGTTTGACTTAATCAGTGCTACTGAGGGCCGACAGTGATAACTTTAGGCTCTACCATTTCATCAACATAACCGTACAATCGAAGGTCATCTTGGTCCAAACCTTAAGGTAAGAAATAAGTATATTTTGCATCGAAAGCATCAAGGGAGTTGAAGGCCTTAGCAAGGGAGAATGTAGCATCTTAAGTTAGGCCATACCTCTGCATCACTGACACACTTTTCGGCCAAGGTTAAGGGGTCCAGGGAGACAAATCCCCAGTCAGGTGGGATGCTGCTGGATAGGATAAATTAGTGAAAATTTGGTAATAATATACCACTGTATGTATCCCTGCCACAATATTTTAGTAAATCTTAATGGAGTCTCAGAATAAAATTCTTCACGGCAAAGTAGGACACAGTGGTTAGGAGAAGGCTTAGGTTAGGGTGTATCAGAGTAACCAGCATTAGCTTATTTCTTTGCTTTGAACTGCGTGATTTTTGCAGCTTGTGAGTGTTAGTGATTAAGTGCTTGAACTACACAGTTTAGCAGCTCCTTCTTTAGCGTTGTAAGCATATTTCGCTGTTGATGTAGGCACTATTCACTCGTTTAGTTCCTCCCAACCCTAAATTCCGCGTTTCTCCCTGTGATACCCCATCATTGCCACTTGCAAGAACAGGCCTAGTGTAGGCCAAGTATTAGGTGTTGTGTGCCACTATTGTTGTGTGCCCAATTCGTCCTTAGGTTAACTCATCCCATCTGATATAACCATTTGTTTGTGGCAATTACGTAGCCTGGCCAGTGCTATCAAACGACCGAATACTTTTGATTTTCAGATGAAGAGATCCAATACAATGTAAATTTGGATAAAGTTGTAGATTGTTCCTCAGCAAAGTGATATTATTGACCTGTTTGATTATTACTTTTGCACTGATGAAGTGTGAAATATTGTGTTTTGTGAATATTTATGAGAGAGGAATCCCCTGCCTTCAGCGAAACCTTCTCAGTGCCAAAAATCCATTCATCTTGACTGCATCATTGCAGATCAAACCTGACGCTGTGATCTGACTCTGTCCAGATTGTATGCTTCCACGGGCGTGTTCTTGGGGAATCTTCCTGCATCGAGTGTCAGGAAGGTCTTCTCACCCATAAAAGTAATTCACGCATCTCGTCAGTCCCCCCCTCAGTAGTGCAGGCTCACCTTCAGCTTGTGTTTTGTCCACTTTTAAAGTAATTGTTATCGAGTGTTTTCTCAAGTGTCACCCATTGCGGTAATGTATCAGGACCCTAGAAGCCCACCACAACCTTGAATTAATTGTCAATACAGTCTTGTCATTATCTTGAGATTTTCTCTTATCATTACTTGTATGAATGATTGATTGAATAATGCTATGTAAGGACTGTGTTATGAGCGACATACTGGCTGGGCGTTAACTGGTTTATTGGTTGTTCCTTACTGAGATAAATGTACAGAATCTTGGAAGATGTTATTGATGGTAATGTAAGCGTCTACACACAGACAGGTAAAACGGATATAAAAGGTTCAGACATCTGTGTTTGTCGGCAGACAAACAGATGGCGATATCAAGAGACATGATTAACATACGGTGATGAAACATACATCAGTGGAAGGGTCAGGAAATTCTACATATGGCCAATTGCATGAGATTCAAGACAGATTAATGGATACAGTGCAGTAGCATAATATATGTGAAATGGAGAGACCTTTGGCGTCTTCTGGCAAACAGAAACATACACACAGTTTGATACAGAAGATTCGTTGGAACATTATGAGTACATGATTAGAATGCTTGCATGGCAATGCAAGTAGTGGTGATTGTACATACGTTAAGACAACAATGCTTAGGGAGAAACAGACGGAAATATTGTATGGTTGAAATCGCGTTCCTGTAGAGAAAAGAAAACGAGGCGCTCCTGTTTTGTCCTGTCGACTCGATGATGACGATCGACGAACACAACACACACGTGTTTGGAAGAGACAGCGTCGGGGCTCTTACAAGTACTGCGGGTACCAGAAACACTCACCCTCACATACAGCACCACAAAAAGTTCCTCCTCGAAGCTTGCTCCTGTCCATCGCCCGAGCGGGTCTCGTGCTATCGACCTTGCCAATAATCCACGCCACGACCTCGAACCAAAGACGCTTGGGGCATGGTCGTGATCTCCTGTCAACACCAGTCTCGGTGGCACGAACAAGCGGCAGGAGATAAGCGTCTTGAAATTTTCCTTCGCCAACTCTCCCGGAAAAAAGATCGCGCACCCCTACACCATGCCTGTCGAGGACCTCATGGCACAACACCTCACAGACTCCGTCAAGGCTTCACTGCGGCTAAAACCGGCCACTCAGCCGGTCAGCTCCGTCCAGCCTGAAGAGGGGCGTGAGCAGCCCGTCAACGCCATCGCCAACAGGCGTCCACCTTGGTCCCGGGCTTCTGTCGCTATCACAAGTGGTTGGAAAGGACGCCGGAACTGCCTGCCGCCCTGCTCGTTCAACCGTTCAAAAAACGGGGGCGGCGGCCAGCAGGACAGGCCGCCATGGCAGCCCGAAGGAACCCAGGGCCTCAAAAACAGTAGGTTTCTACGTCCGCGACACCGTCTCCGGCAGGATGATGCTGGTCGACACAGGAGCCTTCAAGTCGGTCTTCCCAGCATCAGAGAGGACCGCAACCAGACACCAGACCGGCCGCCTTCCTGGCGGCCGCCAGTCCTCTCCTACGGCACCAGGCTCCTGTCGATCTCCATCCTTGGCCAGAGTTACTCCTGGGACTTCATCGTCGCGGGCGTGGGAACCCCACTCCTGGGGGCGATTTTCTGGCGCGCCGGCCTGCTAGTCGGCGTGGGGCAAGCGCCTCCTCGATACCGACTCCTGCCGGTCTCTCCGTTAACGGCGGGACCCAGACCCACCATCAGCAGCCGTCGCCCCCACCAGTACGCACACCTTCTGTCGGAATCCCTGAGGTGTTTAAGCCCGAGCTTAGCCAGTCCCGGGGCCCCAGCCAACGGCATATACCACCATATAGTGACTAAAGGCCCCCGACATGCGAAGTTCAAGGCTTCCCCCTCAGCGCCTTCAGGAGGCGAAAAAGCATTCGCGGAGATGGAGCGGATGGGCATCTGCAGGAAAGCCTCAGTCCATGGGCCTCCCCCTCCACATGGTGCAGAAACCGGACGGCTCCTGGAGACCCTGCGGCGACTACAGACGGCTCAACATTGCAACGGAGCCCGACCACTACCCTCTGCCCAATATGCAAGACCTTACGGCCTCCTTTCACGGGGCCAAATATTCACTAAATGGACCTTCTTAAGCCCGGCGCTGTCTCTTCCAAACACGTGTTTGGAAGAGACAGCGTGCATCTAAGAAATATGTGTGGAAGCATGGTCAGATGCGACCTCCCAGAAATATATATATATATATATATATATATATATATATATATATATATATATATATATATATATATATATTATTTTAGTATCAGGTACACTGCTTTATACTTATGATGCAATCGTTTCCACCTTCCACAATTCACGGGTGGGGGAGGAGGCACTATAAACCGCCTCCCCCATTCCGTCCCCTTACCACCAAGCCCTTCGCTCCATCCTACAGTGAAGCCGAAAGTAGGAGTAAAAAAAAAAAAAAATAAATAAATCTGTTTCTTGTTCTGAGGAAGTGCTAACAAGACGGAAGGAAGGACCACAAGTTTGTGTGTTTCCGCCCGGAGGGGTTGGGGTTGGGGGGTTGGGGGTGGGGGGAGGAAGTCTCCAACAACTCGGGAAAGATGTGGGGAAGTAGGTCCTCATTAGCAGCTTCATGAGAGAGAGAGAGAGAGGGGGGAGTTGGGAAGTAGAAAAAGGAAGAGAGAGAGAGAGAGAGAGAGAGAGAGAGAGAGAGAGAGAGAGAGAGAGAGAGAGAGAGAAGGTGGAGAGAGCATAAGAGAGAGAGAGAGAGAGAGAGAGAGAGGTGGAAAGCATAAAGAGAGAGAGAGAGAGAGAGAGAGAGGTGGAAAGCATAAAGAGAGAGAGAGAGAGAGAGAGAGAGAGAGAGAGAGAGAGAGAGAGAGAGAGAGGGAAAGTGGAGAGAGAGAGAGAGCATAAAGAGAGAGAGAGAGAGAGAGAGAGAGGAAAGCATAAAGAGAGAGAGAGAGAGAGAGAGAGAGAGAGTGGAGAGAGCAGAGAGAGAGAGAGGAAGCATAGAGAGAGAGAGAGAGAGAGAGAGAGAGAGGTGGAAAGCATAAAGAGAGAGAGAGAGAGAGAGAGAGAGAGAGAGAGAGAGTGGAAAGCATAAAGCATAAGAGAGAGAGAGAGAGAGAGGAGAGAGAGAGAGGTGGAAAGCATAAAGAGAGAGAGAGAGAGAGAGATCACGGTTCAAGAGTTTCACCCTGAGAACGATGGGTGGCGGTTGGGGATATTAGAGGACCCGTAGGGGAGGCACCACTTGATTACGTGACTGACTGACACGTCAGGCCTTGAAAGCATCAGACTGGGGTTGCCACCTAGACATTTTACGCATTTACGAACTTTTGCTTAAACTTATAAATAATACCAAATTGATTTCATATGATGGAGGATATGTCAAATATTTTTTTCTGAAACAATTTATCAGTAAATCAATATCAAATTCGTTCAGTTTGAAAACTGTCTTCACGTAAAGCAATGTTGTTAGCAGTTGCAGATTATTTTTTTTTATAAAGAGCAGGCTATACATAATTCATTATCCTACTCATATTTTACTGTCTACTTGTTTCTTTCAAATGTTCTCAAAGGACAACAAAAGTGTTCCCTTCCTATTTCTTAAACTACTTTCATTCCCCTGTTCTTCCACTTTGCTGAAGAACAATTTACACTTTTATCCAAATTTACAGTGTTGGATCTCTTAATCTGAATATCAAAAGTATTCGGTCATTTGATAGCACTGGCAGGCTACATAATTCCACAAACAAAATGGTTATATTAGATGGGATGAGTTGACCTAAGGACGAACTGGGCACACAACAATAGTGGTACACAACCCCTCATACTTAAGAGTACCCTAGAGTACCCTAGCCCTACTCTTGTAAGTGGCAACGATGGGGTGTCACAGGGAGAATACACGGATTTTGGGGTTGGGAGAAACTAAACGAGTGAATAGTGCATAAGTCAACATTGAAATGTACTTAAAACACAAAAGAAGGAGCTGCTAAACTTTATAGTTCATGCACTAAAACTCACAAGATACAAAAATCACGCAGCTAAAAGCACAGAAATATGCTAATGCTGGTTACTTTGATACGCCCTAACCTACCTCCTTCTCCTAACCACTGTGTCCTACTTTGTCGTGAAGAATTTCAATCTGAGATCCCATTAAGATTTACTAAAAAATTGTGGCAGGGATACATACAATGGTATATTATTACCAAATTTTCATTGACTTATCCTATCCAGCAGCATCCTACCTGACTGGGGGATTTGTCTCCCTGGACCCCCTCAACCTTGGCTGAAAAGTGTGTCAGTGATGTAGAGATATGGCCTAACTTAAGATGCTACATTCTCCCTTGCTAAGGCCTTCAACTCCCTTGATGCTTTCAATGCAAAATATACTTATTGCTTGCCTTAAGGTTTGGAGCAAGATGACCTTCGATTGTAAGGTTATGTTGATGAAATGGTGTAGCCTAAAGTTATCACTGTTGGGCCTCAGTAGCACTGATTAAGTCAAATAACACATACATTTTATGATCACTGGCATCCAGCATAAGGTTATGCTCGCCACACTAATCAAATAAATGCTCATGATTTCCTATACAGTGATGGACACAGCTGTGACAAGATTCCAACTGAGACAGTTTTTCAAAGTAAATGGCGGAATAGAAATGACTGGAAGGTAATTAGGTACATAAAAAATGCTTAGACATCTGTCTAAACTTCTTATTAGTTTGCTCTCAAACAGTTACTGCTTGACTGTGTTTTCATATTTGATTTCATGGGTCAGAGTCTAACCCACGAAATCAAATTCCTTCAGCTTTCAATATGAAAACAGCTAAGAAGAAACTAGTTCAGAGCAAACCAATAAGTTTAATAATCTTCCACTTATTTCCGTGCTGCCATTTGCTTTGAAGCGCTATCATCATTTGTGATCTTTTAATAGCTTTTCTCATCGTTGTTCAGGAAACCAAGAACATGGTCTAACTGTTAAGCCATTCCCATGCCTCTTAAAAATAAATTTTCCACAAATCTGGTAGGAAAATAATTGCAAGGCTGGCTTTCATCTTGTGGCGCTCCAGATAATTTCTGAGGGAATTATTGAACTTGCAATACAATACCTACAGAATCAAACTTACATGCTCTGCGACAATTGTGGGGATCCCCTTATTTCAGCTGGTTAACTTGCCACCTTAGTAAGACAAGTGATCTTCGTTACGAAAACTACTGTAATCCACATGACTGCATTATTCATCAACTTCCAGGTGGAAGTTAATAAAAAAAAAAAAAATTGGTGCACAGAGAGTGAGATTATGAAGTACTAATGTTCAACAGGGTCTATTATCTGATAGAAACTTTTAAAGTAATTAGGTTAGCTGTTCACATCGTAAAGAATTCACATCGTAAAGGATTCATGAAGATTTGGCTTTATTGTAAAGCCAAGCACTGGGGCACTTTCAGTGCCCGAGTGATAAGGGGGAGTTTGAGTGGTTGGACAGCGCGGAAGAAAGGTATGAATGGAAGTAAAGTAATAGGTTAAAAAGTGGGCACTGCCAAGTGTTAACGACCTCTAGTAATGCCTACAGTTTACCACGTGAGGTAAAATGATTCAATGAATGGCTTTGCTTAACAACTACAAAGACATTTCTCATGTTTTGTGCCCTTCGTTTTATGGGCGACGTCGGGACGTCACTCTGCAAAGATACCAAATTGGCGTCTCCTGCAAGACTTCTCCCTAAGAAGTTTAAGACTCGTTTAGATTTTCTGACCCGACGCTCCTTAGAATCCCAATTACCAAGCAGTTAGACTTATATGTTAATATCATACTGCTGTAAATCTAATCGACTTGGATTTTATTTAAGGTTGATGAATTTCAGTTTTGTGTGAATATTCCATCATGAAATGTCTTGACTCTTGCCACTGACAGAATACTATTATTATAATTAAAGGCAGGACGTCTCGGTGATATCCTATTTCCTTCTCTGGGTCTGACCCGTTATCACTCGGGCACTCGAGATGAGTCAACTACCAAGATAGTTTTGCATGACGTCATAGCACTGGTAATAATAGGAGTAGTAGTAGAAAGACTAATGTCCCTTTGAAACGGCTCCTTTACGCCTATTAATTTTCCATTAAGCTGGTCATATGCCAGCACAGGCTCTTGCTCTTTGGTAGCCGTGAAAGCCTTTGGTTGGCCTTGTTTTTAACTAAGGGCCTAAGTAAATAAACAAAGCCTTCGCCAACAACTTCAGGTTCGGGGTTAAAGAAAAGCCTTTGTAACGGCGCCTCAGTTGCTGGTTTGGTGGTTTCGTAGTTTCGGTTATTAATTTCTTTCATCCTACTTCGCCTTTTTCTTCACATAGGATTTTGGATTTCGTTTTTAGTATTATTTTCACCGAGTAAAATCTTTTAACACATATCAAATGTAAATATGAGATTGCTGTAAAGTTCACTATTCTCGAGTTTTTGTGACGAGGAGTTCTGCCACAACGGTCAAGTTCTATCAAGAAAACTGTGAATGTTACAGTACTATAAGAGTGCGAGCATTTCCTCCATAAATGACGGCAGAAGAGAATTATTTCCCTTTTTTTTTTATTGTACAAGGTAAACGAGGGGCGGAGTAACATCGTTTTCTCTTTAATCTATCTGGGGTTGAATGGAGAAAGTTCAGGCCAGACTACGGTAAACTTAGCAGCTTTTTCTCTTGGGTTTTGGATGACATTAAGTCATTTTAACAACGTTGGAGCAGACATCTGGGGATTTATAATGTTGTTAATATTTTTTTTTTATCCACAGAGAGAGAGAGAGAGAGAGAGAGAGAGAGAGAGAGAGAGAGAGAGAGAGAGAGAGAGAGAGAGAAACCTTAAACCACCCACTTTACAAGGCAAACCATGGAAATTTCCATCAAGTCATCCTGCGTGTCACTTGCAATGGTTTAATCTGAGTAAATGCTGGCCTCATTCCCTCACCTTCATTGTATGTGAGCTGCCGACAGGTTACTTGGAAATGGAAAGTCTAGATGGATTACTGGAATTTCCAGGGCAAGATGTGGGCTTATGGGAAATTCTGCCTTTAACGCAGCATATGGTTAACGATTGTGGGAACTTGGTGAACTTGGTAGGAACATGGATGACGATGTTGGGGTGAAGAAATAACACTTTATACTACAGTGCCGAGCTGGGTTCAAAGCTAAGACTTCTGCAATCCCCAGTAAACTATTTGTGGCCAGTAGGTTCCACAGTCTTTAAAAATATAACTCCATGTAGACTGAAACATAAGTGGTTCACTTTAGTGTTCTGGAATGAATTGCAGGTGTGCATATGCAGGAGGAGCCAAGAACATTGAGAACACGCTTTTGGATTTACATTTGGAAAATTTTTACCTTTAAATGTTAGACTGACTGATATTTTGATACCTTTGTATTTGCTCTTTATTTTGAGGTACCTTCTTGATAATGATTGATTCTTTTGTAAATAATGGAAAGTCTGGGTAGTTTTTAACAGCAAATTTATTCTCTCTCTCTCTCTCTCTCTCTCTCTCTCTCTCTCTCTCTCTCTCTCTCTCTCTCTCTCTGTTTGGTACGCATATTGCTAGGGCAGTGTTTTTCGGGGCAATGTTTGTATTTTCCATTTCGTTTTGCACGCAGCATAGGTACAGTACATGTTGTTGCTACACCAAGTTATTACAATCACTTCTTCAATCTCATTTTTGCCTTTTTTCTTATAGGTGGAATGTTTTGAAGCACACCTGACAAAGATTTAAGTCAAGGTTTTAAAGTCTAGCATTGGTCCCCTTTGTCCATGGGAACGGGGCATCAGTACCTTATTACTGGAAGCTTAAGATGTGATAACAGAAGCTACTATAGCAAAAATCCCTACCGCAGGAGAGTAGTGCCATAGAGCACCTCACGTGGTGCACTGTAGGCATTGCCAGAGGGTGTTTGGAAAGTCCCTCAAGACCCTTGCTACAACCCCTTTATATGACTTTACCTCCATTCCCACGTCCTTTCTTCAATCTTGCTGTCCAACACCTCTAACTATTACTTCTGAGTGCAACTGGGTGGTTTACTCGGAGCTCCACCTTCAGATCCTTGTACTCCATCTCCTTATTATTTTGCTGTCCAGCCACTCCAACTCCACCTTTCCCTTGTCTGAAGCGCTGAATGGCCGCAATGACTCCAGTGCTTTGGTCTGATAGCCTCAGCTTCACATATCAAGTCAATGACGCGAAAACAGTTGTCTACGTATTCGGGGTCAAGCTTGGAGGCTTACAATTTCACTCGACAGCTGATCAAAGCTTCTCGCCATTATTTGATGTAATAAAACTTGGAGTACTGTTGCAAGTTACTGTGAACTTTGCTTTGCGCTGCTTCTCACTGAATTCACGGAGATCCTTAACTTAGTACAATACATGTGATTTTTTTTTTTACCATTCAACAAATAGATGTCATTGTAGTCCAGTTGATACTCAATATGTGAGCTGCTCTTTGAACACGGGAAACATTTGTGAATAAGTAAACGTGCATGAAACCATCAGAATCTTCAGTCTAATAGTTTTAGATCAGAAAATTTGAGTTTCCAGCTTCATTCCCATAATGATAGATGGTTTCTGCTGGGATATGCAAAGCTACGGTTGAAGAATAGCTTCATAAAAAAAAATCTTTTGAACAATCGTAAAACTGTTAATGCTGTGGACACTGATCCTGTGAGTATTTCCATGCACAAGTCAGTGTTCTTGACAACAGTGGAGAAAATCTCCGCCACTGACCTGAGGAGTTTCTGGCTTTCCTGACCTTTCACGAAGCTTATCTGAATTATGAA
>NC_089787.1:17543525-17556025 GCF_040412425.1 Macrobrachium rosenbergii | reverse complement strand
AGAGCTCTTACTACTATACTTACCATTATGATAAAGATGGCGTACAAAATGGCCACCAAGAAACATTTTGCTTGATAACTCTGCAACTAACAAAGATAGAGACATGAAATTTTTATCTATGCCTACATTTATGAGGCCAGAGAATCTGTTTCTAGCATTTCTATTGGGCTATTATCAATATTACATCTTGGAAAGGGACCCCATAATGTTACTGAAAAGTATACAAGCACAAGACTATAATGGAGTATGATAACAAAGTATCTTATCTATGCTTGAGCACTGTCTCAATGTCTTTTTCTAAGCCTGAAATGAAAGCAAGATTTTAAAGATGCACGGTGTCACCCTTCAGCGAGACGAAATTCTCATTCAGATGTATCTGACGCATCATTTGCAACATTATAGTTACACCTCACATTATGATTACACCTCAGATTTGCAGCTACACAAAGCTGTGCATATAAGCCCAAGCCTGTAGCACTTGCACCTGCCACGGCAACCAGACTTACAGCCACATCTTGTAAGCTGTTCACAACTCTTTGCAATGGGGGACTTTCCAGTCTTCGCCAATCTTTTCCCAACTGCATTCAGCTGGACTCTGAGCTTCTGGCTGGCACAGAATTGCCTGACCCCAATCACAACCTGCCTGATATGCTGAATGTTTGGTGTGCTGAAGCAGAGCTGCTCTGGTTGGAGGGATGACTTCATATGGTCTCTGCTTTCTGGCAAACAAGTCAAGTCTGGCCTCATCCACACTGTCAACAGTACTTGACCTGTCCTACATGAGGACCACACTCTTCTTCAGAATCTTCAAATCACCATCTTTGATGGTTGGAGGGTACTTGCTGAGTTTGGGAAAAACTGAAGTGGCCTCTGGAAAAATGTCCCATGTATACCTCGCTGTTTTCTTTCCTTTATTTCTAAAGGCTGAGACCACATCATAACCTGTAAATGCATGGAAGAATGGCATGCCTTTGGCCCTCTCTTGACCAACATTGTTGTACAGGTTGTGAATGCCAATCCATCAAAGGCTCTGTCCTTGGTCAAATGCGAGCCACAGCTACTGCAGACCCATGCTTTGCATAGTTGGAAACACACTCAGGCCAGTGACAAGGACATATGTGTCACTGGCTTTAGCCATGATAGACTTGCTCCCTGTCCTGCACCCTATCTGGCATGGACAAAGATGAGGCTGTCTGCCTCCTCATGAGAACATTTGTCCAGCTCAAGTAGACTCACTTTGTGAGTGCTAAGTACTTGGGTTCCCTTGGTCACAATAACCAAATTTAGTGCAGACATCTGAGCAACCTTGTCTGCCAGGAAGTGAAACAGCTCTGGCTTGTCACCATTGTGCCTCAAGAAGTTTTGCCAGTTTGAAGGAGTAATGTTCTTTCCTGTCACCTTGTGTCGTCCCCCGCGTCCCTTTTTGGACCGTGTGTCTGCTGTCAGACTTGATGAACTATACACATCAAAGACACTATGTGTTGACCTGTATGCATTAGCACAGGCACTAATTCTTGGCAGAAAGTCAAGGGGTGCATAGTCTGCAAAAGTCTTAGA
The DNA here is from genome assembly GCF_040412425.1 of Macrobrachium rosenbergii. Classification (NCBI taxonomy): domain Eukaryota; kingdom Metazoa; phylum Arthropoda; class Malacostraca; order Decapoda; family Palaemonidae; genus Macrobrachium; species Macrobrachium rosenbergii. Next base: position 17,554,468 of record NC_089787.1, on the reverse strand, counting down.
TCTTTTGGGTGCTAGAGCATGGATCAAAGTTGAACCATCAATAATGCTGTTATGTGCCTCTGGCTTTTGGTCTGGAAGTGAGATGTGTTTCTCGAGTATGGAGGTGAGGTAGCCATGCCCATGAACACTGGAAAAGGAGTTTTCCTATCCTTTGAGTGTCGATGTACACTTGCTCCTTCCTTCTGTTTTCAGCAGCAGTTGTACTGCAGGAGCTTAGCAATAGCCAGGTTTGATGAGTCAAATCTTAGCTGTGACTTGATGTCTGCTCCATGTTCGACCATACTAGTGAACTGGAGCAGACTTTGAGGTATGGCATCACTGATGCATCCTTCACCAAAGGTTGCGTCAAACATGGACTGATGATCCAGAATGTGATCCCTCAGTGTCTTTGCTGCTCTAGCAATCACAAGTGTATGTGAGTAGTCAGAAGCCTGAGATAGGGCTGAAGCTACATCTTTCTGCAAGGCAAGTAACACACTTCTTCCTTGTTGTGTGCTGCTAATTCAGGGATTTCTGCTAATATATTGTCCTGTAATCTTGTTGTATTTACAGTGGGTGAGGCAATTTCCAATTGTTCCAGGCTGCCGGTATAATTGGGCTATGTCTGCAAGAAGAAATATGGCAAGACCATCCAAACTCAAGCTGGTTTCAATGATATAATTAACCAGCTCTGATAGAACCAGTGGATATACATCTGGTTCTTCAATGTGACATTGTTCTTTCTCAAGATTTCTAAGATGGGACCTCTCCCTATTGCAAAGGCCAGTGAGCAATAGAAGATGGTATTTCCGCTCTTGTGCAACTGCATCACCTGACCTTGCTTTGTTTATAATTTACCATCATTAAGTATGTGAGCGCACTCATGGAGTCTCTTGTTGAGATTCATGGTCATTACTTGTCGAAGATCTGATACAGGTGCCACATTTTCACAAAAAATGCATGCTTCACTGTCATGACTCATTTGGCACCCTTTAGCATGCTTTTCAAGTGGTTCACTACTTTCAACCATAGATCTTTGCTTTCTTCCACGACCAAGTTTTGCATTATTAAACATGACCCCACAGCTCTTGTGGTATTTTGCCATGTTTTGTCACAGTGTTGCCTCTAAACCACTGCCTTCATCCAGCCTTGCTGGGTCAAAGTTAAGTGGCATTTCACCAATCTCCTGGAACAATGGCACACTGGCTGAAATCATTACGTACCCATCATTTTCAGCATTATGATGTACAAGGCAAAGGGTGAAGTTAGACCTTCAATTTTCTTGTCTTCCTGGCAAAGACAACATTTGGTCCAGTTGGTTTTGCTTTTGCCTGTGATTGATTTTACACTTGCCATTATGAGTGCTTGACTAAGGCTGAGGGGGGCTATCTTCTACCTTAATCTGATATGTATGGGATACATCTAGGTCCGGTCACCCTAAACCTAGCCCGATTATTCATCCAGTGCCATTTACGTCCCGTGTGATCTGTACACCATCTAGGTAAGTACATGGACAAGCCATATAGAGCTCCACTTACCCTTGGCTCAGCTCTCCTGTGTTGGCACCTCATGTCAATTCAGGCGCTGCTGTCTAACTTTAGATCTACCAACTATATATATATATATATATATATATATATATATATATATATATATATATATATATATATATATATATATATATAATTAATATCACTTTTGTACGTGATTCATTTATCACACATTACCACAGGTGAAAAATAGAAGCAGGGTGTGGGTCCTGACAGTTTCGAGCTTTATTTCCAAGCCATTGACAGAGGACTGATACAGGTATGAGACATCACAAATATATATACTACAAGATAGTACTGACAGACATACACAACCCGTTAGAGACTCATATCCCTACTCAGGCCGGTGTCAGGGTAGGAGTGGCCTTACAAAACTCATTTGGCTAAAAATCACAATAGACTCTCAGGGGACATTGCTGATAAACAGACCATACCCCACCTCAGATCCACACCTGACAGGTGTCATGGTAGGTTGGAAACTCATTAACATTACCACCCCTCATTACTGTGTTTACAAATATGATAATCCTATTTTCATACATCTCTACTGCCTACCTTAAAGTTTAAACAATTTACAAATTTCTTTTGATATTCGAGGATCAAGTTTATACATCCCATAGCTAAATATTCATATTATAGTTTGTAACTTTCTTTTATAAAACAGATTCAATGATGTTCCTTTCAGTGCATTATTAGAATATACAATCCTTTTGCCTTCAGTTGATAGCATGATTATTCTCACTAACATGCAAATATACCACTGTTCCTTGTGCATATCTCACACATTTCTTATGCTGTTCAATTCTTTCCAGTGCTTTCCAGTTTGGCCAATATAAAAGTTGTCCACCAAGACTTACACAGATTTTATATACACCCTTTAGTATTGTCTGGGGAGTTCTTGATAAGTACATTTTCATTGTTATATTGTTCTTAAATGCGACATTAACACCAAAATTCTTAAGAGAGATGAGGATATCTTTCATATTATTATTATAAAGACAAAACAAAGCAAATTTTTTTGTGTTGCTTAAGGTTCTTTCTGGTTTGATACATAGTCTTTTGCCGCGTCAAATGCATATTTAATGCCTATCAGGATATTTCAATTTCTTGCCTGCATTCCCTAATCATATCTATTTCATCATCAATATATTTCAGGGCTACATACCGTAATGCTCTTAAAAACATGGAGTAGAAACACAGCTTTTAACCTTATTGCTTTGTCAGAATAGAAATGCATAGGAAGAAATATTAGTGGGTTTTCTATACACTATATTTCAAACCCACTACTATTTCTTCGTATGAGGACATCCAAAGCAGTAGCACCATCATTTCCATTTCCATCGTGAATTTAATTGATGGTACTAATTGATTTAACTTGGCAAAAAGAAGTTTTTTACATCTTGGTTCCTATTATACACAAATTATGTCGTCAACATACCTAAACCATGTTACATTGCATTGGGATTATGTTGTTTAATATCTTCTTTCAAAAATTCCATATATAAGTTACTTAACACTGGGGATAGAGGGTTTCCCATTGCCATACCAAAATTTTGTAAGTAAAATTTACCATTAAATTCAAATTTACAATCTTTTACACATAATTTAATCAGTTCAATTAAAGTACTTTTAGAAAATGGGATATCCAGCTGTGTGTTCTCTAACGGATTCAGATAAAAAGCACCATCAGATGTCTATTGGCACCTTTGAATAGTGATACAACATCAAACTTACAAGCCTGGATTCACTGTTAATCTCTACACTATTTAGTTTTATTTATCAGGTCCACATTATTCTTGATATTTGCATTTTGAGATGGTGCCTACTAATGGGTTGAGAATATCTACTAAGTCTCTTCGCTTCAAGCTTGTATGATGGAACCAGCAGACTGATAATTGGTCTGGCAGGAGAAGTTTGCTTTGTGAGTTTTATTGTACCATACATGTATGAAATGGCGATGAAGGTCACACAACTTCTTTATAAGGCTTTCGTTACCTTTTAACAGGTTTTCACTTTCTTGGTAAACCACTATTCACATTTGTCTATGGGTTCTTATTTAATTCTTTATATGTGTTATCATCACCTAAAAGATTTTGCATTTTCTATATATTCACTTTTATTTAAAATTACAAGGGCTTTGGTTATCTGCTTTTGTCATGTGTATATTTTATCTTTTCCAGTTCATTAATAGCAACCATAAATCTTTTAGGGACGTTTGTAGTGTCTGATTTTTCATGCTTCATAAATCACTCCATAGCCATGTTCCCTTCTTCATTCGTTAAATCACTATATTTTTCCAAATTACACAGTCCTTTAGTTATTTCCACACTGTTCCTTCCGCCAGGAGATAAAAGCAAGATTTAAACCGTAACCTAGGCACTAGTTACATTTCTATCCAGCTGTTTGTTTGATAAGTTGACGACACATTCATGATTGGCGTTGTTGGTCAGAGCTTCTTTCAATCAACGAGTTTCATTTTATTATCGTGTTTCCGTTCCAGTTTCCGATGCACTTGGTTCCTCATCTTCACATGACAATATTCCGTAGGGAATCTCTCAATCTAATTGGTATTGGGAAGCTGAAATGTCGTCTTTCTCGTAGGATCTTCAAAATTCTTTTGGTTTCAATGTTTTGATGTTGATATGTTTTCCAATATGGCGTTGTATTTCACCGAAGGTTAGTCTTCTAATTTCAGCAAGGAATTGAAGTTTATGAACGATCTTGGTATCACTTGTTCATCCCGACATTCACGTAAAAACCGCAGGTGTGTGTTTCCTTGTTAGTATGAGCTTGAGTAAGGGCGTGTGGAAATTCTGTGACTGGCATATTCCAAGATGAGGAAAAGAACTGCAGAAAGATCGGAAGGAGCGCGTAGTATCCATTGATGATTGTATACTTTTGTACGTGATTCATTTATCACACATTACAGGTGAAAAATAAGAAACGAGGTGTAGGTCCTGACCGAGTTTCGACTTTATTTAGATTTAATGCGTGAAATTTACTCACAAAAAATTTTGGTATGGCAATGAAACCCTCTATCACCGGTATTAAGTAACTTATATATGGAATTTTGAAAGAGAGATGTTAAACAACATAATCCACGTAATGTTGTGGTTTGGTATGTGACGACATAATTTGTGGCCGGGGACAGAGATGTAGAAGCTTTTTGCCAGATCATCAATTAGTACCATCAGTGGGAATACGATGAAAATGGAGAAAACACTTTTAGTTTTAGTTAATCATACGAAGAAGAAGGTAGTAGTGGGTTTGAAATACTCAGGTATGTATAGAAAAACCCACTAATAGCTTCTTCCTATGAGCGACTATTCACTGAACAAAAGCTATGGAGCAAAGAATCAAGTGTTTTCATCATCTTTCAAAACATTACCAGTATGTAACCTGAACGATGACAGAAACTAGATATGATGAGAATACGAACAGCTATCTGATAATTCAAGCGATAAACAATTGCATTGTGCGTTAAAAGATTATATCAAAACCAGAAAAAATTACAACACAAAAGTACAGCATTTTACTATAATAATAATATGAAGATATCCCTCATCTTCAAGAACACAGTGTTAATAATGCATTTAGAAACAATAACAATGAAAATATTCTTATCAAAACTCCCAGACAAAGTGTGTATATAAATTCCGTGTAATCTTTGTGAGCTGGCACATATTGGCAAACTTGAAAGCTGCAGGAAAAATTGAACAACAGAAAATGTGTGGATATGCGCAAGAGAACAGTGTTATATTTGTACATGTTAGTGAGCTGTCATGCTATCAACTGAGAAGCAAAATTAGTAGCCTACAATATTGCACTGAAAAGGTATATTGAATCTAGCTTTATAAAAGAAGTTACAACCGCCAATATGAATATCGATCGAAATACTGATCGCTAATATCAAGGGAGACATAAATTATTTAAGCTTTAAAAGATAGCGATAAGATCTGTGAAAACAGGATTATCATATTTGTAAACTTTAATGCGAAGAATAATAATATTAATGGTTCCAAACTCCGCCTCCCATGACAATGGTGGATCTAATTGAGGTATAATCTGTTGTAGCAATGTCCTAGTCCTATTGTAAATAATTTTAAAACCACTCCTACAAACACCGACCTGAGCGAGGATATGAAGTCCCAACGTGCTGTATTCGTACTATTAATACTGTTGTGATGTCTCCACGCTCTGCTGTCGGTCGCTGTCAGTAACTGGAAACAAAGTGAAACGTCGGGACTTCACCCGTTTCTTATTTTCACCTGTAACAATGTGTGAGCTAATATATATAACATATATATATATATATATATATATATATATATATATATATATATATATATATATATATATATATATATATATATATATATTACTCTCTATATATATATATATATATATATATATATATATATATATATATATATTGTTCATTGTGATCGGTCTTGAGTTTGATCATGCTTATTATTCAATTTCACGTAATTTTACGGCCTGCAAACCAAGATTACCGTAACCTGCCGCACTTGAAGCAAAAGTTAACCTCAAGACAGTCGTTAATTAGCCAAAGGTCATGATTAAAAGGGTTGTAACGCCTTAACAAAAGAATATTTGAGATGAATTTGATTTTAAGCATAGCAGTTTCTTCCAAACATTAGGACCTTGAGGCATACAAAGCATCGAGATTTAACCTGATTTTACTTACCTAAATCCTAGGTATTTTACTGGAATAACTTGGGGTTGAAGTAACAATATATGAGAATTAGGCTTAATCTAGACTTCATGAAACACATATACACCAAGTGGTAGCTGGAAGGAGAAGAAAACAAAAGAAAAAATGCCAAATACAGAAAGAGTACTAGTCAATCGAAATGAAGCTTCAACAAGAATCGGACTTACCGTGAATGTCAGTCGCTGCATAAGCGAAGGGACCTCAGGAGTCGTATTCGCCCGGTCTTCCCAATTCACTAATTAAAGTTAGAGCGTAGGAAAAGTAATAAAGAACAAAGAATGCTCGTTCGAGCACGCCCGCATGGCGTCACCTGGTTCAACGACCCGCTGGAATCTCTCCTGACCCGGCCTCGCCCGTTTCCACGCCAGGTGAGGGCTTATACACTTGGGCAATCCGACCTTGGCAAGGCGCCGTCGAATGCATAGAATAAAGCTTAGGGCCACCATAACTAGGGGTCATTGATGACAAACCCTCTGGGCTTGGATCCCTGTGCTAGCGCCTTTTGTTTACAAACTTGCCAGCCTATGCGGGCGCCATTTGTCTACTGCGGTGATTGTTATTTTTAGTGCCTAGCCTACCCGGCGGGCAGGGTGTTCTCTGTGAAGTCAATGGACTAATATTTCTCACCTAACTACATGGGCGAGACAGTAATATTATAAAGCTCACCAAAGGGCCTTCACTCCCTTGCAGTGTGAGGTCTATATAAGCAAGCTGTTCGCCTCTCATTAGGTTACTCTCCTTCCCCTGAGCAGATTAGTCCTGGTTAGCCTACCTAGCTACCAGAACTACCTAACCTGAATGGGACACAGGCTATAATCCTAACCAACTGAATTCTAATAGTATTAGAAGGTGCTCACGGTTATTATAAGGCTGCACTCCTACAATCCAAGATGTGTTTTGGACCTAGCCTAGTGGTACATTCTATGATGTTCCTGGCCTAACCTATCTAACTTGACCGTAGCACCAACATAAGAGTTAATGCTAACTAAATTTACAACATGGTTTTATGTTTAATGCAATTAAAATTTACTAGTTAGTGTGAGTTGCCTCACATATGATAAATGGGTGCCTCACTGGGGTCTTAGGCCATGCGTGTCACGAGCATCAGTGGCTCGTTCTAATGTAGTTAAAGATTACTGAATTAGTTATACTACTTACATGATTACACTGTGGCTCGGTGTGAGTGGAAAGTTAAGGTTACTAAATTGATGTACTTTAAGGTGGCCTAGGCTATGCACAATGAAGGAAGAGAGATCACACTGGCTACCTCCTCTGGGCAAGGGCCAGGATCACTCTTAGATGTTAGGGCACTGTGCGAGAGGGCATAGTGCCCGGGATGGCGTATAAGCTCGGCAGCTACTAGGCTCTCTTCCACTTCCCTTCTTTATGCTTCTTCGCCGGTTTCTCCAAGGCCTATCAATGCGCTGGCCCTGGCAGGTGATAGAGCACGACTCGAGGACAGGCCAGGCTCGCGAGCGCGAAGTCAGGGCAACTGCAAAAAGCTGCGGGAGGACTCCCTACTCCAGCTGCTCGACAGCAGGCGGAAGCTGATCCTCGACTTCTAAATCCGAGGATGCCAGTTCTGGTCTTCAAGGAAGGGTACCACTTCGATCCTCAGGGGGTTCATCCGCAAGTCAAATTGCAAGAAAGGTTCGAGTGCTTGGGCTCTCCGTCTAATGATCAGCTTCATGGGGAATCCCAATCCCGGAGAAGTTAAGCCTCATGATTCGTGAGAACGGCATAGGGGCCTTTTTCATTGTTGGTAGCTCAACGTCCGTGGCGGACGGAGTCTGGCACTGCTCAGTGCTACGCCGTGGCACTGGCAGTTGAGTCAGAGCATGCCTGACAAGGGTCCCGGTACAGCCTCTCTCGGACGACCGCAGGTTTGGCTGCGGCAGTTCCTGCCCCAGCAGAGATCATAGCCTCTCCTAGAGTTTTGTTAGAGAGGCGTCCGCTGGGCGTTGCTTGCCAGGCCTCCCAATTTGTAGAGTGGTCTGCCCTTTGCACGTCCTGCAAGCAGTACTCTCCTCCTGAATCTCTCTTAGCGGAGGACCTCTTGGTAGGCCAGCCCTTCGCGATTGGAGGGCTAGGCCTGAAATAGGTTAGGTGCGCCCTTCCGGACCGCCCGGTGGGCGGAAGGTGGGATTGTCGTTTGGGAGTTACAACTGGGGCCTCCGTGGAAGTAGCGTGGCTGCGAGGTGGCGTTGGTGGCGGGCTTCCGCAGAAAGTCCCAAAGCCCAACAAGAAGGCCACTCGGGCAATTCCACCTACCACGCCCGGTGGCGGTGGTACTCGTGCCCCAGGTGTCATACCCTGGAGTTGGACAGTAAGGCAGGTGATGGTGTGGCCCTCTATCACTTCATTTCCCACCAGGTTTCTTCGTCCAACCATGGCACCAGCTGCGCCAGGCCCTAGTAGTCAGGCTAATGTGCTGCCGCGGTGTCTGTGACCGGAAGGGTCACTGGCAGGCTAAGATGCTCTGAAGAGGGCCACGAGGATGTACTGGGTTTCCAGATACTCTGGGGTAAAGGATCCGGTGTGGACCAGCGCGAGAATGAAGTGCTGATTAGGTTTGACAAATTTGGTGGTGGGGACATGATGTGGACAGGCCGGAGATCCAGCATTGTAGTAGCTGCTTGGCCCCCCAGAGTTTGCATGGGCCTTTTGGATGGGCTCAGTGGCCTGCAGTAACTGTTGGAGAGGGCTGAGCGGATGAATCCCGGGAGGCGGTGTTTCTGGCCTGAGCCAGGGTTAGGCTGTAATACAGTGCCGAGTTTGTATCGGCCTCAGCTCAGCGTGGCCCCAGCCTGCCACCAATGGTTGCATATGGTCTTGCTCGACAGTCCATTCTTGAACGAGTGGAGTTCGGGGAAGGTAGGCGGAGGGATGATTCGCTTCTGAGAGGTGCTATCGACTGATTGAAGGTTTCCACGAATCAGCCATCACGACAAGCTTCCATAAGTGTGGAGGGCTGTTTGCTCGTTAAGATATACCTGCGAGAACCCTGGCACACATTGGAAGAGGTCTTCTAGCATGGTCGATTGAAGAGATCCTCAGAAACGTCGTGCAGGCCGAGTCGAACCAGCGCGTGCCGGACTGGGTTTTGTGACATACCAGTCCGTCCAAGACAGCCGACTTCCTTGGCAAGACCTCACAGACACGTTGTCTCCATTTTTTCTGGGGTTTATCTCTCATGACCTTTATGTGACTCTCTGAACTTCCCGCCATGTTGCCTCTCTGGCTCTTCTCCAGTGGCGAAGCGCTGCCCTTTTCCCTCCATATGCTTGGCTAGTGCCAAGGCTCTCTCCGTCTCCGTGGTGCTGTAGTTATCGAAAGAGCCTCGATCTCCTCCAGCCATAACCTGGCTCGTCCTCAGTCCACTTAGGGACTAGAATTGATGCTCAGGAATTGGGAGCGTTTGATGCAGCAGGTGTAGGACTGGAGGCTTGATGGCTGCCATAGCCGGCATTCTCCATTTTCGCTCTCTCAGCTCGAGCTCCTTCTCCTTTAGGGCCACTTTCAGTTTCTTGCAGGCTAACTCCTTACTGTGCCTTCTAACTGCTTCTCTTTCCTCTTCATTTTGCCTCTGCTCCTTCATACTTCCCTCTGCTCGAGTCTCTCTTCCTTCTCCGCTTGGCAAAGTCGTCCACTTGTCCTTAACTTGAGTGGTAAGTTCCGGGCGGTGGGGACTACGCCCGTCCCCAACCCAGGAAAGTTTTATAATGCTCGGCTGCCATGGTTCTACCAGTGGGGAAGAGGCGTCTAGCAGATCGACAGTACTTGGGGCCGAAAAAGCGAAGTCTTCAATGACGTGGCACCCTTTCAAAGGTGCTTTCCTTAGTTTGGGTGTGCGTGTACAGGTCACACTGGTGGCACTCAGTATCCCTAGGCACTGGTGCAGGTTAGGTCCCAGAAGAACCTTCTCTTCTGTGTTCCCTTTTGTTTTCTTTAGTAGCTATGGTGCTGGCAATGTATTCCCTAGGGACCCTCTACTGGAGTCCAACTAGGCTATATGGGAGGAAAGACACTCTACACCCCTGCAGGGATTGCAACAATCAGATAAGGAAGAAGGGAAGGTAAAAGAGAGAGAGAGAGAGAGAGAGAGAGAGAGAGAGAGAAATGAGGCTATTCAAGTGATGACAGTGCTGCAAATTATTGGCACTGTGGAATAAAGTGAGTTTAGTTTTTTTTTTTTTTTTTTTTTCTTCAAAGATCCTCGTGGTGGCTGGTCAGTACCGGCCAGTGCTCAGCCTTCTTCTTTCAGAGGGTAGAAACTACTGTTTGCTTCGGTCTGGATAGCGAACTCACGTGACCGACAGTTTATCGCGTAATAAATGGGTACTCTTAACGTCACTGTCTGTTGTGGGACCAGAATTATTTCTTTTATTTGGCTTATTGTATTCAGATTAATTAGCTAGTGTCAGCCCGTTCTTTCTTTGAAAGGTCATGCACTTAGGTTAGGAATGCTTACTTGAATGAGTTTTCAATCAGTAATTTCTTGCTGCTTGAGAACATGTAAACAAAGATTTTATACATGCACAATGGCATGGATCTTAATAAAATGATATAGATGCGTCGTCTTGGCTTCCTTAGGGATTACTTTATTATCTTAACGTTTCCGGGAGCCGACGTCACAAAGGATTCTCGTAAAAATTTTAAATTTTCTTTATATGATTTTA
>NC_089787.1:17491025-17538525 GCF_040412425.1 Macrobrachium rosenbergii | reverse complement strand
ATACTTAAAAGCCAAGAATTGGGAAGTTTAATACGGCCTTGATTATTATTATTATTATATATATATTATTATATATATGTGTGTGTGTATAAATTTAGATAAATAATATATATATAAATATATATAAAAATTAATCTATCATTACTTCATATAGTCATATTAAAAATATATATATATTCATTGTTCATTTATTTAACCTGCATATTGAATTAGTCGTAAATATGTATCTGTATATATTGTATATATACTGTATAATGTTATGTTCAGATTAAGATTCCATATGATGAAAGTTAGTTAAAATGAATTTGCTCTTTCCCTTTATGGTTTATAAGAAGGAAGATATGTGGGAGGAGAGAGAGACAGAGGGTAAATGTTCTATAAAGAGGCTCTTGTTTTTCTCAATGTCAAGATAAAAATTGAAGTAACACATTCTTATATGGCTCAACCATCCCGTAATGTAATAGAACGCTGTATCCTGGTGAAACGTTAAAAATACGAAATTTGCATAAACATCATTCTGAATTTTTCAAGCTGCGATATCGTTTTCATGATTTCCATAATAACTAGAGATTCTTTTGTTCTGAAGACTACGTAACAATAAATAATCATTATTAACTGTAATTCCACTTTCTCTCTAATTATCGTTTTAGAAGAGTTTTTAAAATAAAATCAAATCTAGAAACCCGTTATGGAACACTCAAATGAATGAACGATTAAAGTCCGTAATAGTCCGAAGGCCCTCTTAGTCCAATAAATAACGCTAAATCCGATAGTAAGGTCTAATATTTCCGGAGTCAAGCGCCCCCAATAAATAAATTAAGTCCCTTTCATGCTCACTCAAAAATTGTAACCAGTAAACACCCCTAGGGTACGTTATGTTAAAGTTTATAAAGGTGTTCAGGCAAAATGGTAGAAATGACTTTTGCAGAATTAGCTATGAGGGTTGTAAAAATTATATCCGTCGGACTATCGGGTTTCATCTGATTTTTACTAATGACCTAATACTATCGGGCCTGTGACTTTCGGCTATCGGACCTTCGAATAAATAAAAAACAAAAAATGGGGGCGGTCACCGAACACGGCCATGCCGGTCTAATAGATTCCCTTGAATACAAAGAGAGTCATTCTGAGACTGTTATCTGTAACATTAAACAAACTACTTTAATCTCTCTTCTTATGTCCTGCTAAAAAAATATTTTTGAAACATGCTCATAACTTGTAAATTCATTAGTAAATGTGTCAGTCATCTGAACAGTGTATTTTATTGAGTAAGGTAAGGTGCATATATATATAAAACAGGCCCAAAAGTGGAGAAAAAATATAAATAAAACTTAAACATAATCACTGTTTTAAATTACTAAAAATAATATTTACAGTGGTTATATACAATTATTCTATTTTTTAAATTTAATACTTTTTCATGTTATATGTTTTATACAAGTACCTTCGAAGAGTCTGTATATATAAGAGGTATGTTTGCTATGTCTTAATGCTTTGTTTAAAACTGATATTTTTCAAACAACAATCTGTATGTCATTTTGTACTAACATTTTTGTTTGATTGACCCAAATTCTTATTTTGTTTAAACCTTGAGAATTAATTCTGATCATATTTAAACTCAATCATTATCCATTATCTTAACAACTTTGCATTTACTTGAATAACTTTTGATTAATCTGGAAATTAATTTCTGATTTAATTTTGAATGATAATTAATTCAGACTTAATTCTAATTTTGTTTTGTTTTCAAACATAATAAATTTCTCTGAGACTAAAGAAGTGACGTTAATTTGAATTTGGAAATAAATATTTGTTATTTAAAATTGTTATATCAGAGTTTCATTTATCGACCCACCAGTAATTTTGATTTGAATTAGATTAGGTTGAGATGCCTTCTTCAAGTAATTGAAGTGAGCACTAACCAGGGAAATTCTAGTAGACACTTTTATAATGTTGTTGGAGTGATGCCTAAATAAATTTTACCAAATTCCTGTTTTAATGAACTTATTGCTTTCTTGCATGATTGATGTGATTATAAAATCACAATTGCCTTTAGAGAAATATTCCATATCCTTGTGATGAGGGTTTCAGGTGTTGAATTGTCTCTAGAAATAACTTTTTTCGGGTAAATGGTAAGTTTGGTAATCAAATACCATCACTTAGACACCAGGTTTAATTTTGAAGACCAGACACTGGCACTTTGTCACAATATATACACAAACACATCATTATGTAGGAATATAGAATTTTGGCTGAAGCATTGCCTGGGACCTATTAACTTCATCGCCGAAGGAATAATAGTCGACAAGTGAATGGTAAAATCATGAAACAATTGTTATCAGGAGAATAAAATAATATGGAAGAAAGATAATAAACAGAGATACAGCAAAGGATTGCATATTAGAGGCCAAATGTTAGAAAAACCTCAACTAATGCCTACAGTGCAATGCATGAACTTCACTGTTGGCACCCCATGGGGGACCTATACATCATGTATCGGTATTTCTTCACATCAAACGCAACTGGTAAAACTGACCAGGCACTTTACATTTTTTTTTAACGTTTTTCAAGATTTTGGATAATAGAAAACTGATATTAATTGGTAGTAGTCTTTAAAAACTTTATGGCTATGAAATGTTTATAAAATTCTTTCGGTGTTGAAGAACAGAGATAATTGCTGTTTCAGAGTTTATTAAAAAAGATGCCAGGTATTTAATTACTTATGTTTCTTAAACAGTTTTTTATCATCAATAAGACTTTTTCATTTGGTTGTTGGTAAGTAATGCCAAAAAACTGCCAAATTCCGATAATGCTTGTGCCAAATTGGACGCAAAGCACCTGAAGTAGAGTTGTACTATATACAGAAATGGTAAGCAGCGCGGCAGTAGATAATACGTGCAAGCCTTATTGAGACTACACTTCAAACATAAGAATGAAATGCTGGAGAAACAAAATGGTAAGTCTACAAAGCCGCTGAATCAGTTGAAATACAAAAGGACATTTAAAAGTACTGAAAAGTTTTGTGAAAAATCTTGCTAAAATAGGCAAAACGTCGTCTGTTTCTAAATTTTTATCCGAAATATTAAAATACATATTGCTTCAATTTTTTCAGATTATCATGAAAATAAGATTTTTAAAAAAGAAATCTCCACGATTAGAAAACAAGAAATTAACAAATGTCCATAAAATAAATAGGTAAAATGTGATTAAAGCTTCAGAATGCTAAAAATAAAGCAATTTTTTTCTGATGTTTTCATTCATTCCTTTGTTTTCAAAGCTATCTCTTGCTACAGAATTAGGATCGACTGGAATAAAAAATGATTGTTTGAGTTTTTGTTGTGAATTGTTGTACAGTTGAAATGCCAAACATAGTTCATGTTTATGAAATATTGTAGAAATGTTTATGTCTCTGTTGTGTGTAATAAAAATACCTGAAAGAACCAATCTAATTAGAGAAAATGACAAATGACATTATTTTGCCTGATCTTTTATTATGATTCTAGCATGAAACTAGAGTACTGATTATTTATCATAATACATTTTATGTTTGAAAAATTAGTGAATAATTGCACTGTATGGATAATTGCTGAAGGTGTTATCAGATTTTTTGTAAATAAATAGAGTAGCTAAATTAACCGAGGTCATTTAAAAAATTTTCTTTCTAAGGAAACTTTCCTCGGTGTTCCATTTTACCTGTCTGATCGCCCCTCCATTCCTCGTATAACATTGTCACTGCATGGGATCCTGCCATCCAAATTGTATTGTCACGCACCACCAATTAATTCACTACATTTAACCAATATGTTGAAATTGCGCAATATTATATTTGGAATTTATTTTTTGAAACGAACTTGAGAATTGCCTTATAAGTTTTTCTTGGTATGCAGGTAAACTTTAAAAGTTTGTCCACCATATTCCTGGCTATTGTATAACAACTTTTTCCCCAATAAAACCCGAATCATAGGAAATATTAACTTGCATGTCTTCAAAAATGAAATATTTTTAAAACTGGTCGCCACCCTGATTTTGAGTTCATGTAGCTTGTAGTAAAACCTAAGTTTAATTTTCAATTATTATTATTATTATTACTATTATTAATGTTAAAGTTTTGGTTTAAGGTTGAAGTGATGTTTTTGTAATACGAAGATAAGTGGAGTTTTACTCTATTAACTGTAAGAAATAAATCAATTTTCTTTCTTTATCTCAGCTGAGTATAAGTATTCGGTTTTAAACGTTATGTAAGTGTTCCTTGTAATCAAATCATTACAGAAAATAATTTATGGCCAAAAATCAGTGGATAATGTAAAATAAAAACACTGGAAATCAAAATAGATAGAAAATGAATACTTGGTTGTTTAACACACGTTATTATACAAAAATGTTATATATGTATAACACAACAATGTCAGAGGGCTGAAGAGACATATTATAATTTTGGTAAAACATCTGAATAAATTCAATTCTACACAAACTCTCAGAAATAGTGCATTATTGCATAACGCAAAATTTGGTTACACACACACACACACACACACACACACACACACACACACACACAGAGAGAGAGATAGAGAGAGAGAGAGATAGAGATTAGAGAGAGAATAGAATATGCTCATCATCATTGATATTGTATGAATAAAATATCTTGTTGGTTTATATTGTCTCGCGCAGCGCCATCGTCGGTAATAGTCTCAACAATACGTGTATGATAAAAATGTTGAATTAACGTCTCTGGCACGGATTAGCCGAAGAAAGTGCAGTTCCTCAGGTAAATTTGCAATCGTTCTGTTTTCGATCGTGTGAATAAACGTCACCAAGTCACGCAGGTAAAATGTTCGAAATGGGTTCAGCTCATTTCTATTTTTCTTTGTAGTAAATGCTTCATTCTTCGTCCTGATGGTTTAATAGCACTGCATCAACGCAAATTTTCAATGTTATAGGCAGTTTCTTAGGGCCATCTATTTAGTGCTGTAAGAAGCTTTCACCTCGTAAATTAACTAAAGACACTAAAATAAAACTAATCTCTTTTTCAAACTGGAGACAATCTTAAATAAGGTATTATGGATATTAAAGGTTCTGTTGTAATTTAACACATTTATACAGTTTATGTATTCTTTTACTTATGCTAGATGTCTTGACTGATTTTACAAATGATCCTTGGTGACATAGCTGTCGAGTGCAAACCATTTTTTCTGCAAAAAGTTTGGTATGGTTAAGATTATATTTTTTCACTATTCTGATGCAATCTTTCAACTTCTATTATGCATTTTCAACATTTCTAGATATTGTCTTAACCAAGTCACCTTCCTGAATATCAGTTTTATATCATGCAAGCAAACATAAAAGTTTCTTTAAAAGGCAGTCAACTGCCGATGATCCGAATGAACCTTTCTTTCAAGTAGAAACGTCAAACCACTGATGACACACAAATGCACTGTAGATTATGAAAAAAAGCATATGGTTAATAATAATGAATCTGCTAGTGAAACCGATTCAGTTGACAGTGACATAAGCATAGGTATTACAGCATCAGTGACACCAGAACATCATGTAAACAAAAGCCTCTGAACAAAAACATTCAGTTCTAGGACCTGACGACATAAGCAAAGGAAGAACAGTGAGTCCAACTCAACCATCACAGGTAATTTTCTTCAACAAGGTTTGGGAAAAGCATCGTGCCTTTTAGTTCAGCATGGTATAATTCACACAAACGGCTTGAATATTCTGTTAGTCAAGATGCTGCTTATTGCTTCTGCTGCAGGATGTCTCCCTCCCCTAATAACCCTCCATCTGAAATTGCATTTACACATACTGGATACCGTCAATGGAAAAAGCAAATGAAAAGACGCTGGGTTTGCTCAACATCAGCGCAGTGATTATCATATGGCAGCTTTCTGCATAGAAAGAGTTTAAACAATATATAGAATCTGGATCTGAAAACAGTTGCAGCTGCCCTTACATCTGCCCATGAGAAAGCGATTATTGATAACAGACACTATATCAAACAAGTAGCTAGAGTCCTCTGCCTGACACCAAGACAAAAGACTGCGCAAATATATACAAAGAAGGTGTGGATAGTCCAAATAAGGGTAACTGTATTGGAGCTTTTGTGAGTTGTTAAGTGAAAAATGATATAGTGAAAACTCGACTGAAAGGAAAGAATAGAGTTAAATACACCAGCCAAAAATTCAGAATGAAATTTTTTGCTCTAAGGCAAATGATTCGGGAGGAAATTTAGAAGAACTGAGTTCAAATGATACTTTTCAGTCATGATTGATGAGTCCAGGGATATTATAGTAAGAAAGAGCAATATTATTATCAGTAGTAGTTCGCTATAAACAAGAACAATATACATGAAGAATTCTTGGACTTTGTTTGGCTTCACAACCTTAATGCTAAATCACTTAAAGATAGTTAGTGTACGGTTCTGAGATTGTGTTCAATTGATCCCTTAGAAACTGTGCAGGCAAACATATGATGGTGCTTTTGTAATAAGTGGAGTGAATCGAGGGGTTCAGCAGCTTAAAAATTAGCACCACAAGCAGTTTACATTCACTGTTATAATCACAGACTGAATCTTATTATTGTTGAGTGTCAGATCAGTTCGACTGGCTGACTCTTTCTTTAGTTTGCTTGAGAAGAGATTTATACATTTGTGTCCTCACACACACACCATGTTTGAAATTTATCTTGCAAAGCAAAAGGAATTGTTTTCTAATGGATGCAAATTAGATCTCTGAAAAGGCTCAGTGATACAAGATGGTCTTGTCAGTATGTACCATGTAAAATAAAACTCTGCTTGATACCTTTCCTGCTGTTAGAAGTACTTGAAGAGATTTCTTCATCCCAGTGCCACACAGGCAAGCGTGCACATGTTGCAAGAAGTTTATTAATGAACATTAATTTTGCATATATATCATGCTTAGTGATGTTCACCCATTATTTTATACAAAACAGGAAGCTTGTGTCAGATATGCTTCAGTCACCATCTTTTAGATTTAAAAGTTGTGCTGAAATGATTGATGCTCTGTCCAGCAGGAATTAAAGAATGAGCGCCTGAGAAAAAGCTTGGCATAGCATTTGGGAGAAAGCAGTTGAGATGTCCCAGAATACACAATATTGAATTCACCTGCCAAACAAAGAATACATAAATTACCTTTAGGCATCTCAAGGATGCTGTTGTTAAAAACAACTGGACATAGAGAAGTGTTAAAGCATGAGGAACAGGAAGGATACAAAACACACTCTATTATCCAGTAATGGACAGGCTACTAACTGAAATTGAGTCAAGATTTGATGATGCCAACAAATCCCTTTTCCATTCAATATCATCTCTTGATCCTTCCTCCCCTAAATTTTTACAGCAGGACTAGTTGGAGACAATGGCAGCTAAGTATAATGTTGATCTTGAATTCTTAGATGTTGAGCTGCGACAAGCAAAATGATTAGTAAAATGTAAACAAGCTGATGGGGTTAAAATTGCCAACATTGTGGATTCGACAGCTTTTTTTTTGTTCCTTTTAAAGATGCATTTCCAGGTTTGTACAAAATGTTAATCATTGCTCTTGCATTACCACCAACATCTGCACCTTGTGAGCGAAGCTTCTCTTCACTAAGACACATAAAGAACTACCTCAGAAATTCTATGTGTGATCATAAATTGTCTCCAGTGTATCAGTAATTGGAATCCACTAGGACAGGGCAAAGAATATCGATATGGAAAGGTTTGTTGATATTTTTGCTAGGAAACATAATAAGAGAATGATGCAGATGTATTAAATTAATACATCTGCATCATTCTGTTATTAATACTATTAATTAAATGATTAGGTTCAATAATCAAGAAACCAATTGTAATGCAATCTTATATACCTCAACTAAAGTCATTAATTGTAGCAATCAAATGTCTTAATTTCTTTTGATCTCACTGTTTAAACATATCATAGAAATATTAAATGAATAATTCCAATATATTTTTTTCTTTTTTACAATAAGTAAGAGTTAATTTTGATTCTCTTTATTATATTTTGTTTACATAGCAAGTGGTTTTATTTCATGGCCAAACCATTACTTATAATATCTAATTTGGATTTACAAGTGTGGTCAAATGTTCATAATTTGTACTGAAAAAATATTTGAGCAAGTTTGTTATATAAAAACGTGATTCACAAATCGGTAGGCTTAAATATTTTAGAACCACCTTAATATCTTTCTGCATGATTTAAAAAAAAAAGAATGAGTATTATAATTTGTGCATGCCCAGTGCCCCCATATTTAGCTGTGGCCCCCAGGTGCACCCCCATTAAGAGACTCCTAGTTACACCACTGCCTGTCATCCCTTCTCACTGTTAACTGATAACATAAGTGGCCTTTACGATCTCTTTCACATACCCATTTCCTGTCCATCTGAACACACACAGTTGTGTACACAAAACCTACAGGAAGAAGTACCTCATCTTATCACACAACCAAGACCTGACTCTCCCATAAACATTATTAGTGTTATTTCAGTCCATATATGACGATCACAAAAGAAAACATAGACAACCATTGTACAAAAACATACATACTACAAAAATCACTTGTTATACTTCACAACACATGAGAAATGTGAAAGAAAACATAAAATACACAGAAAACATATAATAGATTTTGCAATAAAGACATATCATTCACCGATATATAATATATTATGTATTATACGAATATGGTATGTTATTCGTTAAAATATAATATATTATATATATATATATATATGTATACAAATATATATACATATATATATATATATATATATAATATATATATATATATATATATATATATATATATATATATATATATATATATATATATATTGTTACATGTGAGGGTCTTGGTTGATCATGTATTATTCAATTTACGTAATTTTTACGGCCCTGCAAACCAAGATTACACGTAACCTGCCACTTGAAGCCAAAAGTTAACCTCAAAGACAGTCGTTAATTAGCCAAAGGTCGCCAGTTAAGGGTTATTAACCTTAACAAAAATATTTGAGATGAATTTGATTTTAAGCAACGCAACGTTCTTCCAAACATTCGGACGCCGAGGCATACAAAGTATCGAGATTTAACCTGATTTTGCTTACCCTAAATCCTAGGTATTTTACTGGAATAACGGGGTTGAAGCTCACAATATAATAATTAGGCTTAATCTAGACTTCGTAAACACATATACCCTAAGTGGTGGCTGAAGGAAGAAAACAAAGAAAAAATGCGAAATACAGAAAAAGATAAAAGAATGGGCGAAGTTTTGAACAAAAGCGACTTTACCTTGGGACGAACGTTGTGCGCACCAACACCGGAGGACTGGGTTCGTCTTCAATTGCTTCTTCACTTCACTAATAGGATAATAGACAAAGAAAAGGAGAAGAGGCCACCTGGGACATGTGGTCTCTCCGAATGCTCCAGTCTCTCTGAAGTTCCCTGACCGGCCTAGGTCAAAACAGTCACCCCAGGTGTCCACGTTCTTGTTAAAAACATTCGCCAAGAGACAGGTAGGAAGGAAAAAAGGACCTTAGGACCACCTATTCTTAAGGCTGATAGGAAATTTTCCTATAGGGTAAGGCCTAACTTACCTATCCCGTTCTCCAACGGACGTTAAGGTTTGAACTGAAGACGCACCTATATAGACAACGTCTTTTCCCGGTCTCAGTCAGGCTGATATTTTTACAATCAAAAGTTCGAGGGCGAACAGCAGTAATATTTATAAAAGCTCCCCCTTAAGAGGGCCTTCACTCCTTTTCGGCGTGAAGGTCTATACTAAACAAGCTGTTCGCCTCTCGTAGGTTACTCTCCTTCCCTGAGCAGATTAGTCCTGGTTAGCCTACCTAGCTACAGAACTACCTAACCCTAGATAGGATATGAGCTATAATCACTACTTTACCTAATTCTAATAGTACTGGAAGGTGCTCACGGTTATTATAGGCTACCTCCTACAATCATGATGTGTTTTAGACCTAGCCTAGTGGTACATTCTATGATATTCCCTAGCCTAACCTATCCTAACCCGACCGTAGCACCAACATAAGAGTTAATATTCTAACTAAATTACAACATGGTTTATGTTTAATACAATTAAAATTTACTAGTTAATTCATGAGGGTTGCCTCATATGATAAATGGGTGCCTCACTGAGGTCTTAGGCCATGCGTGTCACGAGCATCGTGGCTCGTTTCACAATAGTTAAGATTACTGAAATTAGTTAGGCTACTTACATGATTACTGCGGCTCGGTGGTAAGTGGAAAGAACAAGGTTACTAAATTGATGTACTGTACTTTAAGGTGGCCTAGGCTAGGTACAAATAAAAGGAAGAGATCACACTGGCTACCTTCTCTGGGCAAGGGGCCAGGATCACTTTAGATGTTAGGGCACTGTGCCGAGAGGGCACTAGTGCCAGGATGAGCTTATAGCTCGGCAACTACTGGGCTCTCTTCCGCCCCTTCTTCTTCTTCTTCTTTTTCCTCCAAGGCCTATCAGTAGCTGGCCTAGCAGGTGATGAGAGCACCGACTCCGGGACAGGCCAGAAGGGCTAGCGGGCGCGAAGTCAGGGGCAACTGCAAAGCTGCGGAGGACTCCCTACTCCGGCTGCTGCGACAACCGAGCGAGAGCGATCTCGACTTCTGCATCCGAGGATGCCAGTTCCTGGTCTTCCAAGGAAGGGGTACCATTTTCGATCCTCCAGGGTTCATCCCCTGAGTCAAATTTTGCAAAGAAGAATCTTGCAAAGAAGAAGTTTCGGGTGCTGGAGGCTCTCCAGTCGCAATGATCAACTGCATGGGGAATCCTAAATCTCCCGGAGGAGGATTCGCCTCATGATTTAGACCCGCATAGGGGCCTTTTCCATTGGTAGCTCAACGTCCGGGACGGACGGAGTCTGGCACTGCTCAGTGCTCGCAAGTGGCACTGGCAGCAGTTGAGGGTCAGGCATGCCTGATGAAGGGGTCCGGAGGTGCAATACCTCGAGGACGACTTGTGGTTGGCTGCGGCAGAGATTCCTGCCCCAGCAGGAGATCGTAGCCTCTCCTGAGTTTTGTTCAGGGGCGTCCGCTGGGCGTTGCTTGCTTGGGCAGCCCTCCCAATTTGTGGAGTGGTCTGCCCGCTTGCACGTCCTGCAGCGGTACTGCTCCTCCTGAATCTCTCTTCGCGGAGGGGAGGACCTCTTGGTGGCCAGCCCTTCGCGATTGGAGAGGGCTAGGCCTGGAAATAGGTTGGGTTGCGCCCCTTCCGCGACCACTTTGGTGGGCGGAAGGTGGAGGTTTGTCATTTTGAGAGTTTACAACTGGGGCCTCCGTGGAGGAGGTAACGGGCTGCGGAGTGGCGTTGGTGACGGGCTTCCGCAGAGAAGATCCCGACCCAACAAGAAGGCCACTCCGGGCCGAATTCCACCTACCACGCCAAGGCGGTGGGGTATCGTGCCCCAAGGTGTCATAACCTGGAGTTGGACAGTAGGAACGGTAATGGTGTGGCCCTCTATCCACTTCATTTCCCACCAGGTTTCTTCATCAACCATGGCACCGGCTGGCACTTGGGCCCTAGTGATCAGGCTAATGTCTGCCGCAGTGTCTACTGTGACCGGAAGGGTCACTGGCAGGCTAGTGCTCTGAAGAGGGGCCACCGAGATGAACTGGGTTTCCAGTCTCTCGGGTAAAGGATCCGTGCGGACCAGCAGCAGAAAATGAAGTGCTGATTAGGTTGACAAATTTGGTGGTGGGGACATGATGTGGAAAGGCCGGAGATCCAGCATTGTAGTGGCTAGCAGCCCCACAGGATCTGCACGGGCCTTTTGGATGGGCTCGGTGGCCTGCAGTAACTGTTGGAGGAGAGGGCTGAGCGGATGAATCGGGAGCGGAGTTCTGGCTGGTAGGGTTAGGCTGCTTATTAGTGCCGAGTTTGTATCGGCACTCAGCTTCAGCGTGGCCCCCTTCTGCAATAGTTGCACAGGGTCTTGCTAGGCAGTCCATTCTTCGGGCGAGTGGAGTTCGAGAGGTAGGCCGGAGGGATGATTCGCTTGAGAGGTGCTATGCGACTGATTGAAGGTTTCCACGAATCAGCCATGCGACAAGCTTCCATAAGTGTGGAGGGCTGTTTATCGTTAAGATATACTGCAAGGGGCCCTGGCACACATTGGAAAAGGTCTTCTAGCATGGTCCGATTGAAGAGATCCTCAAACGCCGTGCAGGCCAAGGAGTCGAACCAGCGCGTACGGACTGGGTTTGTGACATGCCCATTCCGTCCAAGACCAGCCGACTTCCTTGGCAAGACCTCAGAACCGTTGTCTCCATTTTTCTGGGGTTATCTCGTAGGCCTTTGTAATGACTCTACGAACTTCCGCCATGTTGCCTCTCTGGCTCTTCTCCAGTGAGCGAAGCGCTGCCTTGGCTTTTCCCTCCATATGCTTGGCTAGTATTAAGGCTCTCTCCGTCTCCGTGGTGCTGTAGTTATCGAAAAGAGCCTCGATCTCCTCCAGCCATGCTTCTGGCTCGTCCTCAGTCCACTTGGGGACTAGGAATTGATGCTCGAAATTGGAGCATTTGATGCAGCAGGTGTAGGACTGGAGGCTTGATGGCTAGCCATAGCTTCGGCATTCTCCATTTTCGCTCTCTCAAGCTCGAGCTCCTTCTCCTTTAGGGCTAACTCAGTTTCCTTGCAGGCTAACTCATGCTGTCTCCTTCTTTCTTCTCTTTCCTCTTCATATTGCCTTTGCTCGGCGTCATACACCCGGCTTCACTTCTGCTCTTCTTCATACTTCCTCTGCTCGAGTCTTTCTTCCTTCTCCCGCTTGGCCAAGTCGTCCACTTGCTCCTTAACCCAGGTGGTAAGTTCCGAGCTGGTGAGACCTGCCGCCGTCCCCAGCCCCAGGAAAGTTTTATAATGCTCTGCTGCCATGGTTCTGGTGGGGAAGGGCGTCTAACCGGGTCGACTGGGCGTACTTGGGCAGCGAGGAAGTGTCTCTTCAATGACGTGGCACCCTTTCAAAAGGTGGCACTGTAGTTTGGGTGTGCCGTGTACAGGTCACACTGGTGGCACTCAGTATCCCTAGGCACTGGTGCAGGTTAGGTTCCAGAAGAACCTTCTCTTCTGTGTTCCCTTTTGTTTTTGTTTTATTTATTTTTCTGTGGCACTTATGGTGCCAATGTGTTCCTAGGGACCTCTACTGGAGTCCAACTAGGCTATATGGGAGGAAAGGCACTCTACACCCTGCAGAGTGCAACAATCGAATGAGAGAGAGAAAGGGAAGGTAAAAGAGAGAGAGAGAGAGAGAGAGAGAGAGAGAGAGAGAGTGTTATTCAAGTGATGACAGTGCTGCAAATTATTGGCACTGTGGGAATAAAGTGAATTTTTTTTTTTTTTTTTTTTTTTTTTTTTTTTTTTCTTTAAAGATCCTCGTGAGTGGCTGGTCCCAGTACCGGCCCCAGTGCTGGCCCCTTCTTCTTTTTTCAGAGGGTGAAAACTACTGTTTGCTTCTGGTCTGATAGCAGGCCTCACTCGTGACCGACAGTTTATCACTGTATTGTAATTACTCTTAACTTGTCCTCATCTATTGTGGGACAGAGGTGTTTCTTTTATTTGGTTTATTGTATTCGAATTAATTAGCCTAGTGTCGGCCGTTCTTTCTTTGAAGAGGGTCACGTACACTTAGGTTAGGAATGCTACTTGAATGACGAGAGAGAGAGAGAGAGAGAGAGAGAGAGAGAGAGAGAGAGAGAGAGAGAGAGAGAGAGAGAGAGAGATTTTCAATCAGCGAATTTCTTGCTGCTTGAGAACATGTAAACAAAGATTTTATACATGCACAATGGCATGGATCTTAATAAAATGATATAGATGCGTCGTCTTGGCTTCCTTAGGGATTACTTTATTATCTTAATTTTCCTGGGAGCCGACGTCACAAAAGTTTATCGTAAAATTTTAAATTCTTTTATATGATTTTTTTATAGTAGGTATTCGTATAGGAACTTGTTATATTACTCCTAACTAAGGCCTATCTTTCCCTGCCTAAATTATCTTTTGGTTTTTCCTAGCTAAGATATTAGGAGGTGGGTTCGCTACGAAAGAAAAAAAGATAATGACCCCAGAGTGGCTCGGAGCAGAGGGTCACAATAACAAGGTCTTTGAGATGGCGGAAAATCCCGTTAGGCCTAAATTTCAAAACAACCTCTGGCGGCGAAGGAACACCAAAATGGCCGTTCTCTCACAAACAGTTCGAACAATTTCAAAACAACCGCTCGCGAACACGGCGGAGGAATCCAAGATGGCGGGTATTTTCTTTTTCAAACAAATTCAAAAACAACGCAAACAAATGCAGGTATCCAGATTTTACTTTAAATATACCAATCATGCATAGCGTTTTCGTTACGGATGGAAAACTAAATTACCAAACAACTTTGTCTTTTGTTATCGTTCTCTCACCCGGACATTAAACACAGAATGAAAAGAGAAAATGCTAGCCTGCCTGCGTAAATTTATGTTGTTGAACGGTACCTTTATTGTAAAATTACTATTTCAGTTCGTTTGCTACTTCACTGACACGGTTTTTGAATGATTCCCGCTATATGCAAACAATAACGATCGGAATTGCCGACGATTTCTACATTACTTTGTGTATATGAAACTGGGCTCCGCCTTAGATTCGGCCTTAGTAATCCAACACAAAATTTCTTAAACGATTCTCTGCTCTCGAGTTGCACCCTTCCCCCACGCTAATTCTCGCTACACTCGTTATTATAACTATTCTCTTACTGCTTATTATTATGCCTCGTTCGTTGTTTGGAAGAATGAAATGGAGTTCGATATCTGACTTTTATTTTTTTTTTTTTTGGAATTAATGTAATTTAATTTCCTTTTCTCCAGATTCTTTCTCTAAAATGTACTTTAGATTCTACGCAAGGTCGCCAATGTTACGTGTGAGGGTCTTGGTTGATCATGTATTATTCAATTTACGTAATTTTTACGGCCCTGCAAACCAAGATTACACGTAACCTGCCACTTGAAGCCAAAAGTTAACCTCAAAGACAGTCGTTAATTAGCCAAAGGTCGCCAGTTAAGGGTTATTAACCTTAACAAAGAATATTTGAGATGAATTTGATTTTAAACGCAACGGTTCTTCCAAACATTCGGACGCGAGGCATACAAAGCATCGAGATTTAACCTGATTTTGCTTACCCTAAATCCTAGGTATTTTACTGGAATAACGGGGTTGAAGCTCACAATATAATAATTAGGCTTAATCTAGACTTCAAAACACATATACACTAAGTGGTGGCTGAAGGAAGAAAACAAAGAAATGTGAAATACAGAAAAAGATAAAAGAATGGGCGAAGTTTTGAACAAAAAGCGACTTTACCTTTAGACGAACGTTGTGCACCAACACCGGACCTCAGAGTTCGTGCAAGTTTCCCAATTCTTCACTTCACTAATAGGAATAATAGACAAAGAAAAGGAGAAGAGGCCACCTGGTTCAGGACATGTGGTCTCTCGAGATGCTCCAGTCTCTCTGAAGTTCCTGACCGGCCTAGGTCAAAAACAGTCACCCCAGGTGTCCAGTTCTTATGCCCTAAAAACATTCGCCAAGAGACAGGTAGAAAGGAAAAAAAGACCTTAGGACCACCTATCCTTAAGGCTGACCTATGGAATTTTCCTATAGGCCCTAAAATATTTTGCCTAAATGCTACCTATCCCTTTCTCCAACGGATGTTGTTAGTTTGAACTGAAGACGCACCTACCGGATACAATGGCTTTTCCCGGTCTCAGTCAGGCTGATATTTTTACAATCAAAAGTTACGAGGGCGAACAGCAGTAATATTTATAAAAATATATATATATATATATATATATATATATATATAGTATCATATATATATATATATAGTTTTCTATCACGAACCATATATATAATTGGTTTTCGACCAAGAGAGAACTGGCAGAGGAAAACTCTTGAAAAAAGGCGATGGAAGAACAGAAATAATGAGCATCAAGATTAGCTAAAACTGCGCATTGGTATAAAATGACAAAACATAACTAAAAAATGTAACCTAACCTAATTTGACATGCCCTTTAAACAGGGGATTTGTCATGCACTCTAAAGATAGAGAACATGGCATTTTGGTAAACTGCGTTTACATGATTTAACTAATGATAACCCAACATAGAAAGGGTATTCTATCTTTCTCTAAACACCCCAGAAAGGCCTGAAACATTAAACTGAACGTTGCAAATATCACATACAATCCATGAATCAAACGGAAAATTCAATTCTTCTTCTCTTGTTAACTAAAGGCTGGATTGGGACACCAAATGGGAATTAGTGGAAATGACCTCATTTTTATTTAATAGTTTTTACTTAGTTAAAAAGTATGTGTGTTTAATTAACTCAGAAATGCTTTGAATGGGCAATCAACATTTGTATATATATATATATATATATAAAATATATAACTACATATATATTTACAGTATGTTCTAAGAAATACATTATTTTATATTTATATATGGTTAAATATATTGTGTTTGTATCAATTCTAATTGTCTTTATGCAATGAAAAATTTATATATATGTGTTCTCAAGTGTTGACTGAACAGTGTTTAAGATTTCAACAATCTGGCATCAATCGTATCAATTATTTTATGTTAAAATAAGAGCATGTAGTATATATATCAGTCGGGTTTATTATGATTTATAAAATATCCTTTGTTTGAGAAATTATAATTTCCATTTATCCGCCTGACCCAACTACCGTTTTGACTTTTACCTCATTAAACTTCCTTTTCCGAAAGTGGATCATTTTCCAGCGTGCCCTTTATAAAAAATTTATACGATTGTCAGCACCAAAATATCAATAAACATCCCGACAAAAATATTATACCAGTCAAAGGATTTTATATATACATTTAAATATATATATAAATTTCTGGGATTCGTATCCATCCATAAATGAGCATAAAATATCGCAAAGGACAGATGGGACCGGGAGAAGAAAGAACCATTCCGTTTATGCAGTATAATTTTTGATTTTATGAACACTTACTGCCATTGGAAGGTCTCGCCACGTTTCTTCAATGTGACCTTCCTGTGCACTCTAAATCACCAGTTCGCTGAAAGGCCAGTTTTCATTAATACACTATCAATGATATCTCATCTTGAGAGATGAGATCTAACACAATCACGTATTATATATATATATAATATTATGATGATATATATACTAAATGAATATATATATATATGTTGGCTACCTGGGAAGAACTGATATATATATATCCCGACCCTATGTATAAAAGTTATCAGGTTGCAAACCAATCAAATCCTCACTCATCTAGGGCATCTGTTCCTGAAGATCCTAAGGTCCTCCTCCTTTCTCACATAAGATTACACCTTCTGTCTCTTACTAACCCCCAAGATACAGAGTTATTCCCATTTTCCACAACAGGTGCCTCTGAGGTATGCAACTGTCCCTTCCCCGCTGTTCCTCTCTTTTGCTGTTCAATTGTAAAATCCCATATGGCACTCCTGGAGAGAGCATCAGCCTTTATTTGTTTTCCTTGCTATATGTTCAATTCCTACAATATCAAACTCAACAGCCATTCGATCCAAGAGCCTGGCCAGTGGATAAATCACCTTGCTTGAATAAATCTCTCCATGGCGACGATCCGTGTTTATTTTGACTTTGTGTTCCAAAAAAATATAGCATGTCTCTCCAGCATCCATAGAATCGCCAATACCTCTCTAACAATTCTGAATTTTTCTCTGCCCCTTTTAATGCTCTTGATGCAAAACAAATAAATTTTTGTTTCCTGCATCGTCAAAATAAATCATCGCCCAAGAGCTATACCGCTGGCGTGGTGGTTACTAAAAATGGTCGATCGAACTTTGAATACGCCAACAGTTCATTACTAGTGAGTGAAATCTTTAAATTCTTGAAAAGCTATTTTTTTTTCTGTCCCCAATGAAAATCTGACTATTTCCTCAGTGAATCTAGTGGTTCTGGAATTAAAGAGTCAAAATCTTTTAGTAGCCTGCTAAAATTAAACTGATTATTTTGTATTCTTTGGTTAATCTTCTTTAATTATCTATTTATCTGCACAAGGCTTAAGGCCTTCAGATAATTATTGTTATTATCCAAAAATTCAACTTCTTGCTGAAAGAATTTACACTTGGTTATTTCAATTTTCATCCCATTTGGTTTTAAAGCTTCTAAGACTTTAATAATGTTCTTTTATGTTTTTCTACTGTATTACCCTATTATGATTATGTCATCTCATTATACAAACACGCATTGTCCTATTATTATTACTTATTATCATAACATCCCTGAAAAATGGGCAGTAGCAAGTTTTTACTCCATAAGGATTAATTATATTCAAACAATTGATCATTAGCTATAAAGGCTGTTCTTTTCTTTGCTACTCTTAATGATTGTCTATAGGTATTATGATAACCTGACTTTAAATCCAAAAGGTGGTGTTTAATTTACTATATCTGACCTTAATCAACAGTTCTTCAATAGAATTTCCAAGGCAATGAAACGCATTGTCTTTGGTAAGAAATATTCAACTTTCTATAATCAAAAATAAGAGAACCATCCTTAAAAACAATTAAATAAATTGAAGTACCAGGAAAGATTTGCTGCAATGCGTCCCTTGTTCCCTTAATTTATTAGTTGATTAGTCCAACTGATAACAAACTGGAATTCTATAATAAGAGGTCTTATGGGTCCTCTGATCCTCGGTTTCTATAACAAGAGGAAATAATTTATTCTGCCTGGGTTTTCATGAACAATCAGCTATTACATTTGATAACTCTCTACAACTTCCTTGACATTTTGATAAGTAACAGGGAAGACCCATCAGCTGTTCTCGGGAGTTTATCCAGATATTCTCCATATACCCTGATGCGTGCTTCTATAAGTAATGTGGGAAGTAAAAAGCATCTGTTATTTCAAGGTCGCATATCGACCCACTGCCCTGTCGATACGCTGATCACTAAGCTATAATAAATATATATATTAACCTCGCTATATATTACCTTGCTCAGACCGGAAAGATAAAATCTTCCCATTCTTGATGGGTTCATAACGCAGAATCTAAGGTGCCTTCAAGTCGATTCGTGAGTATGTGAGGATGTAAGATGGCCATATATACTTCCCCTAACCATGTTATGGTCTTATGTGCAGATTCTCATAGACACCTTGTCTAAATGTGGGGATTCGTTGTTTAAATATACTGTATGATCCCCTTTATAAGAAGGAAGATATTATGATGTCATTCCCAGCCACAAAATCAAGTCCTAAAAGAGGCGAAATTCCTTCTACTTGTAATGTGCAAGACTGCTGAAGTAACACATTCTTATTA
Source organism: Macrobrachium rosenbergii (assembly GCF_040412425.1). Lineage (NCBI taxonomy): Eukaryota > Metazoa > Arthropoda > Malacostraca > Decapoda > Palaemonidae > Macrobrachium > Macrobrachium rosenbergii. Next base: position 17,519,139 of record NC_089787.1, on the reverse strand, counting down.
TGCTGATTCATTCTCTGGGTTACCATCTGAACGCCACCTGGGTGGTGGAAACATCCTTCACAAAGGCTGCATAACATCATTCTGGTTTTTCAAGAGAAAGTATCTTTCCAATGTTTCCAATAATGGGCAGAGATTCTTTTGTTCTGTGACTACGGAATAATAAATATCATTATTAACTAATTCCACTTTCACCCTAATTATCGTTTTTAAACAGTTTTTAAAATAAAATCTCATCTAGGACCTGTCCACTACTTCTCAGGGGTTGAACGATTCTCCTCACTCCAACAAGGCCCGATTGTCCTATCAGGGGCATAGTCCGTTTGGTCCTGCCGAGCATGGGTGTGGTACGGGTCCTCCTGACTCCTCCTCCACGCTGCCGTCCCCTTCCTCTCCTTAGTGTAGGGGGAGAGTTGTTTTCATTCTGACTGTCTGGGTTTTATGAACAAGTATTCACGAGGTGGTCTGGTTGTGTTGCAAACGAAAACGTCGCGAACTGAGTGAGGAGAGGGGCACTGGGTCCTCAATGGACTGTCGCCCTCCTTCCACACTGCGGCAACGGCTGACCGTTCATTTCCCCTGCTGGTTTCCCCTTGCCTCTTCGAGGTCCCTGGGTGGACCCTGGGCCTCCTGGATGGCGGGTGAGGCTAGCTGGAGGAAACATTTGGTCACGCCAGTTTAACCGTTGCAACAAACAAAGAGAGGTATTCTGAGACTCCCCTTGTTTGTTGGCGTTGAGGGGTCTGACAAGTTGAATCTTCGGCAGCAATGCTTGCAAGAGCCTCTCATCACCAATAATGAATCCCACTATGGAGGAAGAATTCCCTCAGCATGCGTCGGCGGAAGTCTTTTTTCCCTCTAGTCTGGTCTCTTTCAGGGTGACACTCTGAGTCTTCACAGCAACAGCCAAATTAAAAAATGCTGAAATCGTTCTCCCACCCCAGGCAATGGGTTGTATCCATTAGTTCCATCTTCCCTCTCGGTGCCAGGGGAGAACTGGTGACTGAGGTGTTTTTTAACATAATCAGTCTGAGGAATAACTGGCACCCAACACCTGATCTGCCGTGGTTATTCCTGGTTATTCTATTTTTTTTTAATAATTTTTTCTCTATCTGTGCCTATGTGGCGTTTATACTTTACCTTTATGAAGGTCTCGATCGAAAGGAAACCTTCACCAGTTGCGTTGAGCTGTAAAACTCAGGCGCTGATCCATCTAGCACCAGTAGTTCTGATATTTTTCTACTTTCACGCTTGTATTGACGACGAGACGTTGTACTGAAATTTTTGTTTGATTGATTTATTTTTTTATTTTGTATTTCATTTTGTCAATTAATTTAACTCTTATTTCTGCTCTTTCATTATCCTCCTCCCTGGCACTGTTATTACTTAACACTAACTCCTGACGTAATCACAAACTAATTTTCTTTAGTTTGCATTGATTTAATTCACCTTCATCAATTTTGCTTTAATAACTAAATGTAATGGCAATACCCGAGACTGACACCAAAAAATATTTGATGACCTGATTTTCGGTCATCTATAGGTTCTACCAGTACAAATAAAATGTTTAAGATACAATGAACACGTGTATTATTCTTAGAAGTTAAACAGGGCCCGTTGCTAATATTACGCTACTTAATTGATGCAATTATAGTCAGAAGGTACTCTGAAAAGGGAATGTTGTTGGAGTGATTGTCTTTCGGATGTACTTTTAGCCTAACGACGGCTAAACCCCTGAGTCTTAACTTTTTCAAACTGAACTTGCTTAAGTTTTATATGACCTCAGCTGATTGGTCTCTTATAATTGAGAAACCAGGGTCTTTCCGTATGGCACTCATTTGATGAGGGTTCAAACCCCTAACGGTTGTGAGCGTCCTATAACTCAGCAGTATCTATCTGTTTGTAGCTCTCTGATCACAAAGACATTTATAAACAACTAGGTTTATTTTCTGAATGTCTAAAACATGAATTTCTATATATATATGTCTATATATATATATATGCATATATATATATATATACACATTATGTAGGAATATATGTGGTTTTTATGTAAATATAGGAGATGTGCTGGGACCTATGTGAATGGTGCACTATGAAACAATTGTTAGGAGAGAATGGAAAATAATATGGAAGAAAGAGAACATGAACAGAGATACAGTAAAGGATTGCAGCTAGAGGCCGAATGCACACTGTTAGAACCTCAAATAATGCCTACAGTGCACTGCATGAGGTTCACTGATGGCACCCCCATGGGGACCTACACATCATGTATCTTTCATTACGGGCATGTCCTCATCAAACGCAACTGGTACACTGGACCAGGTACTTTTACATTTTTTCCCAACGTTTTTCATATTTTGATAATAGAAATTGATATTAATTGGTAGCAGTCTGTATACCGCACTGATATATGGCTATGAAATGTTTTCCAAATTCTTTTTCGGTGTTGAACAACTTAGATAATTGCACTGTTTCAGAGTTTACTAAAAAAGATGCCAGGTATTTATTTACTTACTGATGATAAAAAACTGTTTAAGAAACAAGACTTTTTCATTTGGTTGTTGGTAAGTAATGCCAAAAAACTGCCAAATTCCGATAATGCTTGTGCCACACTGGACGCAAAGCACCTGAAGTAGAGTTGTGCTATATACAGGAATTGTAAGCAGCGCGGCAGTAGATAATAAGTGCAAGCCTTGTTAAGACTACACTTCAAACATAAGACTGAAATTCTAAAGAAGCTTAACGGTAAGTAAGACACAGTCTGCAAAGCCGCTGAATCAGTTGAAATATAAAAGGAGATTTACAACTACTGAAAAGTTTTGTGAAAAATCTTGCTAAAATAGGGGGAAACGTCGTCTGTTTCTACAATGTTTTATCAGAAATGTTAAAATATATATTGCTTCAATTTTTGCTTTCAGAATATCATGAAAATAATATTTTTAAAGCAAGGGAAAGTCTCGATGATTCCAACAACTCTTCCTCTCGGCAAGAGGGATGTCGTTGGTACCCTCTGTGGCAGGGAAGCTTTTGCAGTACATTACAGATTCGTTACTTAAATAAATGATAATTCATATAATGAAAATAATTATATTGATTATTATAGAATTTTACCATCTAACAATAACTGCCTAACTTTTATTTTTTTTATTCTGGCGAAAATGCACTTGAAAGAGGCTGGGAACTTGACGAAAATTGTCTGAATGTAACTTGTCCGAATAACATGACATCGTTATATTTCATCTGAATACTCTGATATGGATGAAAGCTTATTTAATAACATAAATTTCTCCCTCAAATATATGTTATGTCTGTTAATAATGTTACCGAGTTGAGAGCCTAAGGAAAAAAACGTGTTCATGATTGCAAGGCAAATAATACCTCGGCTGCCGAAGCCAACGTCTTGAAATGCGTTTCGGACGCAGCAAGAAGGCGCCCACTGACACGCCCCAAAGACGTCCGCCACAACAATGCAAGGCCGCCAAGGGAATGCACCGCCACAGTTGCCGTTAATGGTTGGTTGAGAGGTCTTTCCTATAAGAAGCCGAGTACTGTTCTCTGAAACACAACCCACTGTCCATAAAACACCTTCGTTGGGAGATAACGTAGACGCTAAACAGCCAAGCGCTCGTATATGCAAAGAAAGAGACAAACTTTGTTTGCAAGGTATCAATTACAAACAAACAAATTGCCTTGATGAGACCCACGAACAAAAATTAAACAGCTTAATGTTATTACACACACACACATATATATTGTATATATATATATATATTATATATATATATATATATATATATATATATATAATTTATATATATACAGTAAATATTTTGAGTATGTGTATATACAGTATATAATATATATATATATATATATATATATATATATATATATATATATATATATATATATTATATATATATATATATATATATATATATATATATATATATATATATATTCCTGTTACATGGCTGTAACAGGAATCGCCCTCATACTTCTTCCATTTCAAAAGATATAATTATCACTCAGGAGGGTAGACTAATTAACTAAGTCTCTTGAAAAAAATATTCTGTTTAGATTATGCTTTGTCATCAGCTTCCTGTGCCAATTTTTCCATGTGATGATTTTCACTGGCATAAGGCCTTACCTTCTCCGTGAGCTAGGGATGGAGGGCTGGGGTGGCCAAAGGTCTTCTTGCACCCTCAGCAGCCTTCTGCCTGGTGTTCCCTGGTCTAACCTGGGTGAAGAAGGGGCTTGGACATATGTTCAGTGTTCAAGACATTGTGACTAAACCAAGGACCCTTCATTTGCCTGTAATGATCATGAGTGACCTTTGAACCTTCAGATCTTTAACCATTATAACTTCATAATGGCTTTCCATTTGCAATAACTACAATGAGTATTGAGTACTTGGCATCTTCTGTATGACTTAAGTACCTTAAAATGTCGTCTATAGTCTATGGCAGTATCCAAAAGGGTGAAAGTCTGGGCCATAACCTCTCTGAACTGTCTCCTCTGAACTGTCAATAACAAACCAGAAGGTGAGGTGTGATGTGGGCATCTTTCTCTGGAGGCAAAATGACAGAATTCTTTCCATCAACTGTGTCAAGTCATTTGGGGTTTCTCGACTACTTATAATGACACAAGGTCAACTTCTCTCTTGACCTAATATGTGGGGGGTTCGATTCACATATGGGAAGTGTGTTTATCCATCAATTTTTTCCTTTTAATGTTCCGAGTTCACGGATTTCATCGCGGCCTAAAGAGGAAGAAATCGAGAAGTTGAGATTTCTTGTGGCTTGATCATTAAAAACAGATGAATCATGTGACTGTGATTAGCGACACCTATCAAGAATAACGGGGAATCTTGTTGGGCTTATTCCAACAACACGGATGAAAAAATTCCTCTAAATTCGTGTCCGAATATTTCTTTGTCGCAAACATGAAAAAAAGAATAAATAAAAGGAATTCCAAATGTTTTTTCCTTCTGGCGTTTTGTAGACAATCACATTTAATTTTTTTTTCTAATCACTGAATATTTTTTATTTGTTCCGTGTTTTCTTTGTTTATTCCAGTGATCGTATTCTTTACACAAAAACAAACTTGATCAGTCTTCCTAAATGGAAATAATGGCCTTATTTAGAACGTTCACGGCATTTTAGCTCGTTCATAAAATATAATAATAATAATAATAATAATAATAATAATAATAATAATAATAATAATAATAATAATAATAATAATAATGACCTTGATTTTATGACAGGAACCCAAACACTTGATTCAGGTGTTGTTTGAACAACAATGACCTAAATGCCCACAGGTGCCCATCAGGAAAAACAAAGATTTACACTGGACCTTTAAGCCCTCTGGCCCTTTTTCTTTTTTTCTTACTTTTTTTTTTTTTTATCTGTTGTTTACAATTGATGTAGAAAGTTCCTTTCCCTTTCTCCGTCACAAGGTCTCCTTGGGAAAGCAAACCTTTTCACCCAGACACGATTTTCCTTCAGAGTTCGAGAGAAAAAAACAGCAGAGAGAGAGATTTTGAGAAAACTTTCTCTTGCTCCTTCTTAAGTCCTTCTTGGAATCCTGCTGGAATCCTTCTTTGGGAGAATCCTATCGCCCAGTTTGTACATCCTGAATTTGGTTGTGTTCACCCTTTTCTTATTTATATCCTTATAAATGAATATTTACAAGCGGATATTTCTTATATAAGTGAATATTTGGGATTTTGGTAAAAGCTCTGGTTGCACTGTTGCAATTCTCCTTGTCCATGGGTATGATGCAATATGCCCAAATACCCTCGCCCCTGCAGGAATGCCAAATACTTGTCAGTGTTCAATGGTAATCGTTCAGTATCGAAAATGTTTTCGATGCCAGACGATATTTGAGTCTTAAAGTTTTGTTATCATCCAATTTTGTCATCTTTAAATCTTGTCATCAATCAATTTTGTCGTCTTGGATTTTGTCATCTTTCAACTTCGCATCATTCACTTTTGTCATCAATCAGTTTTGTTATCTTTGAATCTTGTCATCATTCGATTTTGTCGTCATTCACTTTTGTCATCATTCAATTTCATCATCATCCACTTTTATCATCATCATTCAATTTTATCATCATACACGTTTGTCATCCTTCAATTTTATCATCATTCACCTTTGTCATCATTCATTTTAATCATCATTCTCTTTTGTCATCATTCAATTATTTCACCATTCTTTTGTCACCATTCAATTATTTCATCACTCTTTTGTCATCATTCAGTTATTTCATCATTCACTTATGTTATCAACGTCACTATGGAAAAACCTTTGAGAAACGCTATGAACTCAGTTGATTAACCTAATGGGGTTATTTTGGCCTGATTATTTACGAGATGAAAGGATCACGGGGAAAGATAAAAAAAGACTCGGTCGAAAACGACATCATGAAATGGTTGTCTGAAATTAGGGTCATGAAAGCTCCTCAGAGATTAATGTCATGGAGTCCAGAATTACCATTTCTGGAATCGTAGGATTTGTCTGTTGAAACGAGACTTGACAGACACGAACGGACACATTATGATTATGAAGAACGAAGTCAATTTTAACGTCGAGAGAGAAGTTACATTTCACAGAGGTGCAGCGCTGCCATAAGGCCCCATTATGAAGTAGGTGACCATATCTACCCTATGGCTGACAAGATTTGTTTCAAATTTTTGCCACTCATTAAACAACTAATACGGGCGATACGTAAGGAAATAAAAATATTCGACCCATAAGTTCATAAATTTATCACTAAAAATGACATATAAATCATATATACATAAAAAAGTTGCACTCAAAGATAACTTTCCCTGGGCTCAATTAAAGATATGTAGTCATACCACATGTTGTAAATTATTCACTGAATTTGGTTCCGTCTTCTTCGAGGTATGGTCCTTTACTTTTCAAAAAAGTAAGTTTTGACAAAATGGCGAAATAAACAAAATTTTTGCTTATTTCGTAACAGCTGCAAAACTACGATAGTTAGAAAGGTGATTTTTGCCCTAAAAGCATTTCTTCATGTAAGAAACATCCCCTGAAATTTACAAAATAATCGGAAGGAAAGAAATGTGGCCCCACTTGGCTTCCCTCAGGGTGACTGACATTCTTGTCACTTATCCAGTGGAGACACTTGGCTTTTGTTCTGAATTCTTTAGTTTTTTCAACTCTCATAGTGCATGTAGTTTTTTTTAATATATTTCTCTTATAATACATCTCTTCTTTGCTCCTTTTATGGCAGAAAAAATGGTTCTCAGAAATGCACTAAAAAGGCTGGTCGTGGCACATTTCATTGATTCGTGAATAGACACCCTGTATTGGTATCCTGTGGAGATAAAACATAATATGCATTCTATTTTCACCCTTTGCCAAACAATAAATTGACTTGTACTTGATTTTACTTATGGTAAACTAAATTTCGTACACGTGAATGATGAGGAGGGAGATTGCCGTTCATTTGCGTAAGTCTGTATATTTGTATATAGCAAGTTGATTTACATGTTGTGGTTGTTTTACTGCACAAACAAGTCAAGAAACATAAAAACAAGTCAAGAAATATCAAATATGATATGCAAACTATTTGGCGCAGTACATCGTAGGGCCTCATATGTTTATGACAGTGATAAAATCAATGCAACGTGCTTTAGGTCATTTGTACTGCCTTTACTGGAATACTGTACTCCAATGTGGATGTCTGCTTCTGCGAGAGATTTATCTCTTTTAGAAAGAGTGGTTCGTGGTGGTAGGTTTCTGTTTCCTAATAATAGCAGTTATGACTTGGACCTTCGACGGATGGTCTCTTGTTCGTCACTTTTTCATAAGTTGTATTTCCACAGAGATCTTTCACATTCATAATTGATCCTGATTCCCTTCACCTGCCGAGAGCAACCAGATTTGCTGAACAGCAGCACCGATATTCTGTAAATGTGCCTCGTTGTCGAACTTCTCATTTACAGAGGTCCTTTATTCCTCACGCCTTTGGGCTGTGGAACAGCCTCCCAGAGGATGTCGTGCAATTGGGACTTCTGAAGTTCAAACGAAAATGCATTGCATTACTACCATAACACTATACTTGGATTTTAATACATGTGTATTTATCTATTTATTAATTTTTTCTTTTTAATAAGTGAGATTTCTTTTTGTATTTCCCTTTACTTCCACCTACTTCTTCCTAATGAGCACCATAATATTCTTTGGAAGCTTGAATTTCAAATCAGTGGCCCATTTGGTGGGCTTGTTCCTTATGAATGGGTTTCATCTACTGAATAATAATGATGATCTATGGCGCCACTCTCACGAGTCCCGAGACGAACAGGACGTCCTGAGCAAGTTACTCTGATCTCACGTTTTCTTCGACAACATGACTTGAGAGAACAAGATATTTTAGTGGGTGACAAAAGCATATCAATGACTTCGAAATAAACGCGATTATGAATTTTTTTTACAAGTTTTGCGACAATTTATCGCTCAGTGCCAAACAAGCAATGAACAAATTTGTCAATGAACCCACTTAAAAATTATTTTTGAGCAATAAAACTTCAGGATGTGTCTATTTAGGCATTAAAACATTCCAAAACTGTCAGTAACTCAGTTTTGATCATTCCCTGAAATTCGAAGATCGACGAACCCCTTCAGCCTAATCTTGCGTAATCATATTCCTAGTCTAGTAGTTTTGATAACTGCATGACTTGTAGTTTTGAAAATTGTATGACTAATGTAGTTTTGAAAATTGTATGACTATTGTATGACTATGGTAGTTTTGAAAACTGTATGCCTTAGAGTTCTGAAAATTGTATGACTATTACAGTTATGAGAATTGTATGACTTGAAGCTTTGAAAATTGTATGACTTAATAGTTGAAAAATATTTTAAGACGGTTGTAGTTTTGCAAACTGTAAGATTACTGTAGTTTTGAAAACTGTATGACTTGTAGTTTTGAAAACTGTATGACTTGTAGTTTTGAAAATTGTATGACTATTACAGTTATGGGAACTGTATGACTTGTAGCTTTGAAAATTGTATGACTTAATAGTTGAAAAAATTGTAAGACTATTGTAGTTTTGCAAATTGTAAGATTATTGTAGTTTAAAAATTGTGCGACGTTTTAGTTTTGAAATTGTATGACTATTGTAGTTTTGAAAATTGTATGACTTGTAGCTTTGAAAATTTTATGACTATTGTAGTTTTGAAAGTTGTAAAAATATTGTAGTTTTGAAAGTTGTATGACTATTGTGGTTTTGAAATTGTACGACTATTGTTTTGAAATTGTATGACTATTGTAGTTCTGAAAATTGTATGACTTTTGTAGTTTTTAAATTGCCTGACTTTTGTCGTTTCGAAAGCTGTCTGAATTTAGTAATTTTGACACTATATGGCTTTTGCAGTTTTGAAAATTGTCTGGCTTTTGTTTTTGAAAATTGTATGACTTCTGCAGTTTTGAAAATTTTATGACTTTTGTAGTTTTGAAAATTGCATGACTGGTAGTTTTGAAAACTGTATGACTTGTAGCTTTGAAAACTGTATGACTTGTAGTTCTGAAAATTGTAAACTATTGTAGTTTTGAAAATTTAAGACTACTGTAGTTTTAAAATTGTGTGACTTGTAGTTTTGAAAATTGTATGGTTTTGTAGTTTTGAAGATTGTATGACTACTGTAGTTTTGAAAATTGTATTACTTATAACTCTGACAATTGCATGACTTGTAGCTTTGAATATTGTAAGACTATTGTAGTTTTGAAAATTGTAAGACTATTGTAGTTTTGAAATTGTATGACTTGTAGTTTTGAAAATTGCATTACTTTTATAGTTTTGAAAATCGCTTGATTCTTTTTTTGAAAATTGTATGACTTTTCTAGCTTTGAAATTGTCGGACTTTTGTAGTTTAGAAAATTGTCTGACTTTTTAATTTTGTATGACTTTTGCAGTTTTGAAAATTGTCTGACTTGTTTTTGAAAATTGTATGACTTGTAGTTTTGAAAATTTTATGGCATTTGCCTTTTTAAAAGATTTTGTAACTTTGGAAGTTTTGAAAATTGTATGATTTTTGTTTTTGAAAATTGTATGACTTTCATAGTTTCGAAATTGTAGTTTTGAAATTTATGACTTTAGTAGTTGTGAAAATTGTGTGAATTTCGTAGTTTTGAAAATTGTATGACTTCTGTAGTTCTGAAAGTGTACGACTTGTAATTCTGAAAATAACAAGACTTTTGTAATTTTGAAAATCATATGACAGTTTTGAAAATTGAAGAATTAGTAGACTTACCAAAACAGGGGTAAATTTTTAAGAGGGTTTACAAAACATTAGTCCCAACAGCTCGGAAGCAGGGAAAAGTCAATTAAAAGATTGTACAGGGAAAGAGACTGACCACCAAAAGTGACCGTGGAAAGAATAAGCTGATTACATACGTTATAAAAGTACAACTCAATAATTCTCCTTTTGGTAAACAATAAAAATTTTTGCAAAACACCTGAGTTCGACGGGTGAGATGATGGGAGATGTTATTCACTTATACCTCTCTTGTGGCCGACTGGTTAGTGTGTCACTGTAGTCCTGATTCCTCGCCCGTCGCTGGTTCGACCCCACGGGACGGTGGACTTATTATCAACTAAAAATTGCCCTTCGGTAACATATATGAAAATATATTATTTCCGAGGTAGAGTGAATTGGATATTAAAGGACGTTTGTAGCTTTCTGATTATATATATATATATATATGTATATATGAAATTTTTATCACACCGTGATTTATATACAATCACGAAGCTACAAACGTCGCAATATCGAAATTCACGCTACCTCGGTATATCTCCGTCGGAGAATTGTCGCCGAAGGGGAATTTATATAAGTGATAAATGAATTGGAATCGTCGGGACACGAACCCGTGACACGAAAACCTATTCAGCGACTCAGTGGATGGTAACCATTAAGTGATGATATGGTATATATATATATATATATATATATATATATATATATATATATATATATATATATATATATATATATGGTAACTAATTTTGAGGGTCATTCTTGAACATTTTACTACTACAGGGCTCCAAAAAATACATGCAAGGTTAAGGTTAACATTACAGCTAGAAGTAAGCTGTGTAATAGATTTCATGAAGATAAATCCTTCGATCTGGCAATCACTGAAATTTCAGGCCAATTTATTCTGTGAATGTTGATAAAATCCAAAGATGAAAATTTTGATAAAGACAAAATTGAATGATGACAAAGTTGGATAAAGACAAAAATTCAAAAATGACAAATAAAATGATGACAAAACTGAACGACCGTGTTAAATGAGGACAAGATTTAAACATTATAAAATTGGATGGTGACAAAACATTAAGACTCAAATATCGTCTCATATCGAAAACATTTTCGATATCAAACAATTCCTGAGTTAGAGTGAACTTGATATGAAAAGAAGCTTGTGGCTTAATATATGTGAAGATAAAACAAATCATTATTATATAGACTATTTTTACAAATGACATTTAAAATGACATCTAAACACTGACAGGTATTTGGGATTCCTCCAGGGCAAGGGAGGAATTGTCAACAGTGAAACCAAAACTTTTAGCAAAATCCCAAATATTCACTTATAAGAAATATCCACTTATAAATATTCATTTGCAAGGTTATAAGACAAGAAAAAGGTGAACGGAACACAACCAAATTCAGGATGTACCTACTGAGCTGTAGGATTCCAAGAATTAATAAGGGCAGGAGCGTTCAGACGAAGGCCTTAAGGAGCAAAATAAGGTTTCTCAAAATAAGGTTTTCTCAAAATAAGGTTTTCTTTTCAACTCTTGAAGGAAAATCGTGTTTGGGTGAAAAGGTTTGTTTTCCAAAGGAGACCCTGTGACGGAGAAAGGGAAAGGAACTTTCTACATCAATTCTAAACAACAGAAAAAAAAAGAAAGTAAGAAGGAAAAAGAAAAAAAAAGGGCCAGAGGGCACAGAGACCCATTGTAAGTCTTTCAGTTTTTCCTGATGGGCACCTGTGGGCATTTAGGTCAGTGTTATTCAATCAACACCTGAATCAGCTGTTTGGATTCCTGTCATACTTCTAAATAATTAATAAAGATAAAATCAAGGTCATTATTATTATTATTATTATTATTATTATCATTATTATTATTATATTGGTAAAGAAGTTCACAGTCATGTAAATGCAAGTAAATTATATATATATATATATATATATATATATATATATATATATATATATATATATATATATGTATATGTATATATAAATATATTATATATATTATACACACACACACACACACACACATATATATATATATATATATATATATATATATATATATATATGTACTTCATCTCATTTAATTTTCTGGAAGTGCCCCAGTGCTTGGCTTCACAGCCTCAATTTCATGAAATCAAACCCAACCTCAAATCTCATTTCAGAAAAAATCCTGAAATTCTGAGAAATCAAAGTTAAAACACCTTGAATAATAATAATAATAGCATGAGTCACTAAAATGATAAAGAAATCCAAAGTGGAGTAAATGTAAATATATATTAGGAGTTTTTTTCTTTTCAGCTTTGAAGGAAAATCGTGTTTGGGTGAAGAGGTTTGTTTGTTTGTTTTCCCAAGGAGACCTTTCCCTTTCTGCGTCACAAGGTCTCCTTGAGAAAACAAACCTTCTCACCAAAAACGATTTTCCTTCAGAGTTGAATATATATAATATATATATATATATATATATATATATATATATATATATATATATATATATATATATATATATATATATATATCTTACTTACATTTATGCACAACTGTGAACTTCCTTCTTACTTTATTTTTTGTATCTGTTGTTTAGAACCGATGTAGAAAGTTCCTTTCCCTTCCTGCGTCACAAGATTTTGTTTTCCCAAGATCTTGGGAAAACAAACCTTTTCACCCAAACACGATTTTCCTTCAGAGCTGAAAGGAAAAAAACTCCTAATATATATTTACATTTACACCAAATTGGATTTCTTTATCATTTTAGTGACTCATGGTATTATTATTATTATTATTATTATTATTATTATTATTATTATTATTATTATTATTATTATTATTATTCCAGGTGTTTTAACACACTGATTTCCCACAGAATTTGAGGATTTTGTCTGAAATGAAATTTGAGGTTAGATTTGATTTGATGAAATTGAGGCTGTGAAGGCCAAGCACTGGGGCACTTCCAGCCATTCAGTGAAAGTAGGGAGTTGGAGAGGTTGGACAGCAATGCAGACAGATCAGAAAATGAAATGAGGTGAAGTATAATAATAATAATAATAATAATAATAATAATAATAATAATAATAATAATAATAATAATATCATCAGCTTCCTAAAAATACAATGCACAACTGGAATACAGTACTTACAAGCTGTGGGATAAGACTAGCAGAGGTTAATACTACGAGAGGGATCTTTCAAGGCGACTCACTGTCCCCACTACTCTTCGTAGTAGCCATGGTTCCCATGACAAAAGTACAGCAGAAGATGGATGCTGGATACGAGCTCAAGAAAGGAGGCAATAGAATTAACCATCTGATGTTCATGGACTACATCAAGTTGTATGGTAAGAGCATCAAGGAAAAAGATACCCAAATCCAGACTGTAAGGATTGTATCTGGGGACATCATGATGGAGTTTGGAATAGAAAAATGCGCCTTGGTCAACATACAAAAAGGCAAAGTAACAAGGACTGAAGTAAGAAAGCTATCAGACGGGAATACCATCAAACATATAGACGACACAGGCTACAAATACCTGGGAATAATAGAAGGCGGGGATATAAAACACCAAGAGATGAAGGACACGACCAAGAAAGAATATATGCAGACTTAAGGCGATACTCAAGCAAAAAACTCAACGCCGGAAACATGACGAAAGCCATAAACACATGGGCAGTACCAGTAATCAGATACAGCGCAAGAGTAGTGGAGTGGACGAAGGCTGAACTCCGCACCATAGACCAGGAAACTAGGAAACACATGACATTACACAAAGCACTACACCCAAGAGCAAATACAGACAGCTATGCATAGCATGAAAGGAAGGGGGAGAGGGCTACTAAGCATAGAGGACTGCGCCCACATCGAGAGCAGAGCACTGGGGCAATATCTGAAAACCAGTGAAGACGGGTGGCTAAGGAGTGCATGGGAAGAAGGACTGATAAAAGTAGACGAAGATCCAGAAATATACAGAGACAGGAGAATGAAAAACAGAACAGAGGAATGGCACAACAAACCAATGCACGGACAGTACATGAGGCAGACAAAAGAACTGGCCAGCGATGAAACATGGCAATGGCTACAGAGGGGAGAACTCAGAAGGAAACAGAAGGAATGCTAACAGCGGCACAAGATTGGGCCCTAAGAACCAGATATGTCCAAAGAACAATAGATGGAAATAAAATCACACTCATATGCAGGAAGTGCAATATTAAAGACGAGACCATAAACCACATAGCAAGCGAATGTCCGGCGCTTGCACAGAAGCAGTACAAAGAGAGGCATGACTCAGTAGCAAAAGGCCCCCACTGGAGCCTGTGCAACAAACACCAGCTAGCTTGCAGTAATGAACATCAACAAGACGGAGCGATAGAAAACGATCAGGCAAAGATCCTCTGGGACTGTGGTATCAGAACAGATAGGGTGATACGTGCCAATAGACCAGACGTCGCAATACCATGGTACACCAGTGTAGTTGAGAAAAGTGGTGGACTCCTAAGGAGGCAGGATGCAACCTGGAACCCCACACTGTAAAACCACCCAGTTGAATAGGATGACTCATAGACGAAAAAAAAGAACTTCATTTATTATTACTATTATTATTCAGAAGATGAACCATATTTATATAGGACAAGCCCACAGGGGCCAATGACTTGAAATTCAAGCTTTTAAAGAATATTCTGGTGTTCATAAGAAAGAAGTAACAGAAGGTAAAGGGGATATACAGAAAGACGAGTTATAAAAAAAACAGATAAATTAACAAGTTAATAAATAAATAAATATAAATTCAAGTAAAATATTTTTCAATATAATTTTTCAGAAATAGTGACAGGAACTCAGACAACCGTGTCAGGAGTCGTTTGAAAAATATAGCTCTAAATGTTAAGTGGTTGCCACAGGAGATATTAATATCTTACTTGGGAAAAGATTCCTACAACCTGATAAATCACAACCCGGTGCTTATCCAAATTAACGGGAAATGTATGAAAAAATTCGTGTCCAATTATTTATTTGTCACAAAAAAAAAAAAATCAAATGAATTCCAAATGTTTTTGCCTTCTGATATTTTGTAGACTATCCCCTTTTCTTTTTTCTGAATTTCTTTCATATGTTTTGTGTTTTCTTGATTTATTCCAGTGATCTTATTCTTTACACAAAAACCAACTTGATCAGTCTTCCTATATTGAAATAATGGCCTTATTTAGAACGTTTATGGCATTTTAGCTCATTCGTAAAATAATAATTAATATAATAATAATAATGTGCTATTCACAATCACAAGATAAATCTATTTTCAATTATCAAAGCCACAAGAACTCCCACTTCTCGATTTCTTCACACTTTAGGCTGTGATGGCTTCTGTGAACTCTGAACATTAAAAGGAAAATGATCGACCAACACTTTCCAAGTGGGAATCGAACCTGATACAGTTGCACTATAGCTAGATATCTTAAGTGCCAGGGTAATTATAATTAGGGCAAGTCCTTTTCGGACTTTGCATTTCAAATATACGAACATTTACTGAAACGCGGCAAGTACACCAGGCTCTATGCCGCTGAACCAGTGTAAATAAATACAAAAGGTTTACTAGCACTGGAAAGTTTTTTGGAAAATTTTGTTAAAATGGGCGAAAAAGTTGTCTTTGTCTACAATGTTGTATCAGAAATATTAAATTATATATCGATTCCATTTTTGATATCAGAATATGATGAAAATAAGATTTTTAAAGCAAGGGAAAGTCTCGACGATTCAGTCAACTCTTCTTCTCTGGGAAAGGGATGTCGTTGGTGTCCCCTGTGCCAGGGAAGCTGCATTGTGCCTATATATATATATATATATATATATATATATATATATATATATATATATATATATATATATATATATATATATATATATATATATATATATATATATAGTCTATACATATTTTATTATATATATACATATATATATATATATATATATATATATATATATATATATATATATATATATATATATATATATATCATAGTATACATTTTCCGAAGACCATTCTTAAACATCATTTCATCTCATTTTTACCTCTTTTTCTATCCCGAGAAATCTATGCTAAGTTTGTACCAAAACACAAGGTATTCCTGAGTCTTCTACAGCCTGTTAAAATTCCTGATGTACTTCACTGAATTCGGATAGAAATTCAAGCAGGTCATCCAGAAATGGTTGCGACATGACTTTGACTTCATGACAAATTCACGAGATTCATCTGACCTGAACGAAGGTCTCCTAAGGTGAGAACGTTGCTTGATAAAAAATCACGAGAAATGAAGGCACGAGGGAACCTGTGGTTAATAATAATACGCGTCACACTTGTTGATGACTGGGAGTTTGGTTTACAGACGAGCATAATCTACGTTTTAGCTATTTTATTGGTTTATTGGTAAACACCCCAGTACCTTAAAAGCTATTTTTTCCTTCATACTACATGCAAAAATTTATTTATCTTTGGAGGTGAGAAATAGGACATGGAAACTGACATACATTTCGAATTCATCCCTTTATATATATATATATATATATATATATATATATATATATATATATATATATATATATATATATATATATATATATATTATATATAAAAGTCAACGGAACAAAAAAGTCAACGGAACGAGAGAGAGAGAGAGAGAGAGAGAGAGAGAGAGAGAGAGAGAGAGAGAGAGAGAGAGAGAGAGAGAGGCTGGAGTTATCGCCTCTTGAAAAAGGTAAGATTACAGGACATCCTTTTGCCGTTTTAATATATTAATACTATTCACAGAATAGATTCAAATTTAAGATCAAGACTTTACGATAATCGGATTAAGATAATCAGTTATGGTCCTGTGGTCACATGCAGCCAAGTTTTCCTAGTTACTTTGATTTATTTATTCTGTAATTTTTTATGGATCTTTCGATATTTTTTATTTGAAGTCATATGTCATTTCTGTTCATATTCTTCAACTGTGTGTAGATATCTTACTCACGGATAGAAATTCTATTCTTGAATAATAATGATGATAATAATAATAATAATAATAATAATAATAATAATAATAATAATAATAATAATAATTCATTAAAAAATATAGTTACAAGAAAAATAGACATAAAATGAATGGTCGTCGTGCTACTATGCTTGATAGAGGTCCTTTTCCTAATAATAAAAATAATAATAATAATAATAATAATAATAATAATAATAATAATAAGATGCAGTTTTTCAAGTGACAGCTGCATCAGCTGCATTCATTTTCAATATACGGTAGTTTCTTCCACCTTTCTGATAACTGAACTTTCAGAGTTACTGCATTCTGTTAGTAACTCGCCGATGCTTGTCATTCTTGGAGAGGAAAGCAGTTGCAAACTTGGCTATTTTCATTTCTGATTAATGAACTGTTTCAGTTACAGAGTCACGAGGATGGTAACTGAAATCGGGAGTTCATCCTCCGTGGAATTGTCCTTCTTCAGGAGAAAGAATTCGTTAGTGTTGATCTAGATGTTTCACCCAGGCTCAGATGAGCATGATCGAGCCGAAAGACGGGAGTAGACTGTCAGTCGTGGTGAGTCCTGCTCTTTATATAAGAGGACGTTGAATGTGTGCTGACCGCTGATTGGCTGAGGAGGAAATGCGCGCCATTGATTGGCTGGTGAGATTTCCTCGTAAGCCACGAACTGATGGTTGATTCAGCATCACTTTCAATACTACACGCATAAAAAAAGGGTTCTTCCTAAATAATAATAATAATAATAATAATAATAATAATAATAATAATATAATAATAATAATAGGAGGAGACCTTCTCTAAGGGCGGTAGCATTGAAAATAATGGCTGTTTATATGGTGTTCAATTTACACGGAGTCTTCTCTATTCTTCTTATCTTCCTTTCATCAGCGTGTAGCTGGTTTATCAAGTTTCCAAAGGACATGTAAGGAGAAATTCAAGAAACCAGCCTACGCCAGACGATGACAAGAGAGAGAATGAGCGAGCACCGGATGCTGGAGGCATGTCACCTGGATGATCTACAATACCGGCCACACCAGTAGGGGGTACCCGAGCCAACACCTACCCCCAACCACTGACAACGATTAGGCCTAGAAGGTCTCAACGCCTCCAGGACTGATTGGGTCATGACCAACCTAAATGCAGCTCACTGACCGACCTTTCAAATGTACACCCACCCCTGCCTGCTATATATACCCATGTAACTTGCATGTCAATCCATTCACTCTTTTGAGAATGGTCATGAGAGCGCGATCGAAACGTCAGAAGTAATAACACTGAAATGACAAGAAGACTTTTCATGTCCCTTGGAACCTTGATACACCAGATACACACTGATGGAAAGAAGATATGAAGAAGAATAGAGAAGACTATATAAATTGAATACCACAGAAAGGAGGATTATTTTCAATAATAATAATAATAATAATAATAATAATAATAATAATAATAATAATAATAATAATAATAAGAAGAAGAAGAAGAAGAAGAAGAAGAAGAAGAAGAAGAACAGACTTATGATTTCTTCAGATTTGTTCTAACTTCTCTGGTTTCTGTGATTTATATACCTTTAATATTTGTATTTTTCTTCTTTTGTATATACATATAGGCTATATAAATTTATATAAGTATATAATATATATATATACATATAAATTCATATATATATATATATATATATATATATATATATATACAGTATATATATATATTATATATATAAAATTCCCCTCACAGACAAACACGAAGCCTTAAAATGCACATGTTTATAGAACATTTTCTGCTCCAAATTACTATTTCTTTCATTTCCTAAAACATTTGCATAAACTCATGTTTTACACCCTGTAAGTATATAATATATTTGTATATAATATATGTATATATATATATAAATAAATATATATATATATATATATATATATATATATATATATATATATATTATATATATATAATAGCTATGTAAACAATTAGGCAAAATAAACTTATATTTTTTCCTGCTTTGTCATCGGCTGATTATTAAGTCATTTTGTTTCTTATAAATATGTTCACATCTTCACCTTCAAGCGAAGGCCAAATGATACCCTCTATTTTTATAACCCAATTAAGTAGGCGCTGAAACTGGAGAGAGAGAGAGAGAGAGAGAGAGAGAGAGAGAGAGAGAGAGAGGAGAGAGAGAGAGAGAGAGAGAGAGAGACGGGGGGATGTTAGTTATTGAAAATGGGGTAAAAAGACCAGTTACCACCAAAGATCCCTTTGACTAGCTCTATCCTTTCCCCTCCCACATCTCTCTCTCTCTCTCTCTCTCTCTCTCTCTCTCTCCCTCTCTCTCTCTCTCTGCTCAGCAGCAGGAAGAGCATCATTAATGAGGAAGGAGGAGGGTCAAAGACGCCCAACTTCGATTTTGTGATCAAAGTTCCTCAGCATCCGAAGTGGGGAAAGGAACCTTCTCTTTGTACTTCAAGGATCAAAATTTCACTTTTGTTTCCATTATCCATTCTCAAAATATATATCATTCATTATCAATTGAGGACAATATATCAAAAGTATGACTCTGTATTATATCTAAATTCAAAATATATATTCTTCATTATTAAACGATACTAGTTTGTCAAAAGCATGACTTAGTATCATATGATCCTTCATGGAAAAAAAGATTTTATGAAAATTAGGTTTAGGTGGATCTCGATCTCTGGTATAAATCTTTTGAAGCTGGTGATTGATGCAAATGCTTTTACATATAATTGCTCTGTAATGGGGCTGATTGAAGCAAGTGTTTGATATGCTGAGCATTGCTCTGTAATGGAAGAAATTGAAGCAAGTGCTTGATATGCTGAGAACTGCTCTGCAATAGGACTGATTGAAGCAAGTGTTTCATATGCTGAGAATTGCTCTGTAATAGGACTGATTGAAGCAAGTGTTTGATATGTTAAGAATTGCTCTGTAATGGGACTGACTGAAACAAGTGTTTGATATGCTGAGAACTGCTCTGTAATGGGACTGATTGAAGCAAAAGTTTGATATGCTGAGAATTGCTCTGTAATAGGACTGATAGAAGCTGAGAATTGCTCTGTAATAGGACTAATTGAAACAAGTGTTTGATATGCTAAGAACTGCTCTGTAATGGAACTGATTGAAGCAAGTGTTTGATATGCTGAGAATTGTTCTGTAATGGGACTGACTGATGCAAGTGTTTGATATACTGAGAATTGTTCTGTAATGGGACTGATTGAGGATTGATTGAAGCAAGTGTTTGATATACTGAGAATTACTCTGTAATAGCACTGATTGAAGCAAGTGTTTAATATAGTGAGAATTGCTCCGTAATGGGATTGATTGAAGCAAGTGTTTGATATGGTGAGAATTGTTCTGTAATGGGACTAATTGAAGCAAGTGTTTGATAAACTGAGAATTGCTCTGAAATAGGGCTGACTGAAGCAAGTGTTAGCTATGCAGAGAATTGCTCTGTAATGGAAGAAATTGAAGCAACTGTTTGAAATAGTGAGAACTCTGTAATGAGACTGAATAAAGCAAGTGTTTGATATAGTGAGAATTGTTCTGTAATGGGACAAATTGAAGCAAGTGTTTGATATGCTGAGAATTGCTTTGTAAAGGGACAAACTGAAGCAAGTGTTTGATATGCTGAGAATTGGTCTGTAAAGGGACTGATTAAAACAAGTGTTTGATACACTGAGAATTTCTCTGCAATGGGACTGATCGAAGTAAGTGTTTGATATGCTGAGAATTGCTCTGTAATGGGACTGATTGAAGCAAGTGTTTGATATGCTGAGAATTTCTCTGCAATGGGACTGATTAAAGCAAGTGTTTGATATGCTGAGAACTGCTCTGTACTAGGACTGATTGAAGCAAGTTTTGATATGCTGAGAATTGTTCTGTAATGGGACTGATTGAAGCAAGTGTTTGATATACTGAGAATTGTTCTGTAATGGGACTGACTGAGGATTGATTGAAGCACGTGTTTGATATACTGAGAATTTCTCTGTAATAGCACTGATGAAGCAAGTGTTTAATATAGTGAGAATTGCTCCGTAATGGGATTGCCTGAAGCAAGTGTTTGATGTGGTGAGAATTGTTCTGTAATGGGACTAATTGAAGCAAGTGTTTGCTATGCTGAGAATTGCTCTGCAATGGGAGAAATTGAAGCAAGTGTTTGATATAGTGAGAACTGCTCTGTAATGGGACTGAATGAAGCAAGTGTTTGATATAGTGAGAATTGTTCTGTAATGGAACAAATCGAAGCAAGCGTTTGATATGCTGAGAACTGCTCTGTAAAGGGACTCATTGAAGCAAGTGTTTGATAAACTGAAAATTGCTCTGCAATGGGACTGATTGAAGCAAGTATTTGATATGCTGAGAATTGTTCTGTAATGGGACTGATTGAAGCAAGTGTTTGATATGCTGAGAACTGCTCTGTAATAGGACTGATTGAAGCAAGTGTTTTGATATACTCAGAATTGCTCTGTAATGGGGGAAATTGAAGCAAGTGTTTGATATGCTGAGAACTGCTCTGCAATAGGACTGATTGAAGCAAGTGTTTGATATACTGAGAATTCCTCTATAATGGGAGAAATTGAAGCAAGTGTTTGATATGCTGAGAATTGTTTTGTAATGGGACTGATTGAAGCAAGTGTCTGATATGCTTAGAATTGCTCTGTAATGGGACTGATTGAAGCAAGTGTTTGATAGGGTGAGAACTGCTCTGTAATGAGATTGATTGAAGCAAGTGTTTGATTTAATGAGAATTGCTCTGTAATGAGATTGATTGAAGCAAGTGTTTGATATAATGAGAATTGCTCTGTAATGAGACTGATCGAAGCAAGTGTCTGATATAATGAGAATTGCTCTGTAATGAGATTGATTGAAGCAAGTGTTTGATATAGTGCTAATTCCTGCATACTGGAATTGATTAAAGCAAGTGTTTGATATGCTGAGAATTGTTCTGTAATGGGACTGATTGAAGCAAGTGTCTGATATGCTGAGAATTGCTCTGTAATGGGACTGATTGAAGCAAGTGTTTGATATAATGAGAATTGCTCTGTAATGAGATTGATTGAAGCAAGTGTTTGATATGCTGAGAACTGCTCTGTAAAGGGACTGATTGAAGCAAGTGTTTGATATGCTGAGAATTGCTCTGTAATGAGATTGATTGAAGCAAGTGTTTGATATGCTGAGAATTGCTCTGTAATGGGACTGATTGAAGCAAGTGTCTGATATGCTTAGAATTGCTCTGTAATGGGACTGATTGAAGCAAGTGTTTGATAGGGTGAGAACTGCTCTGTAATGAGATTGATTGAAGCAAGTGTTTGATTTAATGAGAATTGCTCTGTAATGAGATTGATTGAAGCAAGTGTTTGATATAATGAGAATTGCTCTGTAATGAGACTGATCGAAGCAAGTGTCTGATATAATGAGAATTGCTCTGTAATGAGATTGATTGAAGCAAGTGTTTGATATAGTGCAATTCCTGCATACTGGAATTGATTAAAACAAGTGTTTGATATGCTGAGAATTGTTCTGTAATGGGACTGATTGAAGCAAGTGTCTGATATGCTGAGAATTGCTCTGTAATGGGACTGATTGAAGCAAGTGTTTGATATAATGAGAATTGCTCTGTAATGAGATTGATTGAAGCAAGTGTTTGATATGCTGAGAACTGCTCTAAAGAAAGGGACTGATTGAAGCAAGTGTTTGATATGCTGAGAATTGCTCTGTAATGAGATTGATTGAAGCAAGTGTTTGATATGCTGAGAATTGCTCTGTAATGGGACTGATTGAAGCAAGTGTTTGATATAATGAGAATAGCTCTGTAATGAGATTGATTGAAGCAAGTGTTTGATATGCTGAGAATTGCTCTGTAATGGGACTGATTGATGCAAGTGTTTGATATAATGAGAATAGCTCTGTAATGAGATTGATTGAAGCAAGTGTTTGATATGCTGAGAACTGCTCTGTAAAGGGACCGATTGAAGCAAGTGTTTGATATAATGAGAATAGCTCTGTAATGAGATTGATTGAAGCAAGTGTTTGATATGCTGAGAATTGCTCTGTAATGGGACTGATTGAAGCAAGTGTTTGATATGCTGAGAACTGCTCTGTAAAGGGACCGATTGAAGCAAGTGTTTGATATAATGAGAATAGCTCTGTAATGAGATTGATTGAAGCAAGTGTTTGATATGCTGAGAATTGCTCTGTAATGAGATTGATTGAAGCAAGTGTTTGATATGCTGAGAACTGCTCTGTAAAGGGACCGATTGAAGCAAGTGTTTGATATAATGAGAATAGCTCTGTAATGAGATTGATTGAAGCAAGTGTTTGATATGCTGAGAACTGCTCTGTAAAGGACCGATTGAAGCAAGTGTTTGATATAATGAGAATAGCTCTGTAATGAGATTGATTGAAGCAAGTGTTTGATATGCTGAGAATTGCTCTGTAATGGGACTGATTGAAGCAAGTGTTTGATATAATGAGAATTGCTCTGTAATGAGATTGATTGAAGCAAGTGTTTGATATGCTGAGAATTGCTCTGTAATGGGACTGATTGAAGCAAGTGTTTGATATAATGAGAATTGCTCTGTAATGAGATTGATTGAAGCAAGTGTTTGATATGCTGAGAATTGCTCTGTAAAGGGACCGATTGAAGCAAGTGTTTGATATAATGAGAATTGCTCTGTAATGAGATTGATTGAAGCAAGTGTTTGATATGCTGAGAATTGCTCTGTAATGGGACTGATTGAAGCAAGTGTTTGATATAATGAGAATTGCTCTGTAATGAGATTGATTGAAGCAAGTGTTTGATATGCTGAGAATTGCTCTGTAACGGGGCTCGACAACATAAGCTAGAAGAGAAAAGAATTGTACGCAAGATTGAGGACTCTCAATACCAAAGGAATGTGAATGATGCAGCCATTCCCTTACATAGAAAATATAGTTATTATTATTATTATTATTACCACTACTTCTACTTATCCTAATTTGACTACTACTACCAATAATGAGGAAACCTACATATGCAAAAACGTTATGAAACCCTTTGATCGGAGAAGAAACTTCGCCCAAGAGAAAACCCATACAAGAGATAAAACGAAGACATTGATTCCTGAAATTCCCCAATATATAAAAAAAAGCCAGATTCCCACGACACAAAAGAAGTCCTTTTCAAACAAGACAACGAAAACCAAATATTTTCCCCGTGACAACAAAACCAAGTGACGTTGAGAGAGAGAGAGAGAGAGAGAGAGAGAGAGAGAGAGAGAGAGAGAGAGAGAGAGAGAGAGAGAGAGACTGTCGAAACTTTTCCCTGCAGAGAACGAGGGAAGTTGTGGACGATTTCTTGTCTGTTTGGACGCTTCTCTTTCTGGCTCTGTTATGTTTCCTCCTGGAGGTATAATAAGTATTCTTGTTAACTGAGATTTTACACATACATACATACATACATAATATATATATATATATATATATATATATATATATATATATATATATATATATATATATATATAATTATAAGATAACAATCAAGAATACTTAGTACTTTCTCAAATTTCATCTCGATGTAGAGCAATTAAGAACATTTCCTCGAGACGATGGAAAGGTAAGATAAGGAGCTGTTAGGCCGAGAATTCACGCCTAGGTTTACCTGTCAGTCCACCTGTCAGTTCATCGAAACTGACGTTAAAACTTACGTGCAGACGACAGTTTGTGGGTGGAGTCAGTCCACTTGCCAGAACGAATGAACTGATGGTATTACCTACGGTTCTTCCTACTGATTGACAGGTGATCGCACGTTTGGAAGGGTATGCAATGACTGTACGACAGTTCGCCGACGGATTTCGCCTGGGGAGGATCTCAGCCGCTCGGACCATAATATGAATAAATTATTTATAGGCCTAATTCATTTCATTGTTAGGCCCTGTGGCGCTGCTTGAGGACTGTTGTGAGTTCAAATCATGTGATAAAAAATAAATAAAAATATTTCCAACTGACAGACAATTTGGTATAGGCCTAGGCCAGTGTCCTGCCCTTTTATGAAAGGTGCTACTAGTGAAAGTAGGCTTCATGGTCCATTTCATAAATATCTGAACCAACCCCTAGATCTAGTTTAACCTTATTCATTAATATTTTATGAGAATAGACATCTCTCTTTAATAGGCAATATTTAGACCACACTCTGTTACGCCTTTTTGCTTCTTTCCTATTTTCAAGTGAATTGCCACAGCAGAGTTTCCATAGCTGCCATAGAGTGTTGCCATGGCGAAGGCTAAGCGAGAACTGAGGGTGATGACCTCGAGTTGACTGTCCGACTGACAGTTCTACTCTTTACATGTGGACACTCATCTGTCAAATGGCCGCAGGTGAACTGACAGGTAAACCTGAGCATGAATACCTGGCCTTAGAATTATGTAATTAATACATACATATATGTATATATATCATGTGTACTGTACTGTATACATTATATATGCATATATATACATATACATGTATATATATACACATATATATATATATATATATATAATGGAATTTTCTGGTCACTTTTTATTGATATATTGATATATTTATAAAAGAAGTTAATATTTATTCACAGTGAACACAATGTATGCAACACTACTATATAGTCTTCTATTTTCCACCGTTTAGGTATTCAATATATATTGCTAAAGTCATAAAATTCTGACGCATAAATAAGCTTTCTTCTCTTGCAAGCTCTTTCTCTCTGACCGATCTCGGTACAAGTGATGATATCAGGTCTCAAAAGAAATGCCTTCAATTGCTAATGTTTTCACAAGGATTGTCTTTCTGCACTGGGGTCAAGTACAATGGCATGTCATGGGTTCTTTTATAATATAAATCTGAAGCCTAACTAAATCGATATCTTTGGAATCAGCGCTCTATGAGATTTTACTCCATCTCTGTTCTATGACTTAGAACAGATAGATGGATTTGTGTCTGTCTGACTGTCTGACTGTCCCGTTTCCTTAGACTTGTATGAATTATATTCCCTTACCAAAGGATAAGTACCAAAAAGTACTGAAAGAGCGTCTCCTACCATTATAACAATAAAATACAACACTATATATAATAATAATAATAATAATAATAATAATAATAATAATAATAATAATAGAACCACAAGAATATCAATAGAATGTCTCACTTATACCAGGCCATAAAAAAGAAGTGTTCTTGTGCATAATCCCACTTTCCCAGAGGCTTTCCAGAGGCCCCCCGCCGTCGGGAAAGGAGAGTCATTTGCCACAGTCCCCCAGCCTGGAAAGAACGAGCCTGGAATCGCCCCAAATAGCTCGATTTGCCGGGAGTGATTTGTGACCTTTTCGCTCTTCCAGACTCTATGGAATTCTCTGCTGCGGACCCCCTGGGGAGAAATACTTCCAGCAATCCTGGAATATGCTTTGGAAGGGAAATTGCCAAATCTCTCCTCACTCTCTCGGTATCCAATGTTAACTGCAGGTATAAATGCGTTCCCTGGTCTGTATAGAGTCACACATACTACTCAGAATCTCGATAAACCTTTGTCGCTCTCCCTTTTCTTCCCATACTCTCTCTCTCTCTCTCTCTCTCTCTCTCTCTCATTTTAATGGCCAAAATCCTTCTACAGTCGAGAGTTAGTTGTTTGCAACCATATAGTTTTTTCCTTCACTCTAACAAGCATTTACTGAACACGTAAGGGAAGTCATTTACTTCTTCATATAATCCAGACAGGACTTCCGTCTATAAGGAAAATAAGAAGGAAAAATCGACCACGAAATTCTTGCCACCTTCAGGAGAAGACTAGGCCTAGTTCCGTGCCACACTGCACAGGGCAAGGCAGAGACAGAGCCATCAAGACCGGCACCAGTACCTGTCCTTGTCCCTGGGAAACCGACTGACCACCAGCAAGAAACACTTCCCCAGACAACCCTCAGTAGAAGCACCACCTGGTCAAGTCAGGGGGCGACAAACCCCTAATCAACGCCCACCCCATCTTCCTCCTCACCAAATACCCTACCCAGCCCTTTTTCACTTTCACCTTTTACCTCAAACCTCCTAATTACATTCCAACCGTGGAATGACGACTGCAATTGCTTAAGTGGGCGTACCATGCGGGCGTGACGTCGCCCTTATGCGTAGTGCCACACGCAACCAGCTCGATACATTAATCTATTGTATATTAAAGTTCATTAGTTTGTTTTGGATTTATTTCGAATAACGAACTTGACTTTACCTAAGATAGACCAACTACGCAATTCCATTAGTTTGATACTTCCACCTCTTGCATTAGGCCTAGTGCAGGAGAGGCGATGGCGGGAAACGGACCGACGTTGACAGAGAGAGAGAGAGAGAGAGAGAGAGAGAGAGAGAGAGAGAGAGAGAGAGAGAGAGAGAGAGAGCATTAAATGTACTGACAGAACACAAGTTCTCAGAGAGAGAGAGAAATCTCTCTTCAGTCTCGGCGAAAAAATAACAGCTTTTTCTCCCATTAAACATTTTTTCCATATCTGTCATCGATCCCTAGGCTACTCCTACCGACCGGTGCGTTTTACTCTACTTTTCTCAGGCATTTTCCTTACTGGCCGCCATCTACGACTCGCCAGGACTGGACAGGTCTACAAAGATTTCCCCGCTAACTCTCTCTCTCTCTCTCTCTCTCTCTGCTGTGGAGCTTGCGAAAAACTTTAACAGAGAGTAAATTCGCATGTATCAATATCATTGCATTCATGCGCTTCAACTCTCGTGCGAGAGAGAGAGAGAGAGAGAGAGAGAGAGAGAGAGAG